>NC_083578.1:24408959-25008959 GCF_027579695.1 Neoarius graeffei
AGCGCTAACAACTACACCACCGTGCCGCCTGTTTTAGGTCATATTTATGCAGAAACGTAGAAAATTCTAAAGGGTTCATAAACTTTCAAGCACCACTGTGTATACACAGTATATATATATATATATATATATATATATATATATATATATATATATATATTATTTTTGAGGGCGGCGGCACGGTGGTGTAGTGGTTAGTGCTGTCGCCTCACAGCAAGAAGGTCCGGGTTTGAGCCCTGTGGCCAGCGAGGGCCTTTCTGTGCGGAGTTTGCATGTTCTCCCCGTGTCCGCGTGGGTTTCCTCCGGGTGCTCCGGTTTCCCCCACAGTCCAAAGACATGCAAGTTAGGTTAACTGGTGACTCTAAATTGACCGTAGGTGTGAATGTGAGTGTGAATGGTTGTCTGTGTCTATGTGTCAGCCCTGTGATGACCTGGCGACTTGTCCAGGGTGTACCCCGCCTTTCGCCCGTAGTCAGCTGGGATAGGCTCCAGCTCGCCTGCGACCCTGTAGAAGGATAAAGCGGCTAGAGATAATGAGAGGAGATGAGATTTTTGAGGGCCCCTGCTCTTGTCGGGTCACTAATATACCCTGAGAATTCCCAGCCTTTTTTTTTCTTAGTGTTTAATGTTTATATTTCAGTTCTTTTAAAATTAGGGGTAGTAAACTGATTGTCTGCATGATCTGAATACATTGCTTTGTGATTTTAGAAGTTGCCTGGCATAAGGGTACCTGAAAAATGCAAGTTTAAGAAGCCTGCCCCTAAGGATGTGAACCAGATGAAGAAAAGATTGGGTCAGGACATGAGCTATTCACCAAAACATAAGGGTGAGGTAAGGGGCAAAGTTACCAAGGATCAACCTGTGGAGAAGAAGAACTTGCAGCAACATGTAAGCAATGTAGAGGGAAGAGGTGCAAAAGGTAAAATTGAAGCAGAACCTCAAATCAGCAACAACTCTGAGGATTGGTTAAGAGCCAATATTCGCAGTGTTGTCCTGGATTACGTAACCTGTGAATCGTTCAGTAGCCAGTTGACACAGCACATTATGAGGGAGTTGAGTGTCAGAAGAGCTAAAGCTGTGTCTCGGGTTCAGGGGCACCAACATGCCATGAGATTCCGTACGGCAGAGAGTAAAGGACAAAACATCTCCCAGGATCTACGATCGAGCAACACATCTGTTTCAACAGCAAGTAACAGTGCCACAGAAATAGTGGAAAATGAAATCAAAAATGCTTTAAAAGACATCGTCAATACTGAAAATCTGAACCCAGATGATGGCAGTGATACAGATACTTCTGCTAGCATGATCAGAGAATTTAGGGAAAGTCTGGCTTGCAGACCACTAACCACAGCTGATTTGGTGAGTATGAACTGAAGTATGTTGTTTATTATCTTGCCATGGATGTTTGCCAGACATTTTGTGAAAGTTTTATGTACTGATTTTAAACAAGGATTAAAAAACTGTGGTAATGTAACTGTAAAAGTAATGAAACACTTAATGTTGGCAGATCGAAGAGCACCGAATATGTGTGTGCGTGAGGAAGCGCCCTCTTAACGAAAAAGGTAAAAGCAAACTTTTGTATGTTTCTTATTAACTTATTAAAATGCTGTATCACTGTTCTGAATTCTTAATATTTGTGTCATGTGCCCTGTAATCTCAGTTTTCTAATGGATTAACTTCAGCAACCAGTTTAGACTCAAAGTATTTAACCCGTTCTAAAGCCTACTAATAATTAGAAATTAACAGTTGATGCTGAAGCCTTTTGATTCCTTTTAACAGGAATATAAAAACCAAATAGCATAAAATAAACACAACACAGAATGCAACAATTGTCTTTCAAATCACTGAGTGCGTTCAAGGATGTATCAATCCTGTGTTGTAGAACTCACTGGAAAGGAGCTTGATGTGATCACCATCCTTAGTAATGGTGTCGTCATGGTCCATGAGCCTAAGCAGAAAGTGGACCTCACCCGTTACCTAGAGAATCAAACCTTTCGCTTTGATTATGCCTTTGATGACCTTGCAACAAATGAAATGGTTTACAGGTTTGCCTTTTCTTGTCCATGTATCTACAATTAATTGTAATCCACTAGTGATAAGAGTTTGTTGTCTTGGGTGGACATGTAAATTAAGAAGTTATTTTGTGCAGGTTTACAGCAAGACCTTTGGTGGAAACCATCTTTGAGAGAGGAATGGCTACATGCTTTGCATATGGCCAAACTGGAAGTGGAAAAACGCATGTGAGAGAATATTTAATTTTTTAAACATATGTTTTATATGACTGGACAGTGCTTACTTCAGGTAGTTCAATTTTGGATAAATCCTAATTATAGTACACATAGTATATTACACAGAACTCCACTTGTCCTTGAACATAAAAGTCACATTGATGTCTTTTGTTTTTTCAGACCATGGGTGGAGACTTTTCAGGAATGAACCAGGATTATTCAAAAGGAATCTCTACTTTAGCTGGTAAATGTTTAAGAATTTGCACCTCTTTGAGGGTTTTTAAATCCACAGTTATTCTTTTCAAAAAGAAGCTACATTTTTAATAGCTTCAAAATAAGCATTCTCAAAATTATTTGTTCTGTTGTTCTGTTACTCTTACTCCATGCAGCTTGCGATGTTTTTCTTATGCTGAAGAAACCCAAATACAAGACGCTGGATCTTCAAGTCTATGCAGCCTTCTTTGAAATTTACAATGGAAAGGCAAGTGACTCGAACATTTCTGTTCATCCCCCAGAAAATAGTGCTTTGAATGTTGTAAAGCAATTCTTTAGTCATTATAAAGGGTTAGTGGATGTGGAAGATCAGCAAGAGATTATTTTTCAGTACATGTGTTTTGTGCCTTATCAGCCTGAAGTGAATTACTTTTTGTAAATTTTGGTGCTGTGCCCAGGTGTTTGACCTGCTGAACCATAAAGCAAAGCTGCGTGTACTGGAGGACGGGAAACAGCAAGTGCAGGTGGTTGGGCTGCAGGAGAGAGAGGTCAAATGCACTGAAGATGTCCTCAAGTACATTGAGGTTGGAAACAGCTGCAGGTAACTCTATATAGCAGCATGTTACTCTCTGACGTAATAAATATGCTGTGTGATTATATTGTGTATCTGCCCTTTTCCCCCTTATTCAATGTAACCTGGTGTTAAATTTTTCTTTTTTCACCTCTTGATCCCCAGAATGTCAGGACAGACTTCTGCCAATGCTCATTCATCTCGTAGCCATGCTGTCTTCCAGATTATTCTGCGCAGGAAAGGGGAGATGCATGGCAAGTTTTTATTGATTGACCTGGCTGGGAATGAGCGTGCTAGTGATGCATCCAGTGCTGACCGGCAGACACGGCTGGAGGGAGCAGAGATCAACAAGAGCCTACTTGCACTGAAGGTCAGTCGGTCACCAGAGAAAAGTGTAGTTACAGTTACACCCAGATTAAAAACGTGTTTTTGTAAAGTCAGAACATTACGGTTTGATTATCTATGAATGATTTAATTCATTCTGTGTTCCTGATTTATTAAATTGTGAATTTGAGCATTGAAGTGCATCCTAATGCTAATTGATTCTGGTGTCTTAAATGGCTGGTGTCCTGTCTCCATCAAGGAGTGTATTAGAGCTCTGGGTCTGAAGAAACCGCACAAACCATTCAGAGCCAGCAAACTTACACAAATACTCAGAGATTCGTTCATCGGAGAGAACTCAAGGATGTGCATGGTGAATAGCCCCTCTGTGTTTCACATATCTTTATTTTTATCTTTATGATTTATTTTTGGACAGCTCTGATTATGATTTGTTTTTCCCGATCAGATTGCCACCATCTCTCCTGGAATGGCTTCCTCTGAAAACACTCTGAACACACTACGATATGCCAACAGGTAAAAATGCATCCTCTTTGGTTTTCTGTATGTAAGTATTTACTGGCTTTGATATTTTGCAGTTTTTTTATGTATGAAATACTACCAAGTGAACTGTTGTTTTTAATGTTATAAGTAATTAATTGTTGATTAGTGATATATTTTATGTGCAGGGCAAATGGTTGACCGGATTCTTCCTTTTAGTCCTCTTTCTCTTTACTTGTCTTTCTTGCTTATTCCTTGCTGCCCCAGAGTAAAGGAGTTTGGGATTAGTCCTTCAGACATCCTGTTTTCTCAGGGAGGAAGTCGCTCTGGACTCTCTCCCACTTGCGAGTATGAGCACAAGTTTATTTATCCAGCTTCTCAGCTGCCTGCAGCAGATACACACTGTTAAAGCTTTGTTTGCATCTAGTTGGCTGATTTTGACCCATAATGCATGAGAAGATGCTTACACCTGCCATGGAGATGGCATCCTCTTTTGACCTGTTGTGGCAGTAAGCAAACTGATGTAGGTCCATTGTGGCAGGTAAACAGGATTTCAAATGTGACTGAACCAGTCTCTCAAAGCACTTGGCAATGATGGGGCTGAGTTCAACAGGATGGAAGTCATTGAAAGCTGTGGCAGTGGAGTGCTTTTAGCACTGGTGCAGTGGAGGTAGTCTTGAAGGTGATGGGGACAACTGCCTGGGCCAGGGAACAGGCTAAAAATGTCCTTAAAGGCCCCAGCCAACTGCTCTGCACAAGCTCTAAGCACACATCCAGGTATTCCATCAGGACCTGCCTTCCATACATTCACTCTGCTCAGAGTAGAGCAAGCTTCTGAGGCAGAGAAAGCAAGAGGCTGTTCATCAGATGGTGGTTCTGCCTTGATGATAACCACCTCATTTCCCCAATGAAAGCCAGCATAGAAGTAATTGAGCTTATCGGGGAGGGAGGCTGAGCTGGTTGGTGGTACAGGGCTGAGTGGTTTGATGTCGGTGATAGTCTGTAACCCTTGCCACATGTGCCTGGACCAGAAGAATTGAAGTGCTCCACAACTCTCTGTTTGTAGTTACATTTAGCCTGGGAGATTTCCCTTTTCTGGTTGGCCCTGACTGAGCAGTAAGCTTCCTGGTCTCCAGACCTGAAGGCTGCTTCTCTTGCTTTGAGCAGGAGGGAGACTTCTCTGTTCATCCAGGGCTTCTGATTTGGAAAGGTTTTTATTTCCTTGTATGTTGCCACTCTGTCCACACACTTGTTAATGTGGTCCAGGACAGAGTTGCTGTAGGTGTCAGTGTTAATCAGAAAGTCTGTGGTGGCTTGGGCAACAAATACATTCCAGTCTGTGTGCTGGAATTGATGCTGGAGAGTGGAATCAGCACCCTCAAACCAGACCTTGATGGTCCTCATCGTGGGTTTCACACATTTGATGACTGGGGTGTACTTGGGGAGCAGGAACAAAGAGAGATGATCAGACTGTTCGATGTGGGGGAAGGGTGTGACTTTGTATGCATCAGCCACATTGGTATAAACGTGATCCAAAGTTTTTTGTCCCCTTGTGGTGCAGGAGGCATTCTGGTGAAACTTTGGAAGTACAGATCACAAAGTGCAATGATTAAAATTTCCAGCAACAATAAAGGCACCATCTGGGTGCATGGTTTGCAACTTGCTAATAGCAGCACAAAATTCTTTCATGGCCACTTTAGCATTAGCATCCGGAGGGGCATAAACTGCAGCAGCAAAACATCAATCAAGTACTCCAGATCAGTAGAGCAATGTGTATCAGCAATGACCAAGTCCATGCACTATGCTTTGTTTACATAAATGCATACACCACCACCTTTGCTTTTACCCGAGGTGGCTGCTACTCTGTCAGCCCTGAAAACGGTGTGCCATTCCAAATCCACCATGCTGTTTGGAACATCATTGCTGAGCCATGTTTCCATGAAAAACATCAGGCAACAGTCCAAGAGTCTTTGCTGTGTTAAGGTCTAGATCTTTAGTTCATCCAGTTTGTCACCAGGAACCGCACGTTAGCGAGGAACCTGATAGGTAGCGCTGGCCAGTGTGGGTTTAGCCTTGCATGTAAACCTCTGCTTACCCGGCTTTTGTTTACAGTCTCAACACCGACGCCGGACACTTTCGGTCGGTATGAATGGTTTATTTGGTTTTGGTGTCCTTCTCAGCTCCAGTGGTAGCTGATTGAAGTCAAAAGGATGATCCAAAATGTTGTCTGTACAGTGATGATTGATTAATGTCAAGTAGTGTTTCTGTCGTATATGTAGCTCGTATGAGTGAATCAAGCGGAAATGTAGGAGATGAGCAGGTAAATAAATACTATATTGCAAAAACTGGTAAGATGCCGAGCCTCGAGATGTGAATGTGCTGCCATCTTGGTCAATTATGTAATGACACCATAAGCAGTAAGGTGAGTGGTGGGAAATCTCTAGGCACCTTGGGGCTTGATTAGATTTTGAATCAGCATGCCATGCTACAGTTATAAAATGATTATTTAGGCACCTTGATACAGCTCAGTTTTCTATAGCCTAGATTGTTTTTTGCTTAGATGACAACTTGCTGGTTTTAAAATGGTAATATTTGTCACTAGGTTTAGTGTATTTAGAGTTGTCAGAACACATTTTACCATTTCAGTACTATTTTAATTTTTATTATGTTTAAGCATTCAACGGCAAAAGAAAAAATATTTAAATGCATGGTATACCATATACTGCTTTAGTCATCTAACAGAGGGATCTGACCATCACATATTATTTAAGATATCTGTATTTCAGTAAAATGGAAAGACAGCCATCAAATGAATCAAATCAAGACTACGTTCACACTTCTGAAATGTCAGTGCTGTCCTTTTGTTTCTGTGCTTGGTGTTATTTACACTAGTATGTACCCTGCAGATAAATTTGAGCATGTTCTTTGCTGTTCACACAGAGTGAAGGAGCTGACCGTAGACCCGAACACCATAATAGTCAAAGCAGTCCGACCCAACATCAACGCCATCAACCATGGTGACTTCATGGAGGAGGAGGGGAAGCTAAATGGCCCCCCTCAGGGAGATGACCTCAAGCTGCTCTGTGAACAGAATGTATGAAACAGACTAAAGTGTTCTTTGTTAGAAAGCACCGAAACATAGGATGCTTACCTTAAGCAGTTTTAAATGTAATGTTTTGTATTAACCTGATCCAAAGTTTTTTCACGTGTCTGCAAAGAATGGACGCTATCAGTAATTTTAATGCAGAAGGAATTCTGTTATTTGAAAGTCTGTTCTGACAAAATGCTTTGAAATTCTTTCGACAATATTTATGTACAACACACATGATTTTCCTGATATATATGACACATTATATATATATATATATATATATATATATATATATATATATATATATATATATATATACCGTATACACAGTGCCTTGAAAAAGTATTCATACCCCTTGAACTTTTTCACATTTTTCCACCTTACAACCATGAACTTAAAAGTTTTTTATTGAGATTTTATGTGATAGACCAACACAGAGTAGCACATAATTGTGAAGTGAAACGAAAATGATAAATGGTCTCCAAAATTTTAAACAAATAAAAATCTGAAAAATATGATGTGCATTAGTATTCAGCCCCCCGCGTCAATACTTTGTAGAGCCACCTTTTGCTGCAATTACAGCTGCAAATCTTTTATGGTATGTCTCTACCAGCTTTGCACATCCAGACACTGAAATTTTTGCCCATTCTTCTGTGCAAAATAGCTCAAGCTCAGCCAGATTGGATGGAGAGTGTCTGTGAACAGCAATTTTCAAGTCTTGCTACAGATGCTCAATGGGATTTAGGTCTGGACTTTGACTGGGCCATTCTAACACATGAATATTCTTTGATCTAAACCATTCCATTGTAGCTCTGACTGTATATTTAGGGTCATTGTCTTGCTGGAAGGTGAATCTCCTTCCCAGTCTCAAGTCTTTTGCAGCCTCCAACAGGTTTTCTTCCAGGATTGCCCTGTATTTAGCTCCATCCATCTTCCCATCAACTCTGACCAGCTTCCCTGTCCCTGCTGAAGAAAAGCATCCCCATAGCATGATGCTGCCACCATCATGTTTCACAGTGGGGATGGTGTGTGCAGGGTGATGAGCAGTGTTAGTTTTCCGCCACACATAGCGTTTTGCATTTAGGCCAAAAAGTTCAACTTTGGTCTCATCTGACCAAAGCACCTTCTTCCACATGTTTGCTGTGTCCCCTACATGGCTTCTGGCAAACTGCAAACGGGACTTCTTATGCCTGTCTTTCAACAATGGCTTTCTTCTTGCCACTCTTCCAAAAAGGCCAGATTTGTGGAGTGTACGACTTATAGTTGTCCTGTGCACAGATTCTCCCACCTGAGCTGTGGATTTCTGCAGCTCCTCCAGAGTGATCATGGGCCTCTTGGCTGCTTCTCTGACCAGTGTTCTTCTTGCTCGCTCTGTCAGTTTAGGTGGACGGCCATGTCTAGTTTTGCAGTTGTGCCATACTTTTCCCATTTTTGAATGATGGATTGAACAGTGCTTCTTGAGATGTTCAGAGCTTGGGATATTTTTTTTATAACCTAACCCTGCTTTAAACTTCTCCAGAACTTTATCCCTGACCTGTCTGGTGAGTTCTTTGGTCTTCATGATGCTGTTTGTTCTTCAGTGTTCTCTAACAAACCACTGAGGCCTTCACAGAACAAGTGTATTTATGCTGAGAGTAAATTACACACAGTAGGACTCTATTAACAGATGACTTCTGAAGGCAATTGATTGCACTGGATTGTATTTGGAGGTATCAGAGTACAGGGGGATGAATACTAATGCACACCACATTTTTCAGATTTTTATTTGTTTAAAATTTTGAGGACCATTTATCATTTTCGTTTCACTTCACAATTATGTGTTACTCTGTGTTGGTCTATCACATAAAATCTCAATAAAAAAAAAAAATTTAAGTTTGTGGTTGTAAGGTGGAAAAATGTGAAAAAGTTCAAGGGGTATGAATACTTTTTCAAGGCACTGTATATACACACAGTGCTCAGCGTAAATGAGTACACCCCCTTTGAAAAGTAACATTTTAAACAATATCTCAGTGAACACAAAATTTCCAAAATGTTGACAAGAAAAAGTTTAATATAACATCTGTTTAACTTATAACATGAAAGTAAGGTTAATAATAAAAACTTAGATTACACATTTTTTTAGTTTTACTCAAATTAGGGTGGTGCAAAAATGAGTACACCCCACAACAAAAACTACTACATCTAGTACTTTGTATGGCCTCCATGATTTTTAATGACAGCACCAAGTCTTCTAGGCATGGAATGAACAAGTTGGCGACATTTTGCAACATCAATCTTTTTCCATTCTTCAACAATGACCTCTTTTAGTGACTGGATGCTGGATGGAGAGTGATGCTCAACTTGTCTCTTCAGAATTCCCCATAGGTGTTCAGTTGGGTTCAGATCAGGAGACATACTTGGCCACTGAATCACTTTCACCCTGTTCTTCTTCAGAAATCCAACAGTGGCCTTAGATGTGTGTTTAGTCATGTTGGAAAAGTGCACGATGACCAAGGGCATGGAGTGATGGTAGCATTTTTCTTTGTATTCCTCACCTTTGCGACGCCATACACTTTTGAAGCCATCAGTTCCAAAAACATTTATCTTGGTCTCATCACTCCAGAGTATAGAGTCCCAGTAGTCTTCATCTTTGTCAGCATGGGCCCTGGCAAACTCTAGGTGGGCTTTTTTGTGCCTGGGCTTTAGGAGAGGCTTCTTTCGTGGACGGCATCCATGCATGCCATTCCTCTGCAGTGTACGCCGTGTTGTGTCACGGGAAATAGTCACCCCAGTTTGGCTTTCTACTTCTTTAGATAACTGCAGTGAACTTGCATGCTGATTTTCTTCAACCCTTCTCATCAGAAGACGCTCCTGTCGAGGCGTTAACTTCCGTGGATGACCTGGATGTCTCTGTGAGATGGTTGCGGTTCCATCTTTCTTAAATTTTTGTACCACTTTTGCTACAGTATTCTGACTGATAAGTAAAGCTTTGCTGATCTTCTTGTAGCCTTCACCTTTGTGGTGTAAAGAAATTATTTTCTTTGGGGAATTCTGAAGAGACAAGTTGAGCATCACTCTCCATCCAGCATCCAGTCACTAAAAGAGGTCATTGTTGAAGAATGGAAAAAGATAGATGTTGCAAAATGTCACCAACTTGTTCGTTCCATGCCTAGAAGACTTGGTGCTGTCATTAAAAATCATGGAAGCCATACAAAGTACTAGATGTAGTAGTTTTTGTTGTGGGGTGTACTCATTTTTGCACCACCCTAATTTGAGTAAAACTGAAAAAATGTGTAAATCTAAGTTATATTATTAACCTTACTTTCACGTTATAAGTTAAACAGATGTTATATTAAACTTTGTCTTTTCAACATTTTGGAAATTAATTGTGTTCATTGAGATATTGTTTAAAATGTTACTTTTCAAAGGGGGTGTACTAATTTACGCTGATCACTGTATAAAATCATGTTTATCATTAGAGGGCCCCCCTTGTCAGGTCACTGATATACCCTGAGAATTCCCAGCCTTTTTTTTCTTAGTGTTTAATGTTTATATTTCAGTTCTTTTAAAATTAGGGGTATTAAGCTGATTGTCTGCATGATCTGAATACATTTCTTTGCTTTGTGATTTTAGAAGTTGCCTGGCATAAGGGTACCTGAAAAATGCAAGTTTAAGAAGCTGGCCCCTAAGGATGTGAACCAGATGAAGAAAAGATTGGGTCAGGACATGAGCTATTCACAAAAACGTAAGGGTGAGATAAGGGGCAAAGTTACCAAGGATCAACCTGTGGAGAAGAAGAACTTGCAGCAACATGTAAGCAATGTAGAGGGAAGAGGTGCTAAAGGTAAAATTGAAGCAGAACCTCAAATCAGCAACAGCTCTGAGGATTGGTTAAGAGCCAATATTAGCAGTGTTGTCCTGGATTACATAACATCTGAATCATTCAGTAGTCAGTTGACACAGCGCATTATGGGGGAGTTCAATGTTAGAATAGCAAAAGCTGTGTCCCAGGTTCATGGGCAACAACATGCCATGAGATTTGGTACGGCAGAGGGTAAAGGACAAAACATCTCCCAGGATCTACAATCAAGCAACACCTCTGTTTCAACAGCAAGCAACAGTGCCACAGAAATAGTGGAAAATGTCTTTAAAAGCATCTTTGATTTCATCGTTAATACTGACCATCTGAACCCAGATGATGGCACTGATACAGATGCTTCTGCTGCCATGACCAATACTCTTGCTAGTCATGACTTCAATAGAGCCTGTGAACATATTCTTCACAGCATTAACTCAAATGAGAGCCAGACTCCACTCCATGAGCCAACAGTTAGTGCTGATAAAATGTGTAGCTCTCAAACTGTGTTCATACCTGGATATGAATCAGATATTGCCCTCGGAAGACACCAGTTGTCTCACTTGGAAGCCATGTGGGAGGAGGAGGAGGAGGATCCTTCACAGCATATCCTTTACAGCATTAACTCATATGACAGCTTGATTACACTTCATGAGCCAACAGTTAGTGCTGATAAAATGTGGAAATTTCAAACTATGTTCATACCTGCATATGAATCAGATATTGCCCTCAGAGGACACTGGTCTCCTGTCTTGAAGACAATTGGGAAGAAGGATAAGGACATCTTGGGTGCTTCAAGAAACCTGAGCCACCTTGATGACCCTCTGAGTCTAAGAGTTGAAACATCTGACTCTGACTTGGTTAAAAGCATTCTTGAGGAGGTTGCTGCTACTAATGGACAAGTAAGCAACAGCCTTGAGGACCCTATTGAAAATACTGCCACTGATTTTGTCACAAAATCAGAAAATGTTGACCATGACTCAAGATTCAATGAAGTAACACAAGAACAACTTCTGGCTCAGCTAGACATTGAGCTTGAGCAAGTCTTGGCTACTCCTTTTAAGGAAAATATTTGATCTGAGGTTACTGCCCAAGACCTTCACCTGATTGGACACCAGGAACATACTAGCTCTGTCCCTTCACCACCCTCTAGTGAGAAGCCAGGTAAGGGAATTTTCATGTTACATAGCTAAATTCTGTTTTTTTTTTTTTTAACATTCTAAGATTATTAACGTGTGACTTATAGAAAGTATTTAGTGTTGTCCTAATTCCTATTAAAAATATTAAAGCTTAGCAAATTTAGAACCTTCTATTCACAATCTTTTCACATTGTTCTTTCTTGCGTCCAAATTGTAGACTCCACAAGAGATTCTGCCAGGAGAAGGACACGTCCTACCACAAAGGCCAACTCTTTACCATACCAAGCATTCCCCTTTTCATCCCTGATGAATTTGACATTGAAATAAGTACCATCAGCCAAACAAAAGAGGATGTCCTCAAGCATAACCTTTCTCTGAGTGACATGAAAAAAGGCAGTAAACTTGGAGTCACCAGACAAGAAAAAATTAAAACCCATGCTCCTGATGGAGTCCAAAAAATTCATCATTAATACTGAGCTTCTAAACCCAGATGATGGCACTGATACGGATGCTTCTGCTCTTGCTAGTCTTGACTTCAATAGAGCATGTGAATGTATCTTTCACAGCATTAACTCACATGACAGCCAGATTCCACTCCATGATGCAACAGTTAGTGCTGATAAAATGCAAAGATTTCAAATTGTGTTCATGTCTGCATATGTAGCAGGTATTGCCCTCAGATCATCTTGGTCTCCTGTCTTGGAAACCATTTGGGAAGAGGATGAAGAAGAGGATATCTTGGGTGCTTCAGGAAGCCTGAGCCACCTTGATGATCCTCTGAGTCCAAGAGTCAAAACATCTGACTTGGCTAAAAGCATTCTTGAGGAGGTCACTGCTACTAATGGACAAGTTAGCAACAATCATGGGGACCCTATTGAAAACAGCCACTGATTTTGTCAAAATCAGAAAATGTTGACCACAAATCTAGATCCAATGAAGTAGCACAAGAAAAACTACTGGCTCAATCAGATGTTGATCTTGAGCAAATCTTGGCTGCTTCTTCTGAGGAAAATATTCCATGTGAGGTTACTGCGCAAGACCTTCATCTGAGTGGACACCAGGAACATGCTAGCCCTGTCCCTTCACCATCCTCTATTAAGAAGCCAGGTAAGGGAATCTTCATATGCTATATAAGCTTTTATAAATGTATAACATTTTAAATATATAACTTTATCGTGTAAATTTATATAAAATTTATTCTGAAGTAGTAAAGCTTTGCAACATGAGCTGTTATTTACAATTCATGTTCAAAAATTCTCATGACGCTAATTGCATGTGTTGTGTAAATTACCTGCAGCAAAGAACACTGGGAAACCAAAACTTCTCCCAAAGAGGCCCAGTAAAGACCTGATTAGGCTTTTCCCATCCAGAGCCAAGATACCTGAGGAAAAGGCAAATGATCAGGTACTGATTCTGAGCTCCTTTAAGTAAATGTGTACATGATCCAGTTTGATTAGGACAAATATGGGCTTTCATCATAGATGTGTATGCAGAAAATGTATTTGTCTCAGGATATTCTTGAGAATATGTTAATTTATGTAGATGACCTTGGCAATTGGAAGTTACAGTAATGAATTTATAATGAATATAATTTTTGCTCATGTAGTTTAAAACTGATTATCTGCATTATCCTAACATATTTCTTTGCTTTATGATTTTAGATGAAGTTGCCCGACATAAGGATACCCGAAAAATGCAAATTTAAGTTGTCGGCCCTTAAGGATGCATCCCTGTCAATAACTGCATGCAGCCGGCAATTTTGCCACCTATAAATGCTCCATCGATGGCGCCGTTTAAAATTTTCCTTGTATTTTTATGTGACATGCTTTTGTTTTTATTCACTGAGAAGAGCAATCTTTTTAGACAGCAAGAATCACGTTTGTGCTATGACAATGGCCACTGTTTACTAGTATCTGTGTCAGTACTGCACATTATTTAGCTGAGTGAGATTTACACTTCATAAAAGTGAAGTCTGTTGCCAGTAAAAATCACATGATTTGACTGAGATCTTTGCTATTAATGAAGTACAAACTTAATAGACAAGTAAAAAGTGACAATAGGATAGCACCAAAAAGTTATAAACTTATTCCATGGTGGTCCCATGTTGTTACGCAAGTAAAATTCAATGAAAGGCAGCTACACACGTTATGTTTACAACAGTCAATATGTCAAAGCGGCAAGTGAACACTGCTGACTTCTTTAACAAATTTAACATCGCAAAAAGATCCAAAACGCAAGGTAATTAACACTGGACAAGTCTTGCAATGACTGCTATTAGCATATAACAAATTATGCACGAAAAAATGGATCATGTCTTTACGATTTTTTCCAGAACCAGGACAAATTTTAGAGTAATAATAGGCAAACAAGCAGATTAAAAAGATACAAATTAAATCTAAGAAGATTGCAGTACAGTACTATTGAGTCATGATAGTGGTTGTAACATTGACTTTGAAAGGTTTAGAACATTTACGTTAACATTTTAATCCAGCTGAAAAGTATTTTAGACTAACTGAAAACTTCTGGACTTCAGTATACAACATATTTCAGTAAACTTTTCTCAAAAAGTGCTTTTGTTCAGATTAATAGAATTACAATTGAAGAGACATTTCAGTAACATTTTTGCATTGTGTTTAATAGTATGCATACATAAATGTATAAAATCATTAAGAATAATTTACATTGATAAGTTTTAACTCAAGTTCCTCATTTTGGCTCTTTAGTTCTGATAGTTAAAGTTTATTAAATATTTCAATTTCACAAGATCTCTTTATTTTCTTTGTTCTAATCTTGAAACAGCTCTTCTTAGGTTTGCTATTTTCCTCTTGAAGCCTCAGCCTTAGCAGAACTGTGAAGATAGTCTCGACCTTCACAATAATAACTGAATTCAAGAATTTACTACATACACCGATCAGCAATAAAATTAAAAACACTGACAGGTAAAGTGAATAACATTGATTATCTCATTACAATGGCACCTGTAGCACAAACTGCTGAAAAAGTTAATGCTGGCTAAAACAGAAAGGTGTCAGCATTAACTTTTTTCAGCAGTTTGTGCTATAGTAGCTCTTCTATGGGATTGGACCTTATGGGTTAGCCTTTGTGCCCCATACGACTCAATGAGTCTTTGACACTCATGACCCTGTCACCGGTTCACTGGTTGTCCTTCCTTGGACTGCTTTTGGTAGATACTAACCACTGCATACTGGGGACACCCCACAAGATGTGCCGCTCAGACCCTTACACTTGCCCATTTTTCCTGCTTCCAACACATCAACTTCAAAAACTGATTGCTGCCTACTATATCCCATCCCTTGACAGGTGCCATTGTAATGAGATCATCAGTGTAGTTCACTTTACCTGTCAGTGTTTTTAATTTTATGGCTGATCAGTGTATGTCTGTATACACCCACATGTTTAACCTTTTTACACCAACCTTTTTTGTATCAGCAGCATCAGCAGTATTCCACTGTGCAGTATCTATCTGCGCAGCACTTAATGAGCATCATCCACTTTCCACTACCAAATACTACATTAAAAACCATGAGAAACAACACGTTTCAGAACAAAGACAACATGAACAAAGCCACAGGCAAGAACTACTGAACGAAGACAAAGGGTTTTAAGACTTGAAGAGCAAATGTTGCTTTCCTATAGCCTAACTATAGGAACATAGTTTAGACCATTCTCGTGATTTCTGTATACAATTTCCAAACCCACCATCTCAATTATTATCTCCAGAAATGCTCTTATAACTCTTAAACTAGCAATTCATTCAGGTCTAAAATGAACCTATGAAGAACAACAGAAAAATCTTCCAAGATCCAAACTCTGTTTCTCGCAGGCCTATAGAATTTACCAAATTACTTGAAACATAAATTGTATAGGGCGGCACGGTGGTGTAGTGGTTAGCGCTGTCGCCTCACAGCAAGAAGGTCCGGGTTCGAGCCCTGTGGCCGGCGAGGGCCTTTCTGTGCGGGGTTTGCATGTTCTCCCCGTGTCCATGTGGGTTTCCTCCGGGTGCTCCGGTTTCCCCCACAGTCCAAAGACATGCAGGTTAGGTTAACTGGTGACTCTAAATTGACCGTAGGTGTGAATGTGAGTGTGAATGGTTGTCTGTGTCTATGTGTCAGCCCTGTGATGACCTGGCGACTTGTCCAGGGTGTACCCCGCCTTTCGTCTGTAGTCAGCTGGGATAGGCTCCAGCTTGCCTGCGACCCTGTAGAACAGGATAAAGTGGCTAGAGATAATGATAATGAGATGAGATAAATTGTATATTATAAAGAGGTCTGACATCTTGGCAGACAGTGCAAGAGATCAGTCACAGTCATAGGATTTTAGAGTAGGAAAACGAGACATTTACACACAAATGAGCATAGTTAAAACCAAAGCCGTCAGTATGCGGGACTACCTCAAAAGTATTTACATGCGCATTCACACTTCCTCAGCAGTTTGTTTTTGTATTTTAAAAATGGTCAAGCTATTGCCATGTTATGACCACTAGATTATTGGCATGTGGAATGATTGTAAATCATTTATCTGCATACTTCTACATAATCTATTAAGGATACAAGCAGGTGGCTGTCAAGTGGCATGAAAGAAAAGCATTGGTCCTATTGTCAGGAGATTGTGAATCCCAACAATGCCACAGTCATCAGGGGCTGGGAACCAATGCAGCAAAATTGGTGATACTTTTGGGTGGGAGGGATGGCATGCCCTTGCTCCACTGTCAATCACAGCAACACGAGCTAACCATGGGTATCTGAACTCATAGCAGAAGATGGTAGATACTGTAGTGCTTTCTTCAGATGATGCTGGTCTGCGACACAGCATGAACAGCCATTCAGAAAGGGCAATGATAACTAATTGACAAAAACTATGAAAAAATCAATCACACAATATTTAAAAATAGTTGGCAAATTTAGTTATTGATTAGTTATGTTATGAAGCACACTGTGGCACACTGTCACTTCAGCATTTGATGGAAAAGGGAGAGCACCTTAAAAGAGAGAAAACAGAATGACCAAAGTCTTCTCAAGTATTGGACCTCACTTCATTACACTGTGTGTCACACTATTATGCAAAATGGGTTTGTTGGAGTTCTTTCATTACATGGTCCATATTAGAGACTCCTATTTTGGAACAACATGGGCAAAAATTCAACCAACTGGGAGAATTTAATTGATTCTTGCAGGAGTATAAATGCTGCTGCCATCTATTCAGGTTTTCCACAGTTGTACTGTGCAGTGGTATTAAGCAAGTCATTTGAAATTATTGACAAAGCTGTCATGGGACAAAAGAAAGATTAACCTGCAGAAGAAAGTAATCCTTAAGAATTTCAGTTAATGGAAAAAAATTTAAATTGCCAAAATAAATGGCAGGAGATCATACCAGAAAGAAGTATGTGCCAGATTCAAATACAAATAGGAAAATTACACATAAGGGGAAAAATAAGTCACTTCACAACAAACAAAACAATCCACTTGAAGGCCATCCCCAAAGCAAATGGGCCAAGACGTACATGAAGATGGCTTTCGAAACTGTTGTCTTTATACAATCCCAATTCCCAAAAAGTTGGGACACTGTGTAAAACATAAATAAAAACAGAATATGAAGACTTGCAAATAATGGAAGCCCTATATTTCATAGGAAAATAGTACAAAGTCAACATATGCTGAAACCGAGAAATTTGATTGTTTTTTGAAAAATATATGCTCATTTTGAACTTGATGTTAGCAACATGTTTCAGAAAAGTTGGGACGGGGGCAACAAAAGACTGAAAAAGTTATGTAATGCTAAAAAAAAAACTAATTTGGTTAATTGGCAACAGGTCAATAACATGATTGGGTATAAAAAGAGCATCCCAGAGAGGCGAAGTCTCTCAGAAGTAAAGATAAGGAGGGGTTCACCACTCTATGAAAGACTGCATGGGCAAACAGTGCAACAATTTAAGAATAATGTTCCTCAATGTAAAAATGCAAAGAATTTGGGGATCACATAATTTATGGTACATAATATGATTCAAAGATTCAGAGAATCTGGAGAAATCTCTGCATGCAAGAGACAAGGGTGAAAACTGACATTGGATGCCTGTGATCTTCAGGCCCTCAGGCGCTGCATTAAAAGCAGACACGTGTCTGGAGTGGAAATCACTGTATCGGTTCAGGAACATTTCAGAAAACCATCGTTTGTGAAAACAGTTCAGTAATGCATCCACAAATGCAAGTTAAAACCAAATATAAACAATATCCAGAAACACCGCCACCTTCTCTGGGCCCAAGCTCTTTTACAATGGACTGAGGTGAAGTGGAAAATTGTCCCGAGGTCTGACGAATCAAAAGTAGAGATTCTTTTTCAAAATCATGGACACCATGTCCTCCAGACTAAAGAGGAGAGAAACCATCCGGCTTGTTATCAGTGCACAGTTCAAAAGCCAGCATCTGTGATGGTATGAGGTTGCATTAGTGCACATGACAGGGGTAGCTTGTACATCTGGGAAGGCATCATTAATGCTGAATGATACATACATGTTTCAGAGCAATATGCTGCCATCCAGACAATTTTTTTTTCCATCAACAGCACCAGGCTTTCCTTGGAAGTTTTGAAACATAAGGTTTGGGACACCTGACCAGTATTAGGCCAAAATTTGCACATGGAGGTGCAGGGGATTGAACCCTTGATCTCATACATGCAAAATATGCAGTCTTCCACTGAGCTACATCCCCTGCACTACATCCCCTGCACAAGCCTGATGGCCAGACAGTGGCATGCACAGATAGACACGAGGTGGTGCTCAAGCACCTGCCCCTCTGCCCTCTGTCCAAAAAAGTGCCCTTTTGAATTTTTTTTTTTTACAGTTTACTGAGGCCAATGTCGACATGATCTTTTAGAAAAGCCGCGGCATTAAAAGCGTGTGTGAAAATAATGTCCCGATGTGTGCCCCCTCCGCACACACACCGGACCGCTGTCTCTCTTGCTCTGTCACGTGAACAAGCGTGCAGTGCATTCAATGTGAGGTTGCAGCAGCATAGCGTCCTGGAAGCCACGGCCTTGTCGTAGCACAGACAACACATCGGGCAGTCAGTCAGCTCTTCCCCTGCCCCACCAGCCAGGTAACACATGAATCGAGTGAAAATGTATTGTTTGCCCTCAAAGCCCAAGCTGTAATTATTTTGTCGTGAAGTAGCCCGTCGCATACAGAAACAACTGCACATAAGTATTATATTTTTTTGCTAGACCATTTTCAGATTTAGGAAAACAAAAATTTCTTTTTCTATTTTGTTCAACTAGAGATTCCTGGCAAAGTCAAAAAGCCTTGATGTAATAAATTAACATTAAGTGGTTGTTTTACACCTTTAAAAACTAAAACGGGTCAGTGGCGACCCGAACACAAGAGGAGGGTTAAATCTCAGACTTTTATAATAAGGTGTTCCACATGCGCAAAAAAGTGCCCTTTTCCCCCCCAGAGCACTTGCCCCCCAAAATGTCTGTGCACGCCACTGTGGCCAGATGTGAAAATATCACATTTAGGTCGTGTATGAGCAGAAATGTAACAACAAAAATCTATTTGCTTCTTGCATTTATGACACCGAAGCCTTGCAACTTGGCCATCAACAGAGCCTCAGCAGAGCACCAACTGAACCTCAGCTTCTGCTTTATGATCCCTTATAGTGAATCAGTGGAAAATCAACAGCAAAAAAAATTTTTTTGCTTCTACCTGAAGAACCGAAGCTTCATATGAAATGAGAACATGCACATTTGCCCATAAGGACAAGATACTAAACATTTTATTTCCAAGTTTATTTCCAGCTTTTGAATCAAATAAATTCCAGATTTTCATTATAGTCTCAGACTTTTAGACACCACCCGATGTCCCTAGTATTTAAACTTTTATGTTGGATCAGTAGTAGATCCACAGTACAGGATTTCGAAGCTGCAGAGACGTGAGAAGATAAGTGGATGGATATCCTCTAGAGGGCGCTAGCTGATGTGAGGAAGATCTGTAAACCTACAGCAGGAGATTCTTGCTGGAGTACTGAGAAAGTATCTGTGGCTCAGTGGTTAGAGTTCAGTAGAAATGGAAATTTACGTTATATATATATATATATATATATATATATATATGCTGTTGTAGACTAAAAAATGGACAAAAGAGCTAAAACAGTCAGAGTTTCATCTTGAATTCTTCCTCAGCATATAGTGTGGATTTACTGAACTCACACTCAGGTAAGAGGCATGGCCTAAAGTTTAAAGATGGAAAGCTGTCCATCTTTCATTTTGGGCTTCTCCATTAAAGGTGCAATCATCAATATTTCTCATTTATTGTGAGAACAAATACTGTTGAAATGATAAAAAACCAATAGTTTAAGACATTGTCTTCAAGTAAGCATGTTACATACCTGGGGATTTAAAAAAAAAAAAGTTTGGAAACCTGTATGGAATTCTGGTCTAGAATGTTTATTGTATTCTTGGGTTTTAGTCACGTGACTTTTCTTAGCGATTTCACTTCTGGTAAAACTGCTGGTTGTCAAGAAAACCAAAATGGCTGCCGTAGTACAAACAACTAGCAATAACTTATCAGAGTATGCTCATAATCTAGAAGCCACTGCTTGCTTTAGATGTATTCAGAAGATTGCTATGTGCAATGGAATCGACCCCTACAGTCTGGGAAAGAAGGATTTGTTATACGATCTCGAAAACTATCCTTCAGTCAAGTTCCCCGACATCTCGAACTATCTGGTGTTGCAGACGTCCTTCTCATCTCATCTCATTATCTCTAGCCGCTTTATCCTTCTACAGGGTCGCAGGCAAGCTGGAGCCTATCCCAGCTGACTACGGGCGAAAGGCGGGGTACACCCTGGACAAGTCGCCAGGTCATCACAGGGCTGACACATAGACACAGACAACCATTCACACTCACATTCACACCTACGGTCAATTTAGAGTCACCAGTTAACCTAACCTGCATGTCTTTGGACTGTGGGGGAAACCGGAGCACCCGGAGGAAACCCACGCGGACACGGGGAGAACATGCAAACTCCGCACAGAAAGGCCCTCGCCGGCCCCGGGGCTCGAACCCAGGACCTTCTTGCTGTGAGGCGACAGCGCTAACCAAAGAAAATAATTTCTTTACACCACAAAGGTGAAGGCTACAAGAAGATCAGCAAAGCTTTACTTATCAGTCAGAATACTATAGCAAAAGTGGTACAAAAATTTAAGAAAGATGGAACTGCAACCATCTCACAGAGACGTCCAAGTCGTCCACGGAAGTTAACACCTCGCAGGAGCGTCTTCTGATGAGAAGGGTTGAAGAAAATCAGCATGCAAGTTCACTGCAGTTATCTAAAGAAGTAGAAAGCCAAACTGTGGTGACTATTTCCCGTGATACAATACGGCATACACTGCAGAGGAATGGCATGCACGGATGCCGTCCACGAAAGAAGCCTCTCCTAAAGCCCAGGCACAAAAAAGCCCGCCTAGAGTTTGCCAGGGCCCATGCTGACAATGATGAAGACTACTAGGACTCTATACTCTGGAGTGATGAGACCAAGATAAATGTTTTTGGAACTGATGGCTTCAAAACTGTATGGTGTCGCAAAGGTGAGGAATACAAAGAAAAATGCATGGTGCCTACAGTGAAACATGGTGGTGGCAGTGTCCTTATGTGGGGCTGCATGAGTGCTGCTGGTGTCGGGGAGCTGCATTTCATTGATGGCATCATGAATTCACAGACGTATTGCTCTATACTGAAAGAGAAGATGCTACCATCCCTCTGTGCCCTTAGTCGTTGTGCACTTTTCCAACATGACAATGATCCTAAACACACATCTAAGGCCACTGTTGGATTTCTGAAGAACAGGGTGAAAGTGATTCAGTGGCCAAGTATGTCTCCTGATCTGAACCCAATCGAACACCTATGGGGAATTCTGAAGAGACAAGTTGAGCATCACTCTCCATCCATCATCCAGTCACTAAAAGAGGTCATTGTTGAAGAATGGAAAAAGATTGATGTTGCAAAATGTCGCCAACTTGTTCATTCCATGCCTAGAAGACTTGGTGCTGTTATTAAAAATCATGGAGGCCATACAAAGTACTAGATGTAGTAGTTTTTGTTGTGGGGTGCACTCATTTTTGCACCACCCTAATTTGAGTAAAACTGAAAAAATGTGTAATCTAAGTTTATATTATTAACCTTACTTTCACGTTATAAGTTAAACAGATGTTATATTAAACTTTGTCTTTTCAACATTTTGGAAATTGTGTTCATTGAGATATTGTTTAAAATGTTACTTTTCAAAGGGGGTGCACTCATTTACGCTGAGCACTGTAGCAGCTAGAGATAATGAGATGAGATTATATATAATCACACACACACATATATAAATAAAAAATAAAATCTCTCTCACACACACACAATATATATATATATATATATATATATATATATATATATATATATATATATATATATATATATATATACACACACACACACACACACCAAAAAAAACCCAACAACTCCAAAAACAGTTGGGGCACTGTGTAAAACAAAAACAGAATGTGAAGATTTTCAAATCATGGAAACCTTATATTTCATTGAAAATAGTACAAAGACAACACATCAAGTGTTGAAACTGATACATTTTATTGCTTTTTGAAAAATATAAGCAAAAACAGGTAAAGTCAAAAACTTAAATACATAAATAAATAATAACTCTCTGCCAATCACAGCAAGTGCCCTGATGTGCCCTCTGCACATTTCAATTTAATATAAAACTTTATAACAATTTAGCCATTTTAAAAGTTATGATATTGCTAATAATAGGCTTACCTGGCCGTTTCCCTTCATTATACAGAGCCATCAAATAAAGGCTTCTAATTCTTTAAAAAAAAAAAAAAAACACTCAGTGGCCATACCTCACCCCCTCTGTGTGTTCACTACTTCAGATGGGTTGAATACAGAGAAAAAAATGTCACTGTGCTATAATGTATATGTGACAAATAAAGGCTGCAGCCCCCACTTGTATTTTCAAACACCACTTGTCTATTCACAAACTTACTCTAAATAAGATCCTAAAATTCATACATACCCAAACACATTTCTGTAGTGCTGTTTACAAGGATATACTTTTCATTTGTTTAAATCTCAGAAATTATTATATATAAGCAAACTGATTCAACAATATATAGGAAAGTCTAAAATGTGCCAAATTATTTATCTATTCATTTGTTTATTATATTTTTCCCACCCTAATTCCATTTATTTCATTAATTTTTTCCAATATATTTTTAAAATTTTATTCAAAGTTACTAACATAATCAAAGAGTGTTAGTTTTAATAAATTTTAAAACAAATCTGGGCAACAATAATCATATGGATTTTACATATTAAGGATGTCCAGTGTTTTTTTTTATCGACTAAGCCATATAAAAAAAAGTTTGATTATTTATTAAAGCGTTGGTAATTATGGTAGCCAGACTTCACTACATTATATTACATTACATGACATTTAGCAGATGCTCTTATCCAGAGTAATGGACAAGTGCAGAAGTCAGCTACACAAAGTGCTGAACTTCTAGACAAAAAAAAAGTTCTAGTGCCAACTGAACAAGTGACAGAATAACACTTAGTGTAATATTCTGTTGAAGTACCAATACTCAGCAAACAGCCAAGGAAACAAACCAACCATATAAAAGTACAACTAAATAGAGAAAAACAAAAACTCCAGCAGCTAACTCCAGGCTAGACAGCACACAGCCTGGGTTGGTCAAGACTGATACGCAGTTACACAGCGGGCAGGGAAGAAGGGGAGAGGTGCAGCCTGAAGAGGTGGGTCTTCAGTCTGTGCTTGAGGGGTGGTCAGGAAGTCAGCAGTTCTGACCTCAATGGGAAGGTCATTCCACCAACAGGGATCCAGGACAGACAGCAGTCTTGAGCGGGCTGGGCAGGAGCAGAGAGGAGGAGGAGGAGCAGGTGACCAGTAGTAGTGGAGCATAGGGATCTGGCTGGCATGTAGAAGTGGATCTGTCTCTGGAGGTATACCGGCCCTAACCCCTTGACAGCCTGGTAAGCTAGCACCAAACTAGCAACTATATAGTTGACATTCCACGAAAATCACTAAGCAGTGGAGACAGCAATGTCACTAGATAAGCGCAAAAGTCTAAATTGGTACATTTACCTAACTGAAGAAAATAAAACGTATTTATTTATTAAAATTCATCATGCTGGGTTTGTGTAACATTAAATGTAACCTAATATGGAGTGATGGCCACTAATTGACATGAAAATGGCTTTAGCTGTACACTGATGTGACAAAATACAACAGGGGGCATCAAAGCCAGCTCCCATATGGTACCATATATCTATCTATCTACAGTGGTGCTTGAAAGTTTGTGAACCCTTTAGAATTTTCTATATTTCTGCATAAATATGACCTAAAACATCATCAGATTTTCACACAAGTCCGAAAAGTAGATAAAGAGAGCCCAGTTACACTTGGTCATTTATTTATTGAGGAAAATGATGCAATATACATATCTGTGAGTGGCAAAAGTATGTGAACCTTTGCTTTCAGTATCTGGTGACCCCCTTATGCAGCAATAACTGCAACTAAACATTTCTGGTAACTGTTGATCAGTCTTGCACACTGGCTTGGAGGAATTTTAGCCCATTCCTCCGTACAGAACAGCTTCAACTCTGGGATGTTGGTGGGTTTCCTCACATAAACTGCTCGCTTCAGGTCCTTCCACAACATTTGGATTGGATTAAGGTCAGGACTTTGATTTGGCCATTCCAAAACATTAACTTTATTCTTCTTTAACCATTCTTTGGTAGAACGCCTTGTGTGCTTAGGGTCATTGTCTTGCTGCATGACCCACCTTCTCTTGAGATTCAGTTCATGGACAGATGTCCTGACATTTTCCTTTAGAATTTGCTGGTATAATTCAGAATTCATTGTTCCATCAATGATGGCAAGCCGTCCTGGCCCAGGTGCAGCAAAACAGGCCCAAACCATGATACTACCACCACCATGTTTCACAGATGGGATAAGGTTCTTATACTGGAATGCAGTGTTTTCCTTTCTCCAAACATAATGCTTCTCATTTAAACCAAAAAGTTCTATTTTGGTCTCAAAACATTTTTCCAATAGCCTTCTGGCTTGTCCACATGATCTTTAGCAAACTGCAGACGAGCAGCAATGTTCTTTTTAGAGAGCAGTGGCTTTCTCCTTGCAATCCTGCCATGCACACCATTGTTGTTCAGTGTTCTCCTAATGGTGGACTCATGAACATTAACATTAGCCAATGTGAGAGAGGCCTTCAGTTGCTTAGAAGTTACCCTGGGGTCCTTTGTGACCTCGCCGACTATTACATGCCTTGCTCTTGGAGTGATCCTTGTTGGTCGACCGCTCCTGGAGAGGGTAACGATGGTCTTGAATTTCCTCCATTTGTACACAATCTGACTGTGGATTGGTGGAGTCCAAACTCTTTAGAGATGGTTTTGTAACCTTTTCCAGCCTGATGAGCATCAACAACGCTTTTTCTGAGGTCCTCAGAAATCTCCATTGTTCGTGCCATGATACACTTCCACAAAGATGTGTTGTGACGATCAGACTTTGATAGATTCCTGTTCTTTAAATAAAACAGGGTGTCCACTCACACTTGATTGTCATCCCACTGATCGAAAACACCTGACTTTAATTTCACCTTCAAATTAACTGCTAATCCTAGAGGTTCACATACTTTTGCCACTCACAGATATGTAATATTGGATCATTTTCCTCAATAAATAAATGACCGAGTATAATATTTTTGTCTCATTTGTTTAACTGGGTTCTCTTTATCTGTATATAAAGACAGACACACACACTACAGATAAAGATATTCTATCTATCTATCTATCTATCTATCTATCTATCTATCTATCTATCTATCTATCTATCTATCTATCTATCTATTTTATATATATATATATATATATATATATATATATATATATATATATATATAGAGAGAGAGAGAGAGAGAGAGAGAGAGAGAGACATCATGATACATGAGGTGGTGCTCGTATGCACTTGAAATTAGAAACAAAATAATTGATATTATTTAAAACAATATTATTTAGACCCTGATACCTTCTTATTTTTCTCTATTAAAGAAAAAAAGCTATATTTTGAGAAAGGATACAAATTGTTTGACAATTATTGGACTTTTGGCAGTCTCTTGACAATTCCCAGACTGACAGATTTTGACTGGAAGATGCCCATCATGAGAAACAGTATATTTTTCTCTTTGGTATTAATTTTAGACATTTTGGATCAATTAGAAATGGGCTAGAGTGCCTGACAGAAGGGGTCCTGCATGTCAGGCAACGGACTAAAAACAAAGATGATGATGCCCACACTGATACACTCGGTACGCTAACATGCACAGTAAAACAATCTAATTGAAAATGAATGTAAATACCTAATCTATAACTTTATTCAGAGATGCCAACATTGACAAATTAAAAATAGTAGCATCTCTGAGTGCAGTGAGATGAAGCCGAGTGAAGCGAGGGGGCCGGGGACCCCAGAAACCAAATTTCAGGGAAGCTCAAAGATGCAATCTAGACCACTTTCAGCTACTTTTTGAGGAAAATAAATGCAGGGTTTACTGTACAGTATAAGCTCAATTATCCAAATTCTCTGGGTCAAAAGTTTGGCTAACTAAGAGGCTGTTCAGATAAAAGGGGTTCAGATAACTGAGCTTGTAGTGTAATACAGTGTTTCAGTAGTTTCATCATGATCAACAAAAAAAAAAGAGTAAAGGACAAAAGAATTATGTATAGGTCTTTGAATAACAACAAAATGAATACTGTATTTACTTCCTGAACTGTGCACCAATCTAATACTGGACTTAACTTTATAAAGTCAATACTGAAAGATGCCCATCCATACAACATTTAATTAAACTGAACATGCTGAAGTTACTTAGATAATTTGCTGTATGTAGCTGACTTTACTTTCTTCAGTGTGCTTCTGTTGCATGACTGGTGGTGGCACACTGAACCTTTGGTGATCATGAATTGCTTATGTGTAACCAGGCTGCTCACAGTCTCTGTCTTCATGTTTGGTTTGAACTCGGTCTTATTTTTGGTTACAGGACTGAACATTCACTCGCAGTCTGTAGTGGCATGGAATATACATAGTACAGACAGCATTACTCTACACATCGCTCCTCCCCCTATGTTGCACGCTGAAATCGCACCTACACAGACTGTGGGTGGTAAAAGAGAGCAACTGGACTTGCTTGAAAGTCCAGTTTCAAGCAGTTTCATGCCCATCATGAGAAACAGTATATTTTTCTCTTTGGTATTAATTTTAGACATTTTGGATCAATTAGAAATGGGCTAGGGCGGCACGGTGGTGTAGTGGTTAGCGCTGTCGCCTCACAGCAAGAAGGTCCTGGGTTCGAGCCCCGGGGCCGGCGAGGGCCTTTCTGTGCGGAGTTTGCATGTTCTCCCCGTGTCCGCGTGGGTTTCCTCCGGGTGCTCCGGTTTCCCCCACAGTCCAAAGACATGCAGGTTAGGTTAACTGGTGACTCTAAATTGACCGTAGGTGTGAATGTGAGTGTGAATGGTTGTCTGTGTCTATGTGTCAGGCCTGTGATGACCTGGCGACTTGTCCAGGGTGTACCCCGCCTTTCGCCTGTAGTCAGCTGGGATAGGCTCCAGCTTGCCTGCGACCCTGTAGAAGGATAAAGCGGCTAGAGATAATGAGATGAGATGAGAAGAGAATGAGAAATGGGCTAGAGCACCTGACAGCAACTGGGCATTTTCAAGCAAGTCCAGTTGCTCTCTTTTACCACCCACAGTTTACTATGACCTGGATGACTGAGAATCTTCACAGACATGCACCTACTGTACACAGAGTATAGTAGGCATGGTGATTGTCCTGTTTCGACTGTACAATACACAACCATTTGGTCACGCATTCAGCTAGAAACTGCTGTTCACATAGCCTCCTCTTTTTAGGCGGCGACTCCATCATTCACAAATCATGGTCTGTCTTCATGTCACACCTGACACTAGTTTGTGACAGAAATTGAAAGTTTCATTTCTGGAACACGACTGACAAAAACAGTTTGCTTCCAGGAAGACGACTACACATCACTACTGTGTGTTTCTGAGCACTGCGTTTAACACGCGCTGTGAATGGCCGAGAGCATGAATCAGGTCAGCCAATCACAGCGCAGCTAACATAAGGATACAGAAATTCCTGGAATTATCCAATTCAGTGTAAACAATGACACGTGGAACAGTCCAAACACTGAAAATATGTTGATTTGATTGATACACAGGCAAAACCGGTGGAAAAACGTATTATATCCAGGTCTACACGTAGCACCGTAATTGTGCTTCAAATCCGCAGCCGCTACGGCCAAATCGTGTATGCTGGCATCTCTGTTTATTTTTCAAAACACATTAATTGTACTGAGAAAAATTTATGATTTGTATTCGTAAGCAGCATTTGAAAACTTGATTTCCCATTGTAACGTACGTAGGCCTTACCATTGACCATGTAGGCCGTCATTGCTAATTTAAAGCAGTGCGATGATCTAATATTCTGAATATTTCACGTGAGCCAAAGAAAGAGACATTTAATTTCTGAGGAACTCTGCTGGACATTAGCAGATCGTTTAAGCATGGACACATATTACAGTTATTTGGTATTTGCTGAAACTGCTGTAATTTAGTGTCTAGCCGTCATGCTTGTGTCTGTGACCTTAGTCCCAGTGAGGCGTCTTGGGATTGATCTGCTTACTGGCTTGTTCCTCCTCTTGCAGGGCTGAGCGGAACGAACTCACTTTATCTGTCAAATGAAAGAAGACACAATATTGCACAAATTTCATAGTATGAAAGGTGGATGATTTTAAAACATTTCTTTTTAAATAAGGGTAACAAAAATCACATTAGAGCCCCATGAAATATAGTTGGGGGGGGTGGACTTGGAATGGTTCAATTCACAGATCAGACTGATCCAAAAAAAAAAAAAAAACCACAACACATGTCTGGTGATAATCCTAATATTCTGATAAGCACGCTTGATTGACATCTGGTTGTCCAAGATTTCTAGCCTGTCATGTCACTCAAGCACAGCTATACACAATGGTGGAAACATCTTGTACATTACAAGATTCAAGAAAACTTTATTTTCCCGTGAGGGAACTTCATTTGTGGTTAGGCAAACATACATACATACTAATGTCCACAATAAATACTTAATAAAAACAGAAATACCTAAAAAGCTTAAAAACTAGTGATGTGTGTTCAATAGTCTGATGGATGCTGGCACAAAAGTAGACATGGTTCGCCTAGTTTTTAGGGGCAGGGACCGAAAGCTTCTCCCAGAGGGTAAGAGAACAAAGTGGTTGTTCAAATTGTGAGTGGGGTCAGATACAATTAATTTACTTTTCCTGATGGCTTGTTTCTCAAATATGGCTGAAATGGTGGTCTGAGGTTGTCCAATAACCTTTGCACACATTTTGATGATTCTATTTAAAGGGCCCTTGTTCAACTCACATAGGGAGCCAAACCATGCCAAGATGCCAAAGGTGAGGGTGGATTGAATGAAGCAGGTGTAAAATGTTTATAGAATGGACTTATCGACCTGCAGCCATCGCAGCTTGCGAAGAAAGTACAGATGTTGTTGACGTTTCTTAAAGATGCGATTGGTGTTGTTTTTAAATGTCAGCTGATGGCCAATGATGGAGCCAAGGTATTTATACTCCTCCACCCTCTCAGTTGTTTGGCAATCTACTTGAAGAGCAGGGGGCAGAGCACCTGAAATCTATGGCCATCTCCTTGGTCTTGGAGATGTTTAGATTCAGGTAATTCTCCTTACACCAGAATGAGAAGTTATCCATCACAGACTGCAGTTGTTGCGCTGAGTTGGAAGTGTCCACAATAACTGTGTCATCAGAATACTTCAGATACACCATATCTGGATTCGCACTACTGCATTCATTGGTGCATAGCGTGAACAGAACAGGGGAGATCACAGAGATTACGTTTGAGAATCAGATAGCTGATGTTTACGGGTGGTCTTAGATTACTCAGACTTGGAGATAATTTTAAACATTAATGTGTAGTTGTGATAAAAGCTATGTGGTAACAAGAAGAGACACTGACCTTCTGCAAGCTGTACCAAAGATTAACAGATGGTCTGATGAAGTACATGTATACTGTAACAACTGGCTGGTTACTGGTATTTTGCTAGTTACCATTTACATAGTTATACAATTATATACTTTGTACGGTATAATATGTGTCCACAAGACCAAGATAATCCTGGTTAGAAAGTAATCACAGATTCACGTTCCCTGGGGCTTTAGCCCTTTAGTAATCTGAGTATTTGTGAAAATCTTCTGTTTGTAGCTTAGATGTGATTGTTTATTGTCAGCAAAAATATAAAAAAACAATATGAGGATTTTAGGATGAGTTACCTCCAAGCTCAATCAGGACATCAATCTTCTGGTTGAGTAACTGCTTGAACTGGGAGTAGGAATCTAGTACCTGCTTTTCCACCTCCAACAGAAGGGAAACCACATCATGGAAGGTGGAGACCTGAGGAGACACGTCCTCTTCCTAAAATTAAATTTAAAAAACAAAACATCAGAACAGTCTTGAAAATAACAAAACTCATTCTGCATTAAAATTACTGATAGCATCCATTCTTTCCATACATGTGAAAAGAAAACTTTGGATCAGGCTAATCCAAAATGTTAGATCTAAAACTGCTGAATATAAGCATCTTATGTTTCAGTGCTTTCTGACAAAGAATGCTTTAGTCTGTTTCATACATTCTGTTCACAGAGCAGCTTGAGGTTATCTCTCTGAGGTGAGCTGCTTAGCTCCCCCTCCATGATACCCAACTGGTTGATGGCGTTGATGTTGGGTCGGACTCCTTCGGTTATGCTGTTCAGGTCCACGGTCAGCTCCTTCACTCTGTGTGAACAGGAGAAAGCATGCTCAAATTCATCTGCAGGGGACATACTAGTGTGAATAACACCAAGCACAGAAAAAAAAGGATGGTATTGACATTTTGTAAGTGTGAACATAGTCTTGACTTGATTCATTCGATGGCTGTCTTTCCATTTTGCTGAAATACAGATATCTTAAATAATATGCTATGGCCAAATCATTCTGTTAGGTGACTAAAGCAGTATATGGTATATCATACATTTAAATATTTTTTTTCTTTTGCCCTGAATGATTAAAATAGTATGGAAATGGTAAAATGTGTTCTGACAACTCTAAATACAGGAAGCCTTGTGACAAATGATACCATTTTAAAAGCAGCAGGTTGTCATACTAGAAAAAAAACAAATCTAGGCTATAAAAAACTGAGATCTATCAATAACTGTATAACTATAGTATGGCATGCTGATTTGAAATCTAATCAAGCCCCAAGGTGCCTAGATGCTTCCCACCACCTACCTTACTGCTTATGGTGTCATTACATTTGATGCTTTATTAATGCACACAACAAAGACACAGCACACATGCCCAGAGTTAGAAAGTGAAATGAAAGCAGATTACCAATAGGTGGGATGCTAATGAAAAATATTCACCAAGCACAGCCCTCAAGATGAGACAGAAAGGCAGTATTTGTACAGTGGTGCTTGAAAGTTTGTGAACCCTTTAGAATTTTCTATATTTCTGCATAAATATGACCTAAAACATCATCAGATTTTCACACAAGTCCTAAAAGTAGATAACGAGAACCCAGTTAAACAAATGAGACAAAAATATTATACTTGGTCATTTATTTATTGAGGAGAATGATCCAATATTACATATCTGTGAGTGGCAAAAGTATGTGAACCTTTGCTTTCAGTATCTGGTGTGACCCCCTTATGCAGCAATAACTGCAACTAAACCTTTCCGGTAACTGTTGATCAGTCCTGCACACCGGCTTGGAAGGATTTTAGCCCATTCCTCCGTACAGAACAGCTTCAACTCTGGGATGTTGGTGGGTTTCCTCACATGAACTGCTCACTTTAGGTCCTTCCATAACATTTCAATTGGATTAAGGTCAGGACTTTGACTTGGCCATTCCAGAACATTAACTTTATTCTTCTTTAACCATTCTTTGGTAGAACGACTTGTGTGCTTAGGGTTGTTGTCTTGCTGCATGACCCACCTTCTCTTGAGATTCAGTTCATGAACAGATGTCCTGACATTTTCCTTTAGAATTTGCTGGTATAATTCAGAATTAATTGTTCCATCAATGATGGCAAGCCATCCTGGCCCAGATGCAGCAAAACAGGCCCAAACCATGATACTACCACCATCATGTTTCACAGATGGGATAAGGTTCTTATGCTGGAATGCAGTGTTTTCCTTTCTCCAAACATAACGCTTCTCATTTAAACCAAAAAGTTCTATTTTGGTCTCATCCATCCACAAAACATTTTTCCAATAGCCTTCTGGCTTGTCCATGTGATCTTTAGCAAACTGCAGATGAGCTGCAATGTTCTTTTTGGAGAGCAGTGGCTTTCTCCTTGCAACCCTGCCATGCACACCATTGTTGTTCAGTGTTCCCCTGATGGTGGACTCATGAACATTAACATTAGCCAATGTGAGAGAGGCCTTCAGTTGCTTAGAAGTTACCCTGGGGTCCTTTGTTACCTCGCCGACTATTACATGCCTTGCTCTTGGAGTGATCTTTGTTGGTTGACCACTCCTGGGGAGGGTAACAGTGGTCTTGAATTTCCTCCATTTGTACACAATCTGTCTGACTGTGGATTGGTGGAGTCCAAACTCTTTAGAGATGGTTTTTTAACCTTTTCCAGCCTGATGAGCATCAACAACACTTTTTCTGAGGTCCTCAGAAATCTCCTTTGTTCATGCCATGATACACTTCCACAAACATGTGTTGTGAAGATCAGACTTTGATAGATCCCTGTTCTTTAAATAAAGCAGGGTGTCCACTCACACCTGATTGTCATCCCATTGATTGAAAACACCTGACTCTAATTTCACCTTCAGATTAACCGCTAATCCTAGAGGTTCACATACTTTTGCCACTCACAGATATGTAATATTGGATCATTTTCCTCAATAAATAAATGACCAAGTATAATATTTTTGTCTCATTTGTTTAACTGGGTTCTCTTTATCTACTTTTAGGACTTGTGTGAAAATCTGATGATGTTTTAGGTCATATTTATGCAGAAATATAGAAAATTCTAAAGGGTTCACAAACTTTCAAGCACCACTGTATATGCTCTAAGGGGAGGCTGTGCATGTTATCCGTGCATATGATTCAGCATGAAGGTGTAACAGGGTTTCCCCAGGTTTGATCACCATAAATTTAAGACTTTTTTAAGACCTTTTTAAGACCACTTAAATGAGAATTAAGACCTACATCGCACCCATTATGCGGTCGTAGAACACCAGATCAAATTCCCAATAATGACAAATGTTTCAAGTAAAAATACTTTTATTATAAAGGTTATATACTTAAAAGTCATTATGTGCATTGCTTGTCGAATCTTCACATTCAAGACAAGCAAGACCGAATTTTGTTATGTAAGACGTTTTGTTTTTCCACAGGAGGATGTTGTAGCGACTTCCAAGTCTGGGAACACAGCCTTAAAGAGTTCGCTTATGCTCTCATTCGAGCTGTACGAGTGGTGTTCCGTAATTGTTTTTAAAATCCAGAGCACCTCTGCCTGAAGTGTCAGGGTTCCACCGACACCCATCATGCCACTGCTCGGCCCTTGTGTTGTTGCTAGCCTTGCCGATGATGTCTGGCTTGGCTGATGCTGCTGACGTTCGACAGTGGTGCTAGTGCCAACTCCAGGTGCATTCGGAGATTGAACCGTGCAGAACTGAGCGATGGGCTGGTGGCGGTGGAGGGCAGATGCAATGTGCTTTGAGCACTTCATGTGAGACTAAAGCAAAATGACCTATAGTGGACAACTTGAAGGTCTTTCGACAAACACAGCATCTTGCTTCAACGTCGCTTCCAGGAACCTCCCTCACCCTATCACGATATCTTTCATCTGAAAGCCACTGCTGATTAAAACGACACTTCCCCATGCTGCGATTCACAGAGTCTCCTCTCCACCACGGACTCCGACGATTGCACCGGCGCGAAAATGTATCAATATTGTTTCTTTCTTTGCACATACTCCAAGAAATTCACTGATGTTACGCAAAACCCACGTTTTCACATTGTAGAATAGTATGAGTAAATTTAAGACCTTTGTTTAAAAAATTAAGACTTGAGCAAAGCAATTTAAGACTTTTTAAGGCCTTAATTTTGGAATATTAAATTTAAGACTTTTTTTAAGACTTTTAAGACCCCGCGGCTACCATGTGTAAGCTTCTTTTCATGCATCATGGGTCAAAATCAGCCAACTAGATGCAAATAAAGCTTTAACAGTGTGTATCTGCTGCTCAGGCAGCTGAGAAGCTGGATAAATAAACTTGTGCTGATACTCGCAAGTGGGAGAGAGTCCAGAGCGACTTCCTCCCTGAGAAAATGGGATGTCTGAAGGGCTAATCCCAAACTCCTTTACTCTGGGGCAGCAAGGAAAAAGCAAAATATCAAAGCCAGTAAATACTTACATACAGAAAACCAAACAAACTGCATTTTTACCTATTGGCATATCGTAGTGTGTTCAGAGTGTTTTCAGAGGAAGCCATTCCAGGAGAGATGGTGGCAATCTGATCAGGAAAAACAAATCATAATCAGAGCTGTCCAAAAATAAATCATAAAGATAAAAATAAAGATATGTGAAATACAGAGGGGCTATTCACCATGCACATCCTTGAGTTCTCCCCAATGAATGAGTCTTTGAGTACTTGTGTAAGTTTGCTGGCTCTGAATGGTTTGTGCGGTTTGTTCAGACCCAGAGCTCTAATACACTCCTTGATGGAGACAGAACACCAGCCATTTAAGACACCAGAATCAATTAGCATTAGGATGCATTTCAATGCTCAAATTCAGAAGGTATTAAACCATTCATAGGTAATCAAACCTTAATGTCCTGACTTTATAAAAACAGGTTTTGAATCTGGCTGTAACTGTAACTGCACTTTTCTATGGTGACTGACCGACTGACCTTCAGTGCAAGTAGGCTCTTGTTGATCTCTGCTCCCTCCAGCCGTGTCTGCCGGTTTGCAGTGGATGTATCAGCAGCACGCTCATTCCCGGCCAGGTCAATCAATAAAAACTTGCCATGCAGCCTCCCCTTCCTGCGCAGAATAATCTGGAAGACAGCATGGCTACGAGACGAGTGAGCGTTGGCAGAAGTCTGTCCTGACATTCTGGGGATCAAGAGGTGAAAAAAAAAAAAATTAACACCAGGTTACAGTCAATAAGGGGAAAAAGTGCAGATACACCATATAATCACACAGAATATTTATTACTGTATATCAGACAGCATTACACACTGCTTTATCACGTTACCTGCAGTTGTTTCCAATCTCAATGAGCTTGAGGACATCTTCAGTGCATTTGACCTCTCTCTCCTGCAGCCCAACCACCTGCACTTGCTGTTTCCCGTCCTCCAGTACACGCAGCTTTGCTTTACGGTTTAGCAGGTCAAACACCTGGGCACAGCACCAAAATTTACAAAAAGTAATTCACTTCGGCTAGATATGGCACAAAACATATGTACTGCAAACTCTTTGTGATCTTCCACATCCACTAACACTTTATAACCATGAAAGAACTGCTTTACAACATTCAAAACACTATTTTCTGGGGGATGAACAGAAATGTTCGAGTCACTTGCCTTTCCATTGTAAATTTCAAAATAGGTTGTGTAGACTTGAAGATCCAGCTTCTTGTATTTGGGTTTCTTCAGCATAAGAAAAACATCACAAGCTGCATGGAGTAAGAGTAACAGAACAAACATATTTTTGAGAATGCTTATTTTGAAGCTATTCAAAATGTAGCTAATTTTTGAAAAGGATAACTGTGGATTTAAAAACCCTCGAAGAGCTGCAAATTCTTAAACATTTACCAGCTAAGGCAGAGATTCCTTTAGAACAATCCTGGTCCTTTTTTGAAAAGTCTCCACTCATGGTCTGAGAAACCAAAAGACATCAATGTGAACTTTATACTCAAGCATACTGTAAGTGGAGTTCTGTGCAATACGCGATGCAGACTTAGCCAAAATTGAACTACCTGAATTAAGCACTGTACAGTCATATAATCAGGGTTCCTACACATTTTCAAATTTAAAATTCCAGACTTTTTCCATACTCAAATTCTCAGGTTTGGAGACTTCAGCGAACAAACAACTACTCATATATTTAAAAGAATTACTTGAAAATCAAACAGGTACTCACATTATGACATACCACCAAAATACATACCATATTTAGCTTGGCCTAAAATTTGTATCAGTGCCCTGTTTTTGTCATAAATATATATATACACATTACACAAAATACAGGATGCCACTCTGACGCACACGTATCTGATGCACACTTCAAGACATTAAAACACGTGTGTGAAGATGTCAAGCACATACAGGATGTCCCGAAAAAAAATTTATACACACTTTTAAATCACTGTAAAGTACTGTATGTGTTTATTAAAATCCATGTAATTTTCAAAGAGTAATAGAATTTACAGACATTTTATTATTTAGTCACCGCCTGTTCTCAAACTGACATCCATTCTGGTCCAGTCACTGCTGACAATGACGATATAATATCTACAACATAACCTTGTGTTACTTATTTTATGGGCAGTTTTCACTGGATAGTTTCCCAGGGAATGTTAGCCAGAATGAGCTCAAGTTTGCTGATAGATGTTCAATAAATATTTACTACGCACTTGAAGAAGAGTAGCTGTTAGAATAATAAGACAAAATTCTCACCGTTCATCATTTGTTGCCTGAAGGAGTGCATTGCTTGGCGTTTGTTCTTGGCCCCACTTTCGACTGAGTAAAAAAATAAGTTGAAACTTTCGACGATGATGCTGTGACCATGCGCTGGTGCTTCTTCCCCTTCATGTGACTTAAAATCGCCGCCTCCCCCATGTTGGAAATATCAAATGATTTTATACAAAGCTTGCATTTAGCCTTACTTTGCCATTTGGGATCTTTTCTCAGCCAAGCTGTGTATTCTGGTTTGGATAGCCATCCATCAGAAAACATGCATTTACCCATTGCCGAGTTTACATTCCTCTCTCTGGTAGTAGGCTATGCCTAACGTAGCCTACGTTGATCTACGTACGTGGGTTGCCTATTCTTGTTATAAGCGGCTTTGGGCTTGCTTTTTTGTCACTTAAAAAAAAAATCAGAAGTCGCGGATTTTGGGGATGGTGATTCAGAGTTGTAACTTGTTTATATGTATGTTTGCGCACACAGCCTTCATATTTTTGTTGGCAGTTTTTTTTTTTGTCTTGGGTCGCTTGTTTTCAGGGTCCATGTGCCTTATTTTTCTAGCAAATTCTGGCAACACTGCCAAATAAGCCATAAGCATTTTTACACTGACTGGAGCTATGATGTGTGTTCACGCGTGTTCAAGAGGTGTTTTGTAGCAGGGGGTTTTCCTGTGTCTTGTCCAAAGTCTTGCAAGAAGCAAGCAGGTTCAGGGGGTGTGGCGAAGCGCATGCCAGTACAACAGAACACCCGTTTCCCTCCCTCCGCATTTCAACACATTTCTTTGGCAAAATTCAACTGAATGTCGGAATGTTGAGCTTCATTTTACTATGTAGTGGCAAAGGTCTGGAAACACAAATATTTCTCCATACCCTGATTTCCATTTTCCATACTTTTCCAGACCTGGAAAATACTAAAATCAAATTCCATACTTTTCCATACTGCATAGGAACCCTGTATAATACATTTATTCAAAAAAAAAATGTTCTCTCACATGCGTTTTTCCACTTCCAGTTTGGCCATATGCAAAGCATGTAGCCATTCCTCTCTCAAAGATGGCTTCCACCAAAGGTCTTGCTGTAAACCTGCACAGAAGAACTTCTTAAATTACACGTCCACCCGAGACGACAACAAACTCTTATCACTAGTGGATTACAATTAATTTGTAGATACATGGACAAGAAAAGGCAAACCTGTAAACCATTTCATTTGTTGCAAGGTCATCAAAAGCGTAATCAAAGCGAAAGTTTTGATTCTCCAGGTAACGGGTGAGGTCCACTTTCTGCTTAAGCTCATGGACCATAACGACACCATTACTAAGGATGGTGATCACATCAAGCTCTTTTCCACTGAGTTCTACAACACAGGATTGACACATTCTTTAACACACTCAGTGATTTTAAAAGACATCAGTTGCATTCAGTGTTGTGTTTATTTTAAGCTATTTGAGTTCATATTCCTGTTAAAAGGAATCAAAAGGCTTCAGCATCAACTGGCAAATTCTAATTATTAGTAGGCTTTAGAACGGGTTACATATTTTGAGTCTAAACTGGTTGCTGAAGTTAATCCATTAGAAAACTGAGATTACAGGGCACATGACACAAATATTAAGAATTCAGAACAGTGATACAGCATTTTAATAAGTGAATAAGAAAACATACAAAAGTCTGTTTTTACCTTTTTCGTTAAGAGGGCGCTTCCTCACGCAAACACATATTTGGTGCTCTTCGATCTGCCAATATTAAGTGTCTCTTTACTATTACAGCTAAAAATCAGCACATGAAAATTTCACAAAAGGTCTGGCAAACATCCATGGCAAGATGATAAAAATGTACTTCAGTTCATACTCACCAAATCAGCTGTGTTTAGTTGGTTGCAATTTAGGCTTTCCCTAAAGTCACTGATCATCTGCATTATTTCATAGTTGGGGTTTGTTGTGTCCACTTCCTTAAAAAAAAAAGTAATTTATCATATAACATACAGCAAGACATTAAAATGCCTATAGGTATTATTATAGGGGAGATTGCAAAGCTAGTCTTTAATGTAAGTAATATATCATAGTGACCAAACACAAGGCACACAATACCCAAATTTAGCCCCAAGGTTAAATAAGGGTGTATATGCAAGTAGGACGTATTCTACATCAAGATAAGAGATGATAATATTTTGATTATGGTATTTTTAAAATCATAGGCATGCACTTACCTGCGCTCTCTTTTCCTTTAGCTCTTGCTGCTGCAGTCGCTGCCTCTCTCTTTTCTCCTGTACTTTCTCCACATCTTTCACACAGTTGGATTTCATCCTCGCTGCCAAACACCATGACAACACAGTCAGACAATCCTGACTAAACAACAGCGTCTTTCACTTCCTTTGTTAAAGGATCTTTTCCTCTTCTCGCTCTGTCCTTGTTCCTATATTGCCTGCATTTAATGTATAACTGCTAAAGATTCTGCATGAAGGAATAATTGAACACAGACTAAATACCAGTTAAAGTGAATAGCCAGACTGAAACTGTGTGTACAAATCAATACAAACTAGGGGGAATTGGAAAAAAAAAAATTATATAAATCACTCCCGGCAGCCAGTGAGCTTGCCGCCTATAAACACGTTATTGCCAGCTACTCACAGTGTGTGTGTGTGTGTGTGTGTGTGTGTGTGTGTGTGTGTGGGGGGGGGGGGGGGGGGGGGGGGGGAATTATTATTTTTTTATTTCCTTGTATTTTTATGTGACATGCTTTATTTGTTTTTATTCACTGAAAAAAAGTTATCTTTCTAAATGGCAAGAATCATGCTCCTATGTCAACGGGCATTTACCTGTACCTGTACCTGTGTCAGTACTACACATGCATTATCAAGCTGAGCAAGATTTACACTTCATAAAAAATGAAGCCTGTTGTTTTGCAAATTTTGTTGCCATTAAAAAAAAAATCACATGGTTTGATTGACTGATTTGACTGTGTTCATTGTGCTGCTTGCTCTACCATGAGCTTAACAATGATCTTTGTGCGACAATGCTAAATGAACAGTGACCGCCTACAAAAGTGACTGGATTGTTTTCACCTCCCATCTTTGTTCCCAAGCGGTAGCTAGGACTGGCCTTTCAAAAGTGATGTCAGCCTGAATCGGTCAGTTGAAACTTTTATTGTCATTAATGAAGTACAAAGTTAATAGACAAATTAAAATAAAAACCTGCAATTTGTGTTAACATTTGTTTAGATTAATAGAATTACAGTTGAACAGATGTTTCACTAACATTTTTCGTTCAGTGTTTAATAGTAGTATAAATACATTCATGTATAAGTCATTCAGAATAATTTGCACTGACTCAAATTTTAATTCAAGTTCCTTATTTAAAATATTTTGTCTCTTTAGTTCTGATAAAGTTTACTGAATATTTCAGTTTCACGAGATCTCTTTATTGTCTTTTATTGTTCTAGTCTTGAAGCTCTTCTGAGGGTTACCATTTTTCTATTGAAGCCTCAGACCCAGAAGAATTTTGAAGATAGACCTTCACAATAATAACTGAATATTCAATAATTTATTTCATATATTATAAGTTGACCCATGACTGACCTAAAAAAATAAGAGTGCTCTGAGAGCACAATATCCCCCGCTGGCAACTATGCCATAACGCTGGTAAAATGAGACTGAATTGAACGAAATTGCAATATGTGTATTACCAACATATAACAAAGAATCTTGCCAAGTTTCGTGAAATTCCTCCAAAAATTGTGAGAGGAGTTGATTTCAGAAGGTGAGTACCCTTCCCGGGATGGACATTGCCACGACATAATCCCCCTTCGGGCCTTTCAGCCAGCGGGGGATAGAAACTTTTTGCCAAATTACATGAAATTCCTCCAAAAATTGTGAGGGAAGTTGATTTCAGAAAGCAAGCACACCTTGATGAAATTGCCAAAGTACAAGTTTGTTAATAATCAAGAGCATAACTCTGGTAAAATTTGCCCAAATTAAACGAAATTTCAATATGCGTATAACTGTCATATAACAAAGTCTTCTGCCAAGTTTGGTGAAATTCCTCCACAAATTGTGAGAGGAGTTGATTTCAGAAGAACGTACACCCTCATGAAATTGTCAAAGTACAAGTTATTTAATCAAGGGTCAAAACTCTGGTAAAATTTTCACAAACAAAATTAAATTGCAATATGCGTATTACCGTCATATAAAGACCTTCTGCCAAGCTTTGAAAAATTCATCCAAATATTGTGAGAGGAGTTGCTGTCAGAAGGCAAGCACACCTTCATGAAATTGTGAAAGTACAAGGTTGTTAATCAAGGACCACAACTCTGGTAAAATGTGACCAAATTGAACAAAATTATAATATGAGTACTACCGACATATAACAATGCCTTTTGCCAAGTTTCATGAAATTCCTCCAAAAATTGTGAGAGGAGTTGATTTCAGAAGGAAAACACACTCATGAAATTGTCAAAGTATCATTTTGTTAATCAAGGGGTGTAACTCTGGTAAAATGTGACTGAATTGAACAAAATTACAATATGTGTACTACTGACATATAACAATGCCTCTTGTCAAGTTTCGTGAAATTCCGCCAAAAATTGTGAGGAGTTGATTTCAGAAAGTGAGTACCCTTTCCTAGGATGGACGGACGGACGGACAGACATCGCCATGACTTCGGGCCTTTCAGCCAGTGGGGGATAAAAATTTGAAAATAAGTCAAACTGGCATGAAATCATCAGAGGCTTTACTTTCATTTTCATCAATTTTATATTTTTCACATATTACCCACCTAAATCATGAAATCAAGAACAACATTTGATTTACTCTGAGATGCAGAATGTTGCAATCTCGATCACTCAGAATGCACTACTATACACCTATATGTTAAAAATTTTCTGGGGGAGGACCACTCACCTTTTTTGCATTGTGGTGTCAACTAATGCCACCACGGCTCTGCTTACACTTTGGGTCTGCCTACTACTCTTTTCCAAATGTCCCGACTCCAAAAGTTATTGACAGGGCTGGTACTATTATCACATCAACACAGGCTCAAAACTGAATCTCCCAGAACATGCAGCAGCCCTCCAACATGGCCGTCACACCATGCGCTGAATCCCCAGAGTATTGCGTTATTACTGTCACATGGTGCTCATTACTTCCGCGTTTCTTTGTCTGCTATAAACAGACTGGTTACATATGATCATTGCAAAGTATTGCTCAATGTGCTACTACAACCCCTGGCAAAAAGTATGGAATCACCAGTCTTGAATGAGCACTCATTCACACGTTTTATTCTGTAGAACAAACTCAGATCACAAACATGATACAATAATAAAGTCATTCCAAAGTGCACCTTCTTGGCCTTCAGAAACACTAAAAGAAATGAAGAAAAAGCATTGTGGAAGTCAGTAAATGTTACTTTTATAGACCAAGCACAGAGAAAAAAATATGGACTCACTCAATTCTGAGGAAAAAAATATGGAATCATGAAAAACAGACAAACAAAAGAACATTCAAAACACATCACTAGTACTTAGTTGCACCACCTCTGGCTTTTATAACGCCTTGCAGTCTCTTAGGCATGGACCTGATGAGTGACAAACAGTATTCTTCATCAATCTGGTGCCAACTCTCTTTGATTGCAGTTGCCAGATCAGCTTTGCAGGCCGGAGCCTTGTCGTGGACCATTTTTTTCAATTTCCACCACAAGTTTTCTATTGGGTTGAGATCTGGACTATTTGCAGGCCATGACATTGACTGGATGTGTCTTTCACCAAGGAATGCTTTCACAGTTTTTGCTCTATGGCACGATGCATTGTCTCATCTCATCTCATTATCTCTAGCCGCTTTATCCTTCTACAGGGTCGCAGGCAAGCTGGAGCCTATCCCAGCTGACTACGGGCGAAAGGCGGGGTACACCCTGGACAAGTCGCCAGGTCATCACAGGGCTGACACATAGACAAAGACAACCATTCACACTCACATTCACACCTACGGTCAATTTAGAGTCACCAGTTAACCTAACCTGCATGTCTTTGGACTGTGGGGGAAACCGGAGCACCCGGAGGAAACCCACGCGGACACGGGGAGAACATGCAAACTCCACACAGAAAGGCCCTCGCCGGCCCCGGGGCTCGAACCCAGGACCTTCTTGCTGTGAGGCGACAGCGCTAACCACTACACCACCGTGCCGCCCTCAATGCATTGTCATCTTGGAAAATTATTTCATCATCCCCAAACATCTTTCCAATTGAAGGGATAAGAAAACTGTCCAAAATGTCCATGTAAACCTGTGCATTTATTGAAGAAGTAGCCAGCCATCTCCCCAGTGCCTTTGCCTGACATGCAGCCCCATATCATCAAGGATTGTGGAAATTTGGATGTTTTCTTCAGGCAGTCCTCTTCATAAATCTCACTGGAACGGCACCAAACAAAAGTTCCAGCATCATCACCTTGTCCAATGCAGATTCGTGATTCATCACTGAAGATAACTTTCATCCAGTCATCCACAGTCCATGATTGCTTCTCCTTAGCCCATTGTAGTCTTGTTCTTTTCTGTTTAGGTGTCAATGATGGTTTTCTTTTAGCTTTCCTATATGAAAATCCCATTTCCTTTAGGCGATTTCTCACGGTTTGGTCACATACTTGTACATTGACTCCAGCTTCCTCCCATTTATGCTTCATTTGTTTTGTTGTACTTTTTCGGTTTTCAAGACATATGGCCTTAAGTTTTTTGTCTTGACGCTTTGATGTCTTCCTTGGTCTACCAGTACGCTTGGCTTTAAAAACCTTCCCACGCTGTTTGTACTTGGTCCATATCTTAGATACAGCTGACTGTGAACAGCCCACATCTTTGGCAACCATGCGTGAAGAGTTACCTTCTTTAAGAAGTTTGACAATCCTCTCTTTTGTTTCAAGAGACATCTCTCTTGTTGGAGCCATGGTTCTTGCCAATCCACTTGGTCCAGCAGCCCTCCAAGGTGTGATAACTGCGCTGTTTCTAACTGCAGACGAACGAGCAGATCTAATCTGAGGCATGTGTCAATTTAGGGAAAGGAAATTGACTGGGTGAGTCCTTATTTTCTACCTGAAAATTGAGTGATTCCATATTTTTTCCTCAGAATTGAGTGATTCCATATTTTTTTCCGGGGCGGCACGGTGGTGTAGTGGTTAGCGCTGTCGCCTCACAGCAAGAAGGTCCTGGGTTCGAGCCCCGGGGCCGGCGAGGGCCTTTCTGTGTGGAGTTTGCATGTTCTCCCCGTGTCCGTGTGGGTTTCCTCCGGGTGCTCCGGTTTCCCCCACAGTCCAAAGACATGCAGGTTAGGTTAACTGGTGACTCTAAATTGACCGTAGGTGTGAATGTGAATGGTTGTCTGTGTCTATGTGTCGACCCTGTGATGACCTGGCGACTTGTCCAGGGTGTACCCCGCCTTTCGCCCGTAGTCAGCTGGGATAGGCTCCAGCTTGCCTGCGACCCTGTAGAAGGATAAAGCGGCTAGAGATGAGATGAGATATTTTTTTCCCTGTGCTTGGTCTATAAAAGTAACATTTGCTGACTATCACAATGTATTTTCTTCGTTTATTTTAGTGTTTCTGAAGGCCAAGAAGTTGCACTTTGGAATGACTATTATTGTATCATGTTTGTGATCTCAGTTTGTTCTACAGAATAAAATGTCTGAATGAGTGCTCATCCAAGACTGGTGATTCCATACTTTTTGCCAGGGGTTGTACCTGTTTATACCAAGCCTTATACTGTATCTCTGATTGCTTTGCTGGATTTTGACTAATGTTTGTTCTTTGGATTGCCTCTGCCTTTGATAACTGGTTTGCACATCTCTTGAACCCTGCTTGTTTCACATTTGGATACTGACCATCCATTTGGATTTGTTTGCAATCATGTTACTTAATAAACTCCATTCTGCACCTCATCCTTCTGTCACCTGTATTCATGACAACTATTTCGTATCTTACCAGCACTGGGTCCTTGAACGCGGTGATCCATGAACATAGTGTGTGTTGGTCCATTTTTGGCTGCACTAATATCAAGAGAGCATACATGATGTGTCGTGTCCATGTTGTCTTTCCCAGAAGCCTAAAATGAAAATGAGGCTATTTTTAGATTTGTCCAAAACTCAGCCTGAAGCAAATATACAAATATGTTATGATTTGTGGAAATAATAAAATAACTCCAGTGTTTTTGTTACTTTGATGCTCTCTCCTGTAAAGAAAAAGTCTGTAATTAGGTCTGATGACTAAATACCGACGTGTGCAAATACTGTATTAAATCATCATTTAACATTTCAAAGCTGAGCTCTGAATACAACCCATTATTTCTCCACAAGAGCTTAAAGGGCATATTCTGGACCAATTTCGTGTTTTTTTTATATGAAAGAATGCCCCTTTACACACTCATCCAGAAGGGTAATTTTGCACAAGGCCATCTGTCTACAGCAGAAAAAAATAAAATAAGACATGTCTGGAAAATCCCAAGGGAGTCTGGAGCCAGATTCGTGACGTTACCTGTGGAAGCATTGTCTGGTCTTTTGGGAAACGATGAGTACTAATCCCATCAAGATTGGTGTTGCTACACCCTCCTACGATACATCTGTTAACCATTTTAATAATTACGCAATAACGTTGAAGAAATTTGCAGAAAACCACCAGGTCGTTTTCTCATAAACAAATTAGCACTGACGTAGGATTCAGAGGGAGGCGTCCCGCAGATGACATCACGAAAATCAATGTTTCCTGGGAAATTCAAATGCAAAGTTTTTTCAGAGGCGGACCAATTCACCTCAAATGGCTTGATTTCAACTGAATTTTTCTGGTATTGCGCACGGTAAAAAAATTGCAGAGAATGCAGAATGTTACAGATATTTGACCAAAGTTTAATATAAAATAGGAGAATTATATTGATCTTGCTCCTGAATGCACTTTAATTCATCATTGTTACGTTTCCCTCAAATCATGTCTGCTTTATCCAAGGTGGTTCAGACATGGTCTGACACAAAACCTATAAAACTGTTACCTAATCTAGCTCTGTGGCATCCACAGTAAAACATACAAAATATCCAAATAAACCTCATCTCATCTCATTATCTCTAGCCGCTTTATCCTGTTCTACAGGGTCGCAGGCAAGCTGGAGCCTATCCCAGCTGACTACGGGCGAAAGGCGGGGTACACCCTGGACAAGTCGCCAGGTCATCACAGGGCTGACACACAGACACAGACAACCATTCACATTCACACCTACGGTCAATTTAGAGTCACCAGTTAACCTAACCTGCATGTCTTTGGACTGTGGGGGAAACCAGAGCACCCGGAGGAAACCCACGCGGACACAGGAAGAACATGCAAACTCCGCACAGAAAGGCCCTCGTCGGCCACGGGGCTCGAACCCGGACCTTCTTGCTGTGAGGCGGCAGCGCTAACCACTACACCACCGTGCCATCCCCCAAATAAACCTAATAACATAAAACAAGCATCAACTGCTAAAAAAAAAAAAAAGATGTGCTTACTGAGACGTTTTGAGGTACATGTTCATGTCCTGCCATTTGCTGCCCACAGTCTTCCTGTCGAGGCCTGCTACTCGATCCTGGAGCTGCTCCTTCTCTTGTTCTTTAAGAAGCAAACACATTCACTCCAATTAAAACACACTTAAGTTCAAAGACTTTTCCACACATTTTACTTTTCAAGCATTTTCAGATTGTGGCATTAGGTCAGTAAACTGGCATTCACAATTTCTCAGACTTGGCTACACTGGCAGAAATTAAACACACACATCCTCCTAACCACGGGCGGCATGGTGTAGTGGTTAGCGCTGTCGCCTCACAGCAAGAAGGTTCTGGGTTTGAACCCAGCAGCCGGCGAGGGCCTTTCTGTGTGGAGTTTGCATGTTCTACCCGTGTCTGCGTGGGTTTCCTCCGGGTGCTCCGGTTTCCCCCACAGTCCAAAGACATGCAGGTTAGGTTAATATGAGATGAGCTGAGGTGCCCTTCAGCGAGGCACTTAACTCCCAACTGCTCCCTGAGCGCTGTTAGCATGGCTGCCCACTGCTCTGGGTATGTGTGTGTGCTCATTGTGTTCACTGCTTCAGATGAGTTAAATGGGAAATTTCACAAGTGTGTGATGAATAAAGTTGTGCTATCTTTTTCTTTTCTTTCATCCAACTCATCCTACTAATTCTCCTGTGTGTGAAATGGAGTAATGTCTCTACCTGGGCTGTGGGGGCGCTTTAGTTCCCATTGCTCCCTGCATCTGTAATATGACAATAAAACATGATCACACGATTTTTAACACTGATTTACTATGCAGTCTTGCATTTCAACTATTAAAAGTGTGTGTGTGTGTGGGGGGGGGGGGGGGGGCCTCACAGTTTCATGCTGGAGCTTCTCTTTGGGATGACAATTTCTGTTCATGTTTAGAAATTGTTTCATTGCGCAGAAACAATATCTGTGAAAATAATCAGATAACACACCATTGTAAAACCAAAAGTAACTGTTTCACAGTTTCATTTACATTTTAAAGACATGTAAGACTTTTTGCTTGACTTTCTACGAGTAAATCAGCATCATTACTTAAACCAAATAACTAAATTTAAGTTTGCAATTCTATTTTTCAGGGTTCTGTTATTTAACCACAAAATCCTTTTAATGTTTCGGCTTATCACATTTTTTTTAATGTTAGAAGCTTACTTAGGAGCTGATCTCTGGTCTCTGCTGCATTTTGAGAACGAAGACCGAAAAGCCTGACCGCCCAGTTTACACACTTAGATGACGTCACAGAAGTGAATCGGAACACGAAGCCTTGCCGTCTCGTCGGCAGACTGCGCTCAACGAAACCCGAGGGGTGGGTCGTGTAAGAATGAAAACGTCTTCATAAAACTCTTTCCAGCGCGCACACACACAAAGAAGTTTCATTCCAAAACGCAGGGCATAATTGATTCACTCCTTGTAAGTGAGTCGATTCAGAGCCGAATCTCATCTCATTATCTGTAGCCGCTTTATCCTGTTCTACAGGGTCGCAGGCAAGCTGGAGCCTATCCCAGCTGACTACGGGCGAAAGGTATGGAATCAATTTTGTGCCAAAATGTTCATAAAATGTTCAAAAAGTGTTAAAAAAGATAAAAAAGTTTTCAGTTTCTTGCATTACTACTTTTACTCCTAAATCCTACATAATTAAAAACACAGTCATGAAATATTGGCATTTAATATGTGACGATCCTTCACTCCAGGGTAAATTTAAGGACCCCCCGTTGTTTGTCTCCAGACGGGGTCCCAACCTCAGGAATAAGCTTGTTAAAGCATGTATAAGATCTGCTCCTGCTCAAACACTCTTAGCACCCCTGAGGGATGGTAACTACCCCTGTGGCAACTGTGCCCAATGTAACAGTACACATAAGACTCATACTTTTAAACACCCCAGGTCTGGTAAAAGTTACAATGTGAAGGGTTTTATTACATGCAATACAAAGAATGTTGTTTATTTGTTAAGATGTCCCTGTGATAAGGTCTATGTGGGAAAAACTACACGTAGCTTAAAACAAGGCGGCACGGTGGTGTAGTGGTTAGCGCTGTCGCCTCACAGCAAGAAGGTCCTGGGTTCGAGCCCCGGGGCCGGCGAGGGCCTTTCTGTGCAGAGTTTGCATGTTCTCACCGTGTCCGCATGGGTTTCCTCCGCATGAAAACTTTTCCTCCGGGTGCTCCGGTTTCCCCCACAGTCCAAAGACATGCAGGTTAGGTTAACTGGTGACTCTAAATTGACCGTAGGTGTGAATGTGAGTGTGAATGGTTGTCTGTGTCTATGTGTCAGCCCTGTGATGACCTGGCGACTTGTCCAGGGTGTACCCCGCCTTTCGCCCGTAGTCAGCTGGGATAGGCTCCAGCTTGCCTGCGACCCTGTAGAAGGATAAAGCGGCTAGAGATAATGAGATGAGCTTAAAACAAAGGATCAGCGAACATAAGAGTTCGATTAGACGGGTTGATCTTAATTACCCTGTGGCTTGTCACTTTGTAGAGTGTGCCCACCCTGTTTCTTCCCTACGGTTTCAGGGAATTGAGCAAGTTAAATTGTCAAGGGGTGGGAACATTGATAAAGTGCTGTGTCAAAGGGAATTGTTTTGGATCCATACATTAGATGCCCTACAGCCCAAAGGGTTAAATGTAGACTTTGACATGAGTGTTATGTTATGATTGGAGGTATACTATTTGTTAAGTCTTGAAACTGCAGTTTATGAAGTTTTTGCTGATGTTTATGCAGTTATCTTGAACTTACATTTGCTTATATGTGTGTATGTACTCAAGTTTGTATGTAAAAAGATGTATGTTTTTGTGGTGGGTAATTTTATTGGTGCATTTGGGGTCAATTTAATGCCAGCTACCTTGGGTAGAGGAAATATGAAACCAGGAAGAACAGAAAAACTACAACTCCCACACTTGGACTACAACTCATCTGTGCAGGTGTGACTGAGCACCTTAATGAATCTTAATTGATTAGTTTGTTGTATGCTCCATCTGTTTGTGCCCTGAGGAAGGTCTCTGACCGAAAGCTTGGCAATTAAATGAACAAAAGGATCTAAGTGTGCAGACATTTTTTCTTGTTTGAACTGCCAAAATGTTCATACAATACTTTTGAAATATCAAACAAAAACGACAAAATAAAAAAAAGTCAATTTTTTTTTAGACTGGCAAACAAATTATTCGTGTAATCGTGCAAAATATCAGTCTATTACTCTTCAGAAACCTTTTATTTTTGTTCCGCGTCTTTCTCAGTTTTGTTTGACGTAATTTATTTTGGTTGCGATTCCAGCTTTCTCGTTTGCGCTCCCTGACTTTTTGCTTGCAGTTTTGGCACAAACTTCATGTGTGGGTGGGCTGTCCAGGAACGCATTCCCATTGGCTAACTTGTGTTTGACTGACAGCTACGCTCAGCCATTCCCTACTCGGATTCTGGCGGACTGTTTGACGAGTGACCGATCCATTGACGGTAAACAAGGATCGAGTGGACTTCAGTGGCGACTATGATATTGAATTAATTCAACAAAGTAAGTGCGGGACAAATGTGTTGCATGTGTTGCAGTAGTACACATTATGCAGGCGTGTTTAACGTTAGCAAGACAGCTATTATATTGGGTAGTGGAGCTAAGGCTAACATTTGACTTGCCACAAAACACCTGCATAATGTGTACTACTGCAACACATACAACACAATTGTCCCGCGCTTACACTTTGTTGAATTAATTCAATATCATAGTCGCCACTGAAGTCCACTCGATCCTTGTTTACCGTCAATGGATCGGTCACTTATCAAACAGTCCGCCAGAATCCGAGTAGGAAATGGCCGCAACAGCTTCCGGGGGAATGGCTGAGCGTAGCTGTCAGTCAAACACAAGTTAGCCAACGGGAATGCGTTCCTGGACAGCCCACCCACACGAAGTTTGTGCCAAAACTGCAAGCAAAAAGTCAGGGAGCGCAAACGAGAAAGCTGGAATTGCAAGCAAAATAAATTACGTCAAACAAAACTGAGAAAGACGCGGAACAAAAATAAAAGGTTTCAGAAGAGTAATAGACTGATATTTTGCACGATTACACAAATAATTTGTTTGCCAGTCTAAAAAAATTGACCTTTTTTTTGTATTTTGATTTGTCGTTTTTGTTTGATATTTCAAAAGTATTGTATGAACATTTTGGCACAAAATTGATTCCATAGGCGGGGTACACCCTGGACAAGTCGCCAGGTCATCACAGGGCTGACACATAGACACAGACAACCATTCACACTCATATTCACACCTAAGGTCAATTTAGAGTCGCCAGTTAACCCAGTCAGGCCCGGCGCCAGGAACAGTTTAGGGGGCAATTAGAAATCGCAAGGGGGCAAATATTTTTCAAATAGTGTGTAGTAGTGATGGCGGTCTGACAACGTGTTTCAAACAATTAACTGGGCCAACCACAAAACCATGGCCCCTACAACACACACAAACCTACAGGCAAGTCCTTTAAATTTAAAATACATACAAATAGCTCCACGGCATGAAAACAAAACGTCAATGCAAGTCTAAGGTACTTGGCTCGGCTGCCAAAATCATAATTTAAAAAAGTCAGCAGACCCCGTGGCTGCACCAGTAATAGCCTTCCTGACTCGCACCGAGTCAGTGCCAGTTTTAGTAGTGATTTATGTGAAATGTATTTTTGTGCAATGCGCAACCACTTAATATTTCATTTTTGAAAATGCAAATTATTAATACGTCTATAATACATTATATTTTCATAAGAAAACAATTAAGTGATCTGAGTCTCCATTGAGGGGGCGGGGCTGTAGCCACGAGGAGGCGGGGCTGTAGCCACGAGGGGGCAACGCCCCCTTTCGCCCCCCCATGGCGCCGGGTCCGAACCCAGTGCTTCTCAATTATTTTCTGTTACGCCCCCCAGGAAGAAGAAAACATTTCGCGCCCCTCCACTCTCCACCGCGACTATAAATAGTATAATTTGTCTATAAAATTGTTAAGACTTATAACAATGGTGTTAGGTGTACTTATATAAGTATAAGTACACCTCTGCATAATATTGTATCCGTATTAACATTAAAGAAAACAAAAAAAGAAATATAGATCAACTTACAGCAAAGAATAACTTTATTAACATTGTTTTTTAGTCTGTAACAGAAAAGTTTTAGTGTCCATCAAAGTGCTTGCAATTTGCAAAATTAAAAAAAAACTTATTTAAACTATAAACATTTTTTAACCGACTAATTCGATCCTTTTCAAATAGTGGGGCGCGCCCCATTTGATACTGAAAAATAAAATTAAATAAAATCAATAAATAATAAATTCAAATTGATCAGCAACATTAACTTAGGAGCACAATATATAAAACTAAATAAAATCAATGTGTGTTCACTGCACTTCATATCTCCTGCTCTGTGTACGCAAAAAAAAACCCTACCCCATAGCGCTAATACTCCCCGCGCACACCCTGACAATGAGAGCGCCACTGCCACCTACTGTAGTGGATGTGCAATTACACTTTATTCTAGTACGGCAAAAGCATGTTCCCCGGGGTCACACACGCCCCCCCCCAGCATCGTACCGCGCCCCACTATTTGAGAAGGACTGAGTTAACCTAACCTGCATGTCTTTGGACTGTGGGGGAAACCGGAGCACCCCGAGGAAACCCACGCGTTCAACATGCAAACTCCGTACAGAAAGGCCCTTGTCGGCCACGGGGCTCAAACCTGGACCTTCTTGCTGTGAGGTGACAGCGCTAACCACTACACCACCATGCCGCTGACTGCAAAGTCATCTGAAATTATTACCTCGCCCGGGACAGAGTCCACCAGAGGGCGAGGTATTGTTTTCGGTCGGGTTTCATTGTTTTTTTGTTAACGATACTACAGGAGGGTGGTGTAGTGGTTAGTACTGTCGCCTCACAGCAAGAAGGTCCTGGGTTCAAGCCCAGTGGCCGACGAGGGCCTTTCTGTGTAGAGTCTGCATTTTCTCCCTGTGTCTGCGTGGGTTTCCTCCAGGCGCAGGTTAGGTTAACTGGTGGATCTAAATTGACCGTAGGTGTGAATGGTTGTTTGTGTCTATGTGTTAGCCCTGCGATGACCTGGTGACTTGTCCAGGGTGTACCCCGCCTTTCGCCCGTAGTCAGCTGGGATAGGCTGGACCAATCTTCATGAAACTTTCAGGATAGATGAGCATTGGTCTCAAATAGAACCTCCAACATTTGGAGGGTCATCCGGTCAAGGTCACCAAAAAGGTCAAAATCATTTTTGTTGTGTCTACTGCCTCATATAGAGACGCCAGCCGCTATGTCATCATATTGTAAGAATGTAAGAGTGTAACAGTTGCACACTGTACATGTGCATACACATGCTCCAATTAAAATGGCCTGTGAGTGTATACAATTCGGTTCACCATTCGACATAAATGGACTAGACTAAAGAAATCGCTTTCAGACATGCTTATGCTTATTACAGAGGGAAAGTGCATTCCACTGAGCTCTAGCACCGGGCCATTTCTGGGAAATAAGAGTTTCAGTCATGGCGACAGTGTATGTATGTCAGCCTCGGTTCGGAGGTTTCAGTTTCGAAAACTGTAAGAGGTAAGAGTAGAATAATGTAAAGTACAGACACTTGGTATATTTTACTTCTGTGATTCTTAAATTGTTCATTTTTGGATTTTGCTTAATTTTTGTGGCTACTGCCTCAGAGTAAATTATGCTATATTTACTGTATGGACATGGTATCAGAAAACAATTTTAGTTATAAGCAGTAGCCACATGTACCCATAGGATACCTTTTTTTTTTTTTCAATATCTTCCTTCAGATTCATCATACAGTAAGTGCTACCGGGCGAGGTTTGTTTTGCCTGGCAATACTTTTTTTTTTTTGTGCATGGTACTTTCCTATGTCTCGCAAGAACAATATGATGCAGATGAAATGTGATCCTTTTTGATGTGCTGAGGGTCGCTTTTCTCCGTTTCGAGACCAGTTTCCTACCTTTTTTTTTTTGAATACGAGGAGCTTTAACTAATGAGCTTAACTATGGAATTGCATCACACCAAGATGGCGATGTGCGGAAAACGTGCCGATATAAAAATTAAGATTATAACAGCAGATCACATGACACCGAAAAGCTGAAACATGCAGGCATCAGATCCATATAATTTACTTACAAATGTATTTATTTATTCTGCACACTGCTCTGTCTCTCCCTGTGTTCTGATGGTTTAAATGCAGAGGAGGAATTTCGCTGTGCTTAAGTGTACATGTGACAAAAATAAAGGCTTCTTCTTCTTAATTTACCCACAAACGTATTTATTCCACTTGAAAAGCATACAGCAAACCAGCTACTGGAACTATTTAGTATTTGGGACTTCTAAATACACCAGAGATGCTAAAGGTACTCAAAAGTACAGATGCCTACCAGTATTTTGAGGCAGGTTTCATGCCAGAATGTTATGGGAAATTCTTGATAAAGAAAAATACATCATTATGACAAAGGGAAGCTCAAATGTGACTTCTAATAGTAATAAAAAAAAAGCCAGGGCTTAAATCTAGCATATTTTATGGTGTTTAGCCACATTTGCATTATCAGTACATAAACATGCTGCTAGTCTAGCCAAGCATTAGGTCTAATAAAATATATCGTGTCCAAAGCCCACATCCAGATATACATTTTAACATTGCACAGAGCTTTCACTCTAACCCGATATAAAATATTCTCCACACACATGGAAATGTTTTGTTGCCATCCACTCTTCCCTTTTAACTGCAGCTCGCTATTTTTCTAGTCTTTAAGTTCACCAGGAAGTGGTGAAAATTTAAACCAGGCTCATCTCCTCATCTCCACGTCTGTTATTACAGCCAGAAGCACTACAAGTCTCTGACATTGTTCTTTTATATGTAACTTCTACAAGTTTATCTGTAGATGCACTGAATTGGGCTTACAATCACTTGCGTACACTTGTGCCGGTCATTGTTAAACACAAACCTTCCTTGGCTGGATAAACAAATCCACAGTTACAATGACATCATGTTAAAGGCCCTTATAACTCCATACTCGCTAGCGCTAGCGAGAATGATTTAGTTATCTGTCCAGAAAAATGATGTCATCTAACCTTGCTCTGTCTTGCATTTGCACTCACTTGGTAGGGTTTCCTTTTCTTTCCCACTGGCTTTTAGCTCACTGGATAGCAGAGTCCATCATGTTTGCTCACGCCAACTTGTTTTGGTTAAAAGTAGGTCAAACATGACCCACCGTGGTCACGTGGCATTGCTGCTCACTTGCTTTGGCAATTTTCGGAATCATAAAATGTCAGACGCATTTTATCTCAGTAAAACAGTGACACAAGGTACACGGTGTGTGCAGCATTGCAATATCTCAAAATTCCAACAGCTATAGCCATAGAACAGGGGTTCTTAACCCTTTTGGAGTCCCGGACCCCTTTGGGAATCTGGTGAAAGTTATGGCCCCCCCTCCCGAGAAAAATGCACATAAACACAAACACAACATTGCATGCAATGAATGTACTTTTTTAATTGAAAATTGATTGCCTTATACAGTGTATGACATACACAAAGTATGAATAAAGTAAACAAAAAAAATCGTACTCTTTTAAATGCAAAAATTGACAGCCACTTCGTACAAAAATAAAATACAATCATACTGTGCAAATTAAACAAAACAAAATGTTAATTCTGCGCAAAACTCCATTTGAATGATAAGGTGGTTGTTGTTTGGCTTGAATAACAAGATGAAACCATGGAGTGATCTTTGACAAGGTAATGCACATCATCTTTGACATCCAATTGAGTTTGACTTTTTATTTTGATAGAAACAAGTGCTGAAAATCCTGACTCACAAAGGTATGTAGTAGCAAACGGAATCAAAGCGACCATAACTCGCCTTACCAGATGAAGGTAGGCTTGTGTCAATGTACACCAGAATTCTCAAGTGGAATTTATTTCATAACATTTCCTTTGTCCTCAGGTCACTGAGGTCATATTTGGCAAGGTCTTCATCACTGATACAGTCTATGTCGGCAAGGAAAGGATTACAAATCCATGTTTCAACGTTGTCACCTGAGCAGAAGTAACCTTTGAAAGAATTCTGCAGAGTATCCAGATGTCTACAGAATTCTGACTGCAGAGAAATTGACAGGGCTTTGTTATTCTTTATTCCATCCTGCAGAAGCACTTCCTCTAACATTGGAAAGTATGCATAGCTATCTGCCTCCAACCTCCTCTTCCACAATGGTAGCTTGGCCAGAAAAGCTTGCAGTCTTTCTGAAGCGTCCATTATGGTGACTGCAGGGCCTTGAATTGCAAGATTCACTTCATTCATGTGGTCAAAAATACAACCCCAATTCCAAAAATGTTGGGACACTGTGTAAACTGTAAATAAATACAGAATGCAATAATTTGCAAATCATGGAAACCCTATATTTCATTGAAAATAGTAAGGCAACATATCAAATGTTGAAACTGAGACATTTTGTTGTTTTTTGAAAAATATATGCTCATTTTGAATTTAAGGTCAGCAACACATTTCAAAAAAGTAGGGACAGGGGCACGTTTACCACTGTGTTGCATCAACTCTCCTTTTAACAACACATTGTAAACATTTGGGAACTGAAGAGACCAATTACTGTAGTTTTCAAAGAGAAATGTTGTCCCATTCTTGCCTGAAATCCAATTTCAGTTGCTCAACAGTTCAGGGTCTCCTTAGTTGTATTTTGCACTTAATAATGCACCAAATCTTTTAAATGGGAGACAGATCTGGACTGCAGGCAGGCCAGTTTAGCACCCAGACTCTTTTATTACAGAGCCATGCAGTTTTATTATGTGCAGAAAGCGGTTTGGCATTGTCTTTGTCCAGAAAAAAAAAATTGTCTGGAGGGCAACATATTGCTCTGAAACATGTATATATCATTCAGCATTAATGATGCCTTCCCAAATGCACAAGCTGCCAATGTCATGTGCACTAATGCACCCTCATACCATCACAGATGCTGGCTTTTGAACTGTGCACTGATAAGTTGGCTGTTCCCTCTCCTCTTTAGCCTGGAGGATGTGGCATTCATGAGTTCTAAAAATAATTTCTACTTTTGATTTGTCAGACCTCGGAACAATTTTCCACTTCACCTCAGTCCATTGTAAAATAGCTCGGGCCCAGAGAAGGTGGCAGTGTTTCTGGATATTGTTTAGATATGGTTTTAACTTGCATTTCTGTCAGAACCACTTTCATCAAGGAATATTATTTACATTGCAATATCTGCAACAAGTTGTATCTCTTCTGGGACCTCCATGCCCTTCCATGTGCCTACATGGAAAAGCTAAAGCCTTTAAAATAACTGAATAACTGAAAACCTTTATAATAACCTGAATAACTTTGGGATCAACTGGAATGCTGACTCCACATCAGGCCTCCTTGCCCAACATCTGTGCCCAACCTCACTAATGCTCTTGTGAATTAATGGGCACAAATCCCCAAGCAACATTCCAAAAATCTAGAGGAAATACTTCCCAGAAGTGTAAAGGCTGTTGTAGTGGCAATTGGGGGACCAACTCCATATTAATGCTATGCCTTTGGAATAGGATGTTCAACAAGTACATACAGGCCATACAGCACCATTCTGAAGAGTCTTGAAAGAATCCCCAGGTATGTGTAGATTACGATTAAAATAAAATTAAGATTACAAGAACAGCCATGTTTCTCACTGGAATGGTTTTCTTTATGATACCCAGATATCAAGGTTGCATTGCATGGTACAACAATTACAAACTAAAGGATCCAAAGTTTATTGCATCAACACAGCCATGTTGATTCATAACTATGCAGAACTTTTAGGAATACACATTTAGGTCATTCTCAAAATAAAAGTGTTAAGAACAAAAGTATATATAAATAAAATGGTAATTATAGCAGATGAATATCCAGTTAGAATGGTGTAAGCAACACCTAATATGGAAATCTGTTTTGATTTTTGAAGGTTCTTTCAGGTTGCCCAACTTAGCTAGGCTGCAAGAACCTCCTGTAACAACTGTTTAATGCACATTTTCATTCCTGGTTAAGTTGCTGCTAGTTCATAACAATGACATTTTTTAATCAAATTAAGTATAAAAGGTTTATCATTAATTGTAGTAGAATAATCCTCATGCAGATACAGCTGAGATTTGGCACCCAGGTCATGTGGGTGTTTCCCTTTTCAAAGTGGCTGCTCCAGTCTTTGCCCAGTCTCAGCAGAGACCTGACCCTCCTGCATACCTGATGCTGTTGATATGGCTTGGTTCCATGTTCCAAGTGGGAGTCATATCCCACCCCAAAGAATAACTGGAAAGTGTGACCTATGTGATTGTATGGTACAGCTAATATTCAAAGACATACAGATTAGATACAATGGGTCTACTGTAATTGGCACAAGCTGTAGTGGTTTCCCAGCCATAAATGTATGTACATATATATATTGCTATGGCAAAGCTAAATAAAAAATTTAATAAATTAAACTAATGTATATGGTTATACACAAGGCAGTGACGGGGGCATTTGTCCCAGGGTAGGCTGCAAGTGGTGGATGTTTAGAGGATCAGGGTAGTTTTTCTGATGACACCTTTTGAAACAGAAAGATACATTTAATAAGAGCTGGTCTGATTGTTATAAAATTGTTAAAATTATTATTGTTGTGTGTACTTAGGGTTTGTGTGTGTTTAAATGGATATTAAAGGGAAACTTCATGATTTTTTTTTTTTTTTTTTTTACACCTTGGGATAAATTTTTCCATATTTTTAAGTCCAAATTTTTACTCGGAACAACAACAATCGAAATAAGTACACTATTGAGTTAGAACTCTATAACCAGCAACTGCAAAATGCCTATACAATGTAATAATATGGGGGAAATATCTGCATCAAAGTAAACTGCTTGTTTATCACTGACAGGCTCATAATGTTATTATAAGTGTCTGACAAGATGGAAAGGATCCCTAGAAAGATACAACTGTCTGTTTATTTTAATAACTGTAAAGAAACTCTAGAAATAACTATTTCTACATCATTGTTTTACCTTTCTCTTCTTCCGTGCTCTGATGTAGTGACTAATGTTTGCTCCATATTATTACTTTGTATAGTCATTTAGTGGTTGCCAGTTATAGCATTCTAACGTAATGCTGGACAGATTTCCATGGGTTTTGTCCCTAGTAAAAAAAAAAACGGGGCCCCAAAAGATGGGGAAAATAGAGCTCAGGTTTAAAAAAAAAAAAGTTTCCCTTTATGTGCCATACCTGAATGCAGTGCAAAAATCCAAATGCTAGATACAAACTGAGTACCTTGGATGTTGCTCCTGTCTCCTGTTGTTGTTATTGTTGTTGTTTCTGCCATTATAATTGTAGAAAGATTCTTGCTGTTCCTCTGTATTTAAGTGTTGCCAAAGTCTGGCAGCTTCCCTCATCCTTTCCCTGTAAACGTACAACCAGGCACATTTTGCATGTTTTTATGGAAAAAAAAAAAAACAACAACAAAGTAAATCATGTCAGATCTTTTCCCACCTTTATTGTGATATAGCAAGCAACAAAATTCAAGTAAAAAACAAATATAAACATGGGGGGGGGGGGGGGGGATAACCTGGTTGTGTAATTGTGCACACTTTTTTTTTAATAAAAGGGATTGTGACTGTGGCCAGAATTAACCAATCACATTTAACCTCATGATAAAAAGTAATTATCATACGTCATCAATTAATCAGTGATTCTGCTTCACCCCAAATAAAGATCCGCTGTTTTTGTATGATTTTTTTGATGTCCTCCTGGTTTTATGCCACAGCTGAAGCCATGGTCTGCAAAGAGGTTACAAAGCATGTATAGGCTTATGTCAAAAGATATCAATCAGGAAAGGTGTACAAAGGAATTTCCAAAGCATTAGATGTACCATACCAAATGGAACACTGAAGGTCATCATCAGCAAATAGAGAAAAATGGGACATGACAGTGGCATTAACAAGAACAGCACATCCTTCCAAAATGTACAAAAGATCAAGAAGAAAATTTATCAAGGAGGCTGCCAAGAGACCTATGGCAACATTCAAGAAGCTGCAGGATTGTACAACCCCGATTCCAAAAAAGTTGGGACAAAGTACAAATTGTAAATAAAAACAGAATGCAATGATGTGGAAGTTTCAAAATTCCATATTTTATTCAGAATAGAACATAGATGACATATCAAATGTTTAAACTGAGAAAATGTATCATTTAAAAAGGAAAATTAGGTGATTTTAAATTTCATGACAACAACACATCTCAAAAAAGTTGGGACAAGGCCATGTTTACCACTGTGAGACATCCTTTTCTCTTTACAACAGTCTGTAAACGTCTGGGGACTGAGGAGACAAGTTGCTCAAGTTTAGGGATAGGAATGTTAACCCATTCTTGTCTAATGTAGGATTCTAGTTGCTCAACTGTCTTAGGTCTTTTTTGTCGTATCTTCCGTTTTATGATGCGCCAAATGTTTTCTATGGGTGAAAGATCTGGACTGCAGGCTGGCCAGTTCAGTACCCAGACCCTTCTTCTACGCAGCCATGATGCTGTAATTGATGCAGTATGTGGTTTGGCATTGTCATGTTGGAAAATGCAAGGTCTTCCCTGAAAGAGACGTCGTCTGGATGGGAGCATATGTTGCTCTAGAACCTGGATACACCTTTCAGCATTGATGGTGTTTTTCCAGATGTGCAAGCTGCCCATGCCACATGCACTAATGCAACTCCATACCATCAGAGATGCAGGCTTCTGAACTGAGCGCTGATAAAAACTTGGGTCGTCCTTCTCCTCTTTAGTCCAAATGACACGGCGTCCCTGATTTCCATAAAGAACTTCAAATTTTGATTCATCTGACCACAGAACAGTTTTCCACTTTGCCACAGTCCATGTTAAATGAGCCTTGGCCCAGAGAAGATGTCTGCGCTTCTAGATCATGTTTAGATACGGCTTCTCCTTTGAACTATAGAGTTTTAGCTGGCAACGGCAGATGGCACGGTGAATTGTGTTCACAGATAATGTTCTCTGGAAATATTCCTGAGCCCATTTTGTGATTTCCAATACAGAAGCATGCCTGGATGTGATGCAGTGCCGTCTAAGGGCCTGAAGATCACGGGCACCCAGTATGGTTTTCCAGCCTTGACCCTTACGCACAGAGATTCTTCCAGATTCTCTGAATCTTTTGATGATATTATGCACTGTAGATGATGATTATGTTCAAACTCTTTGCAATTTTACACTGTCGAACTCCTTTCTGATATTGCTCCACTATTTGTTGGTGCAAAATTAGGGGGATTGATGATCCTCTTCCCATCTTTACTTCTGAGAGCCGCTGCCACTCCAAGATGCTCTTTTTATACCCAGTCATGTTAATGACCTATTGACAATTGACCTAATAAGTTGCAATTTGGTCCTCTAGCTGTTCCTTTTTTGTACCTTTAACTTTTCCAGCCTCTTATTGCCCCTGTCCCAACTTTTTTGAGATGTGTTGCTGTCATGAAATTTCAAATGAGCCAATATTTGGCATGAAATTTCAAAATGTCTCACTTTCGACATTTGATATGTTGTCTATGTTCTATTGTGAATTCAATATCAGTTTTTGAGATTTGTAAAATTATTGCATTCCGTTTTTATTTACAATTTGTACTTTGTCCCAACTTTTTTGGAATCAGGGTTGTATAACCCCACATTCACACCAAATGCAGTGAGAGCATCAACATCTGCTCTCGCCCTCTTGCTAATAACGCTGATAAAAATTCGTGGACGCTCTGTTATGTAGAGGAAATAGGTGGCTACAAGCTCGTTCAGAATGCTTTGTCTTGCAAACTTTATTTAAAAGGACTGCAAAGCAAACACACATTAACTGGTATCTTATAGCTTAACAAAATACCATAATTTCAACACCTAAAATAATAAAAAATAATGTTTAAATATTGGTTAACAATACCATGACTGCTTTCATTTTAACATATCCAACATACACATCTCATCTCGGAACGCCTCCTGTTCAACAGCATCATTCAATTCACATGTAAGTAAATAGCTAACATTTTTTTGCATGCTACGGTGCTAGTTAGCATGCAATTTCCTCCCGTTTTCTAGGTTCTGGGTTCGAGCCCAGTGGCCAGCAGGGGCCTTTCTGTGTGGAGTTTGCATGTTCTCCCTGTGTCAGCGTGGGTTTCCTCCGGGTGCTCCGGTTTCCCCCACAGTTCAGTTAGGTTAACATGGGGCGGCCTTGGGTTGAAGTGCCCTTGAGCAAAGTACCTAACCCCTGACTGCTCAGCAACTTAATTTTACTCTAAGCGCGTACACACACACACGGCACTGACTGTTCAGCTCTCTCTATGGTTACTGGCTTCTCTCTCAAAGAACACAAAAGACACACTTAAGTAAATTGCCAGTAATCAAACACAGGTGCAATTCATCACACATCATCTGCCTCCTCTCCGTGCCCTCACCTGCCATGTATCCCCACTACCCGACTCAAGCCAAGGAGCCTTCTGGCTTGCAGTTGACCCCACACACACACACACAAACACACCTCAGTGGGAGAAGTAATCTGCCACCACCCTCTGTGCCCCCAGTCTGCAGACCACCTCAAACTTAAATGGCTGAAGAGCTACCGTAGATACCACCAGATAGCACCAGTACCAGATACCAATCAGAGCACCAAAATACCAAGGAGTGATCCACTTGTTGGAATCTTTCATGTAATGGAGCCACTGGAGTGGGACAGAGTGAAACAGCATTCCAGCAAGTAGTATCAGAGAAGGAGGCCTAATGTCCAGACACTCCTCCTCTATCGTGCTGTATTTACTCTCCCACACTGAGAGCTTGTGTCTGATGTACAGCACAGGGCACCCCTCCCTCTCCACCACCTGGGACAAAACAGCCCCCAACCCTCTATCTGATGCAACAGTCTGCAGAAAAAAAGGGAGAGGAAAGTTGGGTGAATGCAACTGCAGGCCCTTACACAAAACCGCATTAACCTGGGTGAAAGCCCATTCACATGGCTCTGACCACTGGACCAGATCTGGTACCCCCTTTTTAGTGAGGTCAGTCAGTGGGCTGGTGATGTCCAAAAAGTTAGGTACAAAACTCTTGTAATAACCAGCCATCTTCAGGAACTGCTTCACCCCCTTTCTGGTCCTGGGTCTTGGGCAGGTCACAATTGCTGTGGTCTTATCAATTTGGGGGGACACCTCCCCATGACTCAAGTGGAAGCCCAGATACCATATTTTGACCCACCCAGTTGCATACTTCCTTGGGTCCCACTTGTCTTAAGGATCTCAGGAAAGCCCATGGATGTTGTAAATCATTACTGTAAATGATGATTTTATTACATTACAGGCATTTAGCAGCCTGGGGAGCAGTTGGGGGTTAGGTGCCTTGCTTAAGGGCACTTCAGCCATTTCTGCTGGTCCAGGGAATTGAACCAGTGACCTTTTGGTCCCAAAGCTACTCCTCTAACCATTAAGCAATGGCTTCATTAAGCCATGTTCTCTAAATGACATTGACATATGCACTGTGTGGGTAGAGGATTCTGTCCATGGGTCTTTGAAACATCACTGGGGCTCCAAACAACCCAAACAGAAGGGTGAAAAACTGATATAACCCAAACGGAGTGGAAAAGGCTGTTTTTTTTCTCATGACATTGGAGTCAAGGGAATCTGCCAATATCCCTTAGGCAAATTCAGCGTCGAATAAAAGCGAGCCACACCAAACTGATTAAGCAGTCAAATTTAGATACCAAAGTCCACATAGAACTGGACTGACCTGTCGGTTTTGGGGACCAAAACCTCCAGGATGCTCCAATCGCTGTGTGACTCCTCCAAGCCTTGAGTTCAAAATCAGGATGCTATGATCAGATACATCTATTGATTTGTCTAGTTTGAGTGCATAATAGTCACTTGCTTTAATGAGTGTTACCTTCAGCTCCTTTATGTCCATCTCGTATATTCTCCTCCGTATGGTGTCATTGGAGATCGAGATTTTTTTTTTCCATCTAATTTGCGGCAGATTTGTGCCGAGGATCTCTCTGGTCATATCAACAGCAATGGGTAAAACAAGATCCTCTGTAACTATGTGAGGCTTCTTGCATTTTGAAAAATGATGAAAGAATTTGTATGAAATGCTTGCTCCTTAACAGTGCCCACATTTTTATCTTTTTTTGAGATGTATCCAGATCCCCTTGCTTTCTTTTTTTTTTTTTTTTGGGAGGGGGGGGGCTTAGCTGGTTTGTATTTATGGCTTGAGGGTTTTGTCTCTAAATAACCTATTGTATGAATTTCAAGCTTTCCAGAGCCTATAACTCAGCAAACAAAACACATTGAGTTCTGCACAAACCATGCTTGTCATATTGTTTCAACTTTTGAAACAATAATTTGCTTTATTGTCATATTTTTCCATGGTTTTCTGTATTATGTTTTATCATTTGCATTTATCAACATTTTATTTTCTCCTCAGCAATCCTGGGCCCAATCTTAACGGCCCCACCAGTTGAGAAATGCTGCATGAGGAAAAACACTATTTATTAAAATGTGCATATGAACTGGACATGGGGCGGCACGGTGGTGTAGTGGTTAGCGCTGTCGCCTCACAGCAAGAAGGTCCTGGGTTCGAGCCCCGGGGCTGGCGAGGGCCTTTCTGTGCGGAGTTTGCATGTTCTCCCCGTGTCCGCGTGGGTTTCCTCCGGGTGCTCCGGTTTCCCCCACAGTCCAAAGACATGCAGGTTAGGTTAACTGGTGACTCTAAATTGACCGTAGGTGTGAATGTGAGTGTGAATGGTTGTCTGTGTCTATGTGTCAGCCCTGTGATGACCTGGCGACTTGTCCAGGGTGTACCCCGCCTTTCGCCCATAGTCAGCTGGGATAGGCTCCAGCTTGCCTGCGACCCTGTAGAAGGATAAAGCGGCTAGAGATAATGAGATGAGATGAACTGGACATCTCCCCCCATTATTTATATTATGCTATTTATTTATATTATTATCAAAAATGAAGCTATCAAATACAGTCCAAAGCTAAATAAATGGCAGAACACTTCCCCGGTTGTAAAATGTCCCACGCGGGGCCCGAACAATAGCACATAAACCGTTAGTTGACACCAGGCATACCTAACAACCTGTGTTTTCTCTCTCCCTTTGTCTGTCTCTCTGTTGAGTTATATGTCAATCCTGAGGTACCAGTGATGCGGACCTCTTCTGCTCTTTGGACCTGCCTGATCCGTTCTGATACCTTACGTCTGGCTGGAGTCTCATCACATTGCTCTTGTGGAGGATGGCCCCACATGGACAGTCGAAAGACACACTTGGAAGATGGCTCTGGACACTTACAGTTTTGCTGTGATGGCTAACGACTACAATCACCATGATAACTTCAGGACTGCAGTTGTCAAATAGTTTTGCACTCAAGTCTCCATCAATGAACAGTTGATGACTTCAACAAAACAGACTTCATGCTAAAACTGAAATGAATTTTCCTGGTTACACAGTTGGACTTTGTGACTATATAGGACACAGTTATCGAAGCGAGTTATTTATAATCACGCTATCTGTTATCACCCAAATGAGGATAGGTTCCCTTTTGAGTCTGGTTCCTCTCAAGGTTTCTTCATGTCATCTAAGGGAGTTTTCCCTTGCCACAGGCTTGCACATCAGTGATAAATTTATTAGGGATAAAATTAGCTCATATGTTTAAAGTCTTTAATTTTCTGTAAAGCTGCTTTGCGACAATGTCTGCTGTTAAAAGTGGTATACAAATAAACTTGACATAACGGCCACTTTAAGTATGAATAATCTCATAATAGGTCACCTGCCGAATCATGTAGATTTCTATGTAAGAGAAAGTTGTCCATTCTACAGTACTTCATTTTTTCGGTGAGGGCAAATTTAGCAGGTATTTTACCCATAAGTATGAGTGCCAATAAAATGTGTGTATGTATGAAAAATAGTGTGTTTTGTACGTTATATTAATTCTAGTCTTCTAGTCAAATATGTACAAATTAAGGCTGTGACCAGGCTGGTGTCCCCCCTCATTTCCCCACTTTTCTCATTTTCTGTTCCCTAATCTCACCTTTCTAGTTGTTTCATCTCCTCTTTCTTCACACGCTTCAGCAAACATGAAGTGATGAATAGTATGCTCATCAACAGTATGATGGCTGTGCTGACAATGGACAGAAGCACAGCCAGGCGGAAGCCCTGGACTTCATATACTAATAGGAGATATTTAGATTAGATATTTAGGAGTACATAAGAATAAGAGAAGAGAATAAGGGAAATCTGTGAAATAAAAGAACCAATGGGAAGTGCCATTCACATTTTTACCAGTTCATAAAAATATAATTCTTAGTAATAATTAAATATTTTTGCTCATTGTGATGAAAGTATTATCAAGAAAATCATTACATTCAATATTTTTATATTATGAAAGATTGGTAATTCAAATATCTATTGTACTCTTTTATACTATACCTCTGTAAATTGGCTTTTTTGAATTGGTTTTACAAAACAAAATTTAATTTGCATAGTTTTGACTGCTAATTGGTAGCTCTATTGTTCTCCATGATATAGACCCCCAGTGAGACAGATCACTGTGACGTCAGCTGTGCCTCCTGGTTGCAAAAACATAGCCAAAGATTAGGGTAATTTATTAGACTACATCAGAATATTTTTGTCCAAGATTGTGTGTTGTGTATTTGAGTGTCAGACTTTTGTTTTTACAGCATACTATCATGAACTAATACATTTTCAAGCCAACAGAAGACAGTTGTTGTTACAGGCAATTAGGAACTCAGTCTTCGGAGTGCCCATTACATCTCAGCCAAGTAGCTTACTGACATATCAGTGAAATTGGCTTGCTAACTAAGGCCCTGTCCACACAGCAACGGATTCAGGTGAATTTGATAAAATTGTTTATCGTTTCGGCCTGGCGTCCACACGGCACCGGCATTTTGGGTGCCCCAAAACGAAATCTTTTGAGAACGGGTTCCAGAGTGGAAAAATCTGGCAACGGAGCCGTTGCGAAATCGTCTGGATGAGTAGAACGGATTTGTTTACGATGATGTCACAACCACATGACTGTAAGTGCTTCACGCCGGGTAGAAGTGTAACAAACTCGATGGGAGTTGTCAACAAATCCTATAACTTGGTTCATGAAATGCGCTTACAAAATATTTTCACTGTGAATATTTATTGTGTAATGGTGCAAAGTGAGAGAGAGAGAGAGAGAGAGAGAGAGAATAGCCCTTAGGGCAGAGTCTTTTAGTCCAAACACTGCGGAAGCAGTACCAAACCGTGCACCGCCCGTGCGCTTTCCAAAAACAATCCCGCCAGCAAAAATAGAAAAAAAAAGGAGCGATCTCACCTCTTCAGATGTTGGTTTAAGTCCGACAATACATTCCTCAAAAAGGGCGTAGAAGAACAAAGTAATCCATCAACGTGTAGCATTCAATTTATTCCAGACCATTAAAGAATTCTGGAGGATATCAGAATGTTGGCGTACCGGCTTCCATCTACCCCCATTCATTCCTCTTTCCGCGTCTTTCGTTTTACGCTACTGATTAATAATCAAAACTTTATGTGGCTGATGCTACAGAAGAAGGGGTTTATGCGCATGCGTCTACTTCTTCTATTGTTCTGGTGTCTCCGATGGGACCGTCTTACAGCGCACGTAGAGGTGTGGCATGTGTATTGCATCGTTTTCAGCAAGCGTTGCGTTGCCATATGTACCTGATATTTTACTGATCCATTGCCCATGTGGACGCGATATTTAAAAAAAAAAAAATCTCGTTGCCGTTGTCGTGTGGATGTAGCCTAAATTTAACAGGCTTAGCATGCTAGTTTATAAATAATATAAATGTGCCATGCTAGCACATTTATATTATTTTAATGCAAACCTATATAGCTCACAAAGTCTACATCATGGAACTATCTAGCCAATGCTAGATAACTAGGACACATTCTTACTGAGGGGTTGCCTATGTCAAACATGCAAAGAACAAAAGTGTAAGCATTAAGAGACTGGTATGCCATCAATTTCTCTCTAGTATAAGAGCTCAGTTTCTATGATATATAGCTCTGGACAAAATTAAGAGACCACTTCAATTTTTTCTTAAATCAGCATTTCTATGTCTGGCAGCCATTTCATTCCAGTGTCTCTGCTGGAATTCCAACACAAGTACACCTCATTTTACTTAATGAGATACTGATTAGGTGATCACCTGAACCAAAGCTTATTTAAATGAGGAAAAGTATAAAAACCACTGCTGTGGTCATCACTATCCTCTTGCAATAGGACTAGTTTAGATGGCAAAATAGTGCTAGTAGTATCTTAAGTTTAATTGGAAGACCCAAATATCTATTCATTAAGCCAAAAGAGTTAAAAAGAAACATTTTGAGTGAGAAAAAGAAGGGTTCAATTCTGGCTTTACTGGCAGAGGGATACAGTGAGCATCAGGTTGCTTCCATCCTCAAAATTTCAAAGACAGCAGTTCATAAGAACAAGGTTAAGCAGCAGACACTGGGGACAACAAAGTTGCAGACTGGCAGAGGGCAAAAACAACTCTCCACTGACTGGGATGATCGTGAACTCCTTCAAATGTCACTCAACAACCATAGGATGACATCAAGTGACCCACAAAAAGAATGCCAAATGGCAGCTGGGGTAAGTGCACAGCTGAAACAGGCGCCTCTGGGTGGGATTGAAGTAATGAAAAGCTCGGAAAAAAGCCCATCATCAATGAGAAGCAAAGAAGAGCCAGGCTGAGGTTTGCTAAAGACCATAAGGATTGGACCATAGAGGACTGGAGTAAGATAATCTTCTCTGATGAGTTCACTTTTCAACTTTATCCATCACCTGGTTGTCTAATGGTTAGATTGAGACCTAGAGAGGCCTACAAGCCACAGTGTCTCACGCCCATTATGAAATTTGGTGGAGGATTGGTGATGATCTGGGGGTGCTTCAACAAGGCTGGAATGGGGCAGATTTTTGTTTATGAAGGACACACGAATCAAGCCATGTACAAGGTAATCATGGAAGAAAACTTGTTTCCTTCTGCTCTGACAATGTTCCCTAACTCTGAGGATCGGTTTTTCCAGCAGGACAGTGCTCCATGCCACACAGCCAGGTCAATCAAGATGTGGATGGAGGACCACAAGATCAAGACCTTATCATGGCCAGCCCAATCTCCAGATCTGAACCCCATTAAAAACTTTTGGAATGTGATCAAGAGGAAGATGGATGGTCACAAACCATCAGACAAAGCTGAGGTAATTGAATTTTTGCCCCAGGAGTGGCATAAAGTCACCCAAGAGCAACATGAAAGACTGGTGGAGAACATGCCAAGATGCATGAAAGTTGTAATTAAACATCTGGGGGTTTCCACCAAATATTGATTTCTGAACTCATCCTAAGTTCAAACATTAGTATTGTGTTGTTTAAAATTGAATATAATCTTAATTTCTATGCATTATTCAATGTTTGAAAACACTTCATCATTTTTGTCATTTTGACCAGTTGTCATTTTTTGCACTTAAATGCTCTAAGTGACTATATTTGTATGTGGAATTTGGGGGAAATACTGTCAGTAGTTTATGGAATAAAACAAAAATGCTCATGTCTCTCAAACATATACCTATAAATAGTAAAACCAGAGAAACTGGCAGAGAAACTGGGCTTTTAATTTTTCCAGACCTTACACTCAGTCACATAGACTCACATATACACTCACAGGTATTAGGAACACCTACCAATTCATGCAATTATTTAATCTGCCAATCATGTGGCAGTGTGTGTGTGTGTGTGTGTGTGTGTGTGGCCACATGCAGATACAGCTCAAGCACTTCAGTTAATGTTCACATCAAACATCAGAATGAAGAAAAAGGAAGCTCTCCTTGATTTTAACCATTTAATGTTTGTTGGTGTCAGATAGGCTGGTTTGAGCTCCTGGGAGTTTCTCACACACACACACACACACACACACCACTGTTGAGTTTACACAGAATGTAAACTGCTATGCCAGTGGCAGGGTGCAAATCCATAATTATCTTCTCAAGTTACACCATTTGAAGGTGTTAGTTTAGCCCAGTAGCGCACTCTGTCCTTTAGTAGTCATCCATAATAATAATAATAATAATAATAATAATAACAACAACATTGTATCTAAGGGCAATAAAATTCTTGATGGATTCTAGCGTCACTTTGCTAGGCTGCTCACTTCTTTTTGCAACCAGGTTGTGCACACATCTCACTTTGTTTACAACCAGCAAAGGGGTCTATATCTGTTGTAAATACTTTTTTACAAAACAAATTGAATGATCTTCGTTTTTCATGTGTATTTTTTTTCAATCCAGTGTTTTTCAAATACCAGATAAATATATTTCAAGGTCAGGACTCAAAGTACAATACACACAATTGGTCTGATATTCGCAAACTCTGATACTGTGCATCAGTACAGAGAGACAAGGAAAATTAATAAGTTAATAAAAAGTTGTTGTACATCTAAATTTAAGTGTATTTTGCAGTGACAAAAATGTGAAGTGGCAAACTAATCAAGATTAGTTTCGAGGTTACAAGAAAAAGCAGTGTTCTTGATATGCATTCATATTTGTTCTTGTGTTCTACTGTTCTGGTACATATAAGCGACAACCTTCCACATACTACCCAAGTACAAAGAATTATTTAAATATCAAGGCAGGAAAAGTTACCAAAGGAAGTTACTGCTGATAATAATAAAATATAAAATTTGCAATAGACAGTAAACACTGTATAATACTTTATGAATAGAAAGTAACACAAAGACATTTGGTCCATTGGAACAGCACAGCAATGTTGATTCATGTGGCTCATAACTATGTTTTTAGAACACAAACTATATAAATGGTGAATATTTGGTAAGACTGGTAAACATAGTATCTAATATAGAAATGTGTTTTTAACTTTTGTCAATTTATTTTACCTACTAGTCAGCAGTAACCTCTTTTGGTAAGTTTCCCTATCTAGCTTACTTAAAATCATTAGTGCATTTTACTCAAATGTAAATTATCATCATTATAGTTAACACTCCATAATTATAATATGACCCCAATTCCAAAAAAGTTGGGACACTGTGTAAAACACAAATAAAAACAGAATATGAAGATTTGCAAATCATGGAAACCTTATATTTCATTGAAAATAGTACAATGACAGCATATCAAATGTTGAAACTGAGAAATCAATCAATCAAATTTTATTTATATAGCCCTTTACAATAACCAAAAGGTACCCAAAGTGCTTTACATCGAAGCCATAAAACAGAACACCAAAACACATAAAAACACAGGTTTTGACTGCGGAAGGTGCCACAGTGCTGCAGATTACCAAAAGCCTTTCAGAAGTACATGAAATAAAACAGACGAAACAAAGCACCCCTCAAAAACAAGACTCCCCTAGTCAGGATTGAACGCCAATCTAAAAAAGTAGGTCTTCAACTTTGATTTAAAAAGGCCGAGATCAATAGTGGTGCGAATTGTCGGGGGGCAGATTGTTCCACAGTCTGGGACCAGTGACAGCAAAAGAATGATCACCCCACTGTTTACATCTCGACCTTGGAACTTCTAACAGAAGCTGACCCAAAGAATGCAGGGCCATGATCACGAATAGTTAAAATCTCAGACAAGTAAGAGGGAGCCAGGCCATTGATGGCATTAAAAACAACAGAAGTTTAAAATCAATTCTAAAACGGACTGGAATGTTATTATTCTTTGTTAGAAATGTTATTATTCTTTGAAAAATATATGCTCATTTTGAATTTGATGTCAGCAACATATTTCAGAAAAGTTGGGACAGAGGCAACAAAAGACTGAAAAAAGTTGTGTAATGCTAAAAAAAAAAAAAGGTTAATTGGCAACAGGTTAGTAACATGATTGGGTATAAAAAGAGCATCCCAGAGAGGCGGAGTCTCTCAGAAGTAAAGATGGGGAGGGGTTCACCAATCTTTGAAATACTGTGTGGGCAAACAGTGCAACAATTTAAGAATAACGTTCCTCAATGTAAAATTGCAAAGAATTTGGGGATCACATCATCCATGGTACATATCATCATTAAAAGATTCAGAGACTCTGGAGAAATCTCTGCATGCAAGAGACAAGGCTGAAAACTGACATTGGATGCCTGTGATCTTCAGGCCCTCAGGCGACACTGCATTAAAAGCAGACATGTCTCTGTAGTGGAAATCACTGTATGGGCTCAGGAACACTTTAGAAAACCATCATCTGTGAAAACAGTTCATTACTGCATCCAGAAAAGCAAGTTAAAACCAGATATAAACAATATTCAGAAACACCGCCACCTTCTCTGGGCTTGAGCTCTTTTACAATGGACTGAGGCGAAGTGGAAAATTGTTCCGAGGTCTGACAAATCAAAAGTAGAAATTCTTTTTAGAAATCATGGACACCATGTCCTCCAGGCTAAAGAGGAGAGGGACCATCTGGCTTAACATCAGTGCAAGCCAGCATCTGTGATGGTATGAGGGTGCATTAGTGCACATGACATGGGTAGCTTGTACATCTGGGAAGGCATCATTAATGCTGAATAATACATACATGTTTCAGAGCAATGTGCTGGCATCCAGACAAAATTTTTTTCAGGGAAGGCCTTCCGTCTTTCAGCAAGACAATGCCAAACCACTTTCTGCACATATTAAATCTTCATGGCTCCATAGTAAAAGAGTTCGGGTGCTAAACTGGCCTGCCTGCAGTCCAGACCTGTTTCCCATTTAAAACATTTGGCGCACTATGAAGCGCAAAATATGACAAAGGAGACCCCGAACTGTTGAGCAACTGAAATTGTATATGAGGCAAGAATGGGACAACATTTCTCTTTCAAAACTACAGTAATCGGTCTCCTCAGTTCCCAAAATTTTACAAAAAGTGTTGTTAAATGTAGAGGTGATGCAACACAGTAGTAAACATGCTCCTGTCCCAACTTTTTTGAAATGTGGTGCCGACATCAAATTCAAAATGAGCATATATTTTTCAAAAAACAATAAAATTTCTCAGTTTCAACATTTGATATGTTGCCTTTGTACTATTTTCAATAAAATATAGGGTTTCCATGATTTCAAATTATCACATTCTGTAATTATTTACAGTTTACACAGCGTCCCAACTTTTTTTGGAATTGGGGTTGTATGTATACCAATAGCTGTGGACTTGTGAATATCTAAAGTAAATTAGAGAACTGTGTCATGGATTTTGTGTGTCTTACATTGACACTGAGGGATACCCCCACTCCATTCTGTGCTGTTAAGTTCCTGTACACAGGTAATCCGGCCACCACTGGTGGCACGATGCATAAGAGGGCACACCAAGGTCATGACTGTTCCCACACTGGTCCCATTTCCAGCCATTACGTTAAGTTTCCCTAAACGTGGAGAAGGCATGGGGGTGCACTGACCTAGAAAATGACACACAGACCAAAATAAATTAAACAGTGTTATAGACTAGATTTTCCTGGAAAAAAAAAAATCACTGCATTTAAAACTCTCACATCACCATGGTTTTGAAGAGACATGCGAGTGGAGCATATTTTTTCCCCTATTATAATTTTAGAGAAATACACAATGTACAAAGATGTCAGTTAGTAGGCAGCTTAAAAATCTTCAGATGAACTCATGTCAAGAATTGACATCGAGAATAATAGATCTTCACAAGGGTGGATTAAATTTGAAGTGATTGCTGCTATATATTTTGAATTGTGCTATGAAAGCTCATATTTTAGTGATCGGTGATCTAAAAATAAAAAATAAATAAAATTCTTAAAAGCAACCAGAGAGAAAAACCATAACATTACACCATCATGACCAGTCTGAACTTTTGACACAAGGCAAATTGGGTCCATGTTGTTGATGCCAAATTCTGACCATAACCTCTGCATGTTGGAACAGAAATCAAGGTTCATCAGAACAGATGACATTTTTCAAGTCTTCAGCTGCCTAGTTTCTATAAGTCTGTGCCCACTGTAGCCACAGAGTCCTGTTCTTGGTTGACAGGACAACCAATTGTGGTCTTCTGCTGATGTAGCCCATTCTTCTCAAGTTTTGACATAACTGTGTGTTCTGTGATGTATTTCTGCTTATCAAAAGTTGGAAAGAATTGAGTTACCTTAGCTTTCCTGTCAGCTCAAATCAGTATGGCCCTTCTGCTCTATTCTATTTTAGCCAAGCAGCCACATGATTGGCATTTGGCAGATTGGATAATTGAGGACAGGTTTTCGTAATAAAGTGGCTGGTGAGTATAAAAGATTTTCTTGATGTACAACTCGTATTTTATATTACACACACACACACACACACACACACCATGCATTGAGAGACTCCGACTGAAATTATGGATTCTCTTCAGTGACTGGCATAGTACTATTTTCTGCAGGGCACAACCCCAAAGAAAATAGTAGTCACCAAAGAGAATCCATAATTACCGGTGCCTCTCAGTGCATGGTATATTTGATTTATAGCCCTCATCAAAAAATTCCAAACTAAAAGTGTTAACTACAAAGAATTAGAAATAAACCTGAAAAAAATATTAGAGGTCTAACTCTGCCTCATTAGGCATGATCATGATACGTAGATCTACACACACACACACACACACACACACACACAAATGCTCGTGGAGCTACAGCTGTGACTTGAATCGGCCATAAAGCTTGAAATTGTGATATCAGTTCATGGTATTTTCAGGAAATACCATGACTGACTCACACCATATCCATTTTTTTTTATGTCATGAGATACATAAACTTCATATCTTCGTGCAACCATGTAATATCTTCTGTATATTACACACACCCATATACAGCGCTCAGCGTAAATGAGTTCATCCCCTTTGAAAAGTAACATTTTAAATAATATCTCAATGAACACAAACAATTTCCAAAATGCTGAAAAGACAAAGTTTAACATCTGTTTAACTTATAACGTGAAAGTAAGGTAATATAAACTTATATAAATATAAGTAAGGTAATATAAACAATATAAACTTAGATTACACATTTTTCAGTTTTACTCAAATTAGGGTGGTGCAAAAATGAGTACACCCCACAACAAAAACTACTACATCTAGTACTTTGTATGGCCTCCATGATTTTTAATGACAGCACCAAGTCTTCTAGGCATGGAATGAACAAGTTGGCGACATTTTGCAACATCAATCTTTTTCCATTCTTCAACAATGACTTCTTAGTGACTGGATGCTGGATGGAGAGTGATACTCAACTTGTCTCTTCAGAATTCCCCAAAGAAAATAATAATTTCTTTATATCACAAAGCTGAAGGCTACAAGAAGATCAGCAAAGGTTTACTGATCAGTCAGAATACTGTAGCAAAAGTGGTACAAAAATTTAAGAAAGATGGAACTGCAACCATCTCACAGAGATGTCCAGGTCGTCCACGGAAGTTAACACCTCGACAGGGGCGTCTTCTGATGAGAAGGGTTGAAGAAAATCGGCATGCAAGTGCACTGCAGTTATCTAAAGAAGTAGAAAGCTAAACTAGGGTGACTATTTCCCGTGACACAATACGGCGTATACTGCAGAGGAATGGCATGCATGGATGCCGTCCACGAAAGAAGCCTCTCCTAAAGCCCAGGCACAAAAAAGCCCACCTATCGTTTGCCAGGGCCCATGCTGACGAAGACTACTGGGACTCTATACTCTGGAGTGATGAGACCAAGATAAATGTTTTTGGAACTGATGGCTTCAAAACTGTATGGCATCGCAAAGGTGAGGAATACAAAGAAAAATGCATGGTGCCTACAGTGAAACATGGTGGTGGCAGTGTCCTTATGTGGGGCTGCATGAGTGCTGCTGGTGTCGGGGAGCTACGTTTCATTGATGGCATCATGAATTCACAGACGTATTGCTCTATACTGAAAGAGATGCTACCATCACTCCACGCCCTTGGTCATCGTGCACTTTTCCAACATGACAATGATCCTAAACACACATCTAAGGCCACTGTTGGATTTCTGAAGAACAGGGTGAAAGTGATTCAGTGGCCAAGTATGTCTCCTGATCTGAACCCAATCGAACACCTATGGGGAATTCTGAAGAGACAAGTTGAGCATCACTCTCCATCCATCATCCAGTCACTAAAAGAGGTCATTGTTGAAGAATGGAAAAAGATTGATGTTGCAAAATGTCACCAACTTGTTCATTCCATGCCTAGAAGACTTGGTGCTGTCATTAAAAATCATGGAGGCCGTACAAAGTACTAGATGTAGTAGTTTTTGTTGTGGGGTGCACTCATTTTTGCACCACCCTAATTTGAGTAAAACTGAAAAATGTGTAATCTAAGTTTATATTATTAACCTTACTTTCACGTTATAAGTTAAACAGATGTTATATTAAACTTTGTCTTTTCAACATTTTGGAAATTGTGTTCATTGAGATATTGTTTAAAATGTTACTTTTCAAAGGGGGTGGACTCATTTATGCTGAGCACTGTATGTACATACATGTGTGTATGTACGCAAGTGCAGTAAGAAGGTAAACGTTTGAACCTGACGGCCACCTGGGACCTTTCTTTGTGGAGTTTACATGTTCTCCCTGTGCCTGCAAACGACCACTCTAATTTGCCCATAGGTATGAATCTGACTGTCAGTGGTTGTTTGTGTCTCTGTTTGCCCTGGGAAAGTTTGGGCGCCTGCCCAGGGTATACCCCGCCTCTTGCCCAAAGACAGCTGGGACTGGCTTCAGTTTCCCCCACAACCTTGATGAATAATCACTTCACACTGAGAAAAAAGAAAAAAAAATCCAAACTTTAAATGAAATAAATTTATTCAGAGGAAAATCAAATCCCTCATCAAGAAATAATTTTTCAACAAAAACACATGCCACTATTATTGGCACCCTTGGAAATTATAGTGAACACAATGTAACTGAAGCATGTTTCCCATTTAAATTGTACTTTTTTGAGTTGATTGGAATGTGTAGGATCTTTCAAGCTGTAATCCATGATGTCCTGATTAACTGGGGTACAAATATGAGGTGACACAGAGGCCAAATTCCCATCCATTAACATGGGAAAGATAAGAGAAAGCACAAACCAAATGAAGATGTGTGTTGACCTTCCCAAGTCAGGGAATGGTTATTAAAAAAAAAAGCTACTCGCCTGAAAATGTCCATTTCTACTGTTAGGGCAATAATTTAAAAAAAAAAGTGGACACCAACTGGAACTGTTACAAACTTGTCTGGAAGAGGACCCAAGTTTAGTTTACCCCACATACAGTGAGGAGGAGGGTAGAGAGGCCCCCCAAAAAAACAAAACAAAAAAACAAGGTTAGTATATAAAAAATCAGGGTTAGTATATACGAGAGTTTTTTTCTTTGTTTGTTTTTTGTTTTGTTTTAAACGAGGTAAAGCCTTTACAAAAAACAAACAACAAAGAAAAAAACTCTCATATATACTAACCCTGATTAACCTGTATACCCCCACATTTTGTATGCTGCTGAATCTGTCCTTTTTTCAGTAGCTTTGTATAAACAATAACCGCTAAATGTAATGCAATGTTATGTAAGGTGATCGCCTAGGCATTCTCATTGTGAAAAGTAAGTCACATGTACATGGACTGGCATTTAATGTTGTATTTGTTCCTTTCTATTTGTTTTTTGTCTGTTCATATTCTTTTTGGGGGAGTAAAGTCAGTTTAAAAATGCCGTTAAATGCATAGGCCTATAGGCCAAGTTTAATGACCTTGAGGTTATCAGAGGTCATATGTCGTTTTACAAATGAAAAATGAATTCAGCACCCAAACATTTAACAAACAAGGCCATTTGCTAACTTCATTAATCATTTTAGTACATTTCATTCCTTAGAAAGCTGAGAAACTGGGTTCAGCTGAGAAGTTTACAGGCCCAAAGTTCAATGACCTCTAGAGGTCAACAGAGGTCAGATAGAGCTCGGCATATTGCAGATTTGAATTCGGCACACCCAAATTGACAAAATAAGACTGTTTGCCGACTTTGTCTCAAAAATGCCTTTAACTCCTTAAATAAGCACTTTTTTGAATTTTGGTACCAGTCTAATAACCATTCCAAACCCTAAAAGGCCTCATGCCTTTTCAGAGTCATACACAGAACTGTTATTGCTTGATTAACCATGCCTACATTTTCTTGCTCTATGTTATGTACAGTGGTGCTTGAAAGTTTGTGAACCCTTTCGGATTTTCTATATTTCTGCATAAATATGACCTAAAACATCATCGGATTTTCACACAAGTCTTAAAAGTAGAGAAAGAGAACCCAGTTAAACAAATGAGACAGAAATATTATACTTGCTCGTTTATTTATTGAAGAAAATGATCCAATATTACATATCTGTGAGTGGCAAAAGTATGTGAACCTTTGCTTTCAGTATCTTGTGTGACCCCCTTGTGCAGCGATAACTGCAACTAAACTTTTCCGGTAACTGTTGATCAGTCCTGCACACCGGCTTGGAGGAATTTTAGCCCATTCCTCCATACAGAACAGCTTCAACTCTGGGATGTTGGTGGGTTTCCTCACATGAACTGCTCGCTTCAGGTCCTTCCACAACATTTTGATTGGATTAAAGTCAGGACTTTGACTTGGCCATTCCAAAACATTAACTTTATTCTTCTTTAACCATTCTTTGGTAGAACGACTTCTGTGCTTTGGGCCGTTGTCTTGCTGCATGGCCCACCTTCTCTTGAGATTCAGTTCATGGACAGATGTCCTGACATTTTCCTTTAGAATTCACTGGTATAATTCAGAATTCATTGTTCCATCAATGATGGCAAGCCATCCTGGCCCAGATGCAGCAAAACAGGCCCAAACCATGATACTACCACCACCATGTTTCACAGATGGGATAAGGTTCTTATGCTGGAATGCAGTGTTTTCCTGTCTCCAAACATAACACTTCTCATTTAAATCAAAAATTCTATTTTGGTCTCATCCGTCCACAAAACATTTGTCCAATAGCCTTCTGGCTTGTCCACATGATCTTTAACAGACTGTAGACAAGCAGAAATGTTCTTTTTGGAGAGCAGTGGCTTTCTCCTTGCAGCCCTGCCATGCACACCATTGTTGTTCAGTGTTTTCCTGATGGTGGACTCATGAACATTAACATTAGCCAATGTGAGAGAGGCCTTCAGTTGCTTAGAAGTTACCCTGGGGTCCTTTGTGACCTCGCCGACTATTACATGCCTTGCTCTTGGAGTGATCTTTGTTGGTCGCCCACTCCTGGGGAGGGTAACAATGGTCTTGAGTTTCCTCCATTTGTACACAGTCTGTCTGTCTGTGGATTGGTGGAGTCCAAACTCTTTAGAGATGGTTTTGTAATGTTTTCCAGCCTGATGAGCATCAGCAACGCTTTTTCTGAGGTCCTCAGAAATCTCCTTTGTTCGTGCCATGATACACTTCCACAAACATGTGTTGTGAAGATCAGACTTTGATAGATCCTTGTTCTTTAAATAAAACAGGGTGCCCACTCACACCTGATTGTCATCCCATTGATTGAAAACACCTGACTCTAATTTCACCTTCAAATTTACTGCTAATCCTAGAGGTTCACATACTTTTGCCACTCACAGATGTGTAATATTGGATCATTTTCCTCAATAAATAAATGACCAAGTATAATATTTTTGTCTCATTTGTTTAACTGGGTTCTCTTTATCTACCTTTAGGACTTGTGTGAAAATCCGATGATGTTTTAGGTCATATTTATGCAGAAATATAGAAAATTCTAAAGGGTTCACAAACTTTCAAGCACCACTGTATACATGATAGAAATCTGAAAAAAAAAAAATTTAAAGCAGGGTCGCCTATTTATAAAGCTCAAACAAACCAGGAAAATTCTAGTGTTACCTTAGCAAATCATTAAACATTTTGGTTGAAAACAATGCTAGATGCCATTTAATCTCTTTGAAAATGTCAGAAACAGGAAGCTGAAAGGAAGTGATGACCAAAGCTGAACTTTTAGCAGTATCCCAAAGATTAGACTGCAGCTGAGCTACATTTCTTGGCTATGGAAAGAATGTTCTGTTTTCAAAGATCCTTCAAATTTAGTGTCAAAATGCAGCCATTTCAAGAGTTAAGGATGCAACTCAAGTATCATTTATAAACGTTACTGGCCAATTCCAATTATCTAACCTTTTTCTCCATTAACAGAAAAATATGGTTACCCTTCCCCTGTTGTTGCAGTGCTTTGAGAATTTTTTAAAAAAAATACACACAAGCAAACAGACAGCTATTTTTCTTTTTTACCCACTTAATGCATCCCATGAATCATGCTCTCAGCAAAAACATGTCTGTAAAAATAGAAGCTTTTAATTTTTCCACCAATTTGAAATAAATATAGGATTGGCTGATTCCTCTGCCACTTCCTAATCATTTTGTTGGTTAAGTTGGCCTTCCGTACATCTTCTGAAGTCTTATCCAGTTGATGAACTAGTTTGGCTCAACTTAACGAGACACACAGAATGTATAAATTGCTATGTTGATACATTTTCATTTCTGTTGACTGAAAATAAGCCATGCTCATAATTGCTATAAAGTTTACAGTTGGACGGTATGTTCAAAACATTTCTAATCTGAAAATCCACTCGATATAGGCGATTATTTTAATAGGATACATTTATCAGACATTTTATTTTTTATTATATTTATTTATGATTATTTTTCAGGTACCCTTTTGTAGAATGACCCTAGGGTTATTTGTGTACATCATATGTTGTGTGTATTAACACGTTATGTGTATGTGCATTTAGCAAATGTAAATATACTTTAAAGCAGTTTAAAACATACCAGAGTTTTTTTCATATTTCTCTTGTAGCAGCAAACATATTTTAATAAAACAAAAATGACTGGAATGACTGGCAGTTACTGGTTCTGACACACATGCAAATGAGTGTCTGCTACATAAAGGCACACCGTTACAAGAGCTAAATCTATCTGAAGGCTTTGAAACTAATCGTGTAGGCTGCAAATTACATAAGTCACACCTGCTGTCATTTGCAAACTCAGTTCTGCATCTGCAATTATTAACTGAAGCTAATTTAAATACAATTAAGTTTATGATTTTGCTACATAAATATACAGATGCAAGACACTAGAACTGTTCCAGTTGCACTGATGTAACAGGACAGCTTGTACAGTATTACCAAGACAATACAAGTATCATACAGCCATTAAAAATGGTCTGTATTCAGGTGGATAAGTTATGCACATACAGTACTGTGTAAAAGTCATATGCAGATGCAAAGAAATGCCGTAAAGATGCCTTCACAATAATGAAATTAAATTTCTACATTTAAAAAACCATAAAGAGCAGTAAACAGTAATATATGAAAAAACGCCAATATTCTAAAATGGTTTTGTACTGACTCAATAATGTAGGAGTCATAAAATAAAAATCTATAACAAAAAGTTTTTGCTAATAAAAGGCTGCCTAAGACTTTTGCACAGTAGCCTACTGTATGTGCTTACTATTTAATGTTATGATCAAGATAACATATACATGATCAAATGCGTGATTATACACAGGAAGGGAACATATGGAATGTGTAAATATATGCCACATATATTGGTCTGTGTGTGTGTGTGTGTGTGTGTGTGTGTGTGTGTGTGTGTGTGTATGTATGGTTACCTGGTTGGTTACTGGTTCCAATGAGGCTTCTGTCTTCTGGCGCCACTGTGGACTCCATCAGTCACCTGATCTCACAAACTCAGCAGTCTGACCCTTACAGAGGCCGAAGCTGTCGAGCAGTCCAGCTTAAACACAGCAGGTTTTTGCCTTAAGGCTGGGGTGCGATAGCTTTAGCGCCTATACACGGCTTGAGTAGCTTGCTCGACCGACGACAAGGCTGTGTAGGCGAATCTCACCCTTTTTCAGATTAGCAGAAGTGTACGAGTATGTGAAATGGCACGCATCATCGGTTACATGTCAAACAAACGAGTCCCTATGAGACAGGAAGTGGTTGAGCAACTCCTCTTCTCTACTTTACATGGGTTGCAACTATGGTGATGTTTTTGCACCTTGCAGCAAAGAATGAAAAGTAATTACTTCAAAGAGAGACACAGAATCAGGTCATATTTTCTGATAATCAGATTCTTCAACATGGGAAGGTTGAAGAATTCAGTTACAACCAGAAGGAAGTAGTAGTAATGGTATGAGAAGGAGAGAAAAGTCACGTGAGGATGCAGCAGGTGTTCTTAGTGCTGGAACTCATGAAGGAGAGCGAGAGAGAGAAAGAAAAATATATGAATATCAGGTCATATTCTCTGGTTCGACAAAAAATAAGTAAATCAGAAAATTTCTGTAGTAATTCTAAAGAAAATAAATGATCAGGTGCTACAAAAGCTTCAACGTGAGACTGATGAATTCCGTTACAACCAGTAGGAAGAAGAAAATAAGCATGAGAAAAGGAGAGAAAATTCAGATGAGGTTGGAGCAGACGTTCTTACTACAGGAACTCATGAAGGAGAGAGACAGAGAGAGAGAGAGAGAAAAATGTCGACTAATTGGCAGACAGACATCAACTGATGGACAGATGGTTAGTTTAGACAAAGAGAGAGATAGAGGCTATTATTTTATACAATCCCAAATCGGAAAAAGATATTATGCATCATAGAGGGTGAAATATCCAAATCCCCTTGTATCTTTCTTTGAGAACCACTATTTTTAAACATTTCAATAATTTTCTCACATTTCTGGACAAACTGGAGATTCTCAGCCCATCTTTGCTCCTCAAAGGCTAGGCCTTTGCTGGATACTGATTTTGTACCAAATAATGATTATAAATCACCTGTTGACACCGGTTGTTTCAAATCACATTGTTATTTAATCATTTTACCTCATTACTAGCCCTATACTGTCCCAAATTTTTTGGAATGTGTTATTTGGAATTGATCAGACGTGGGAAAGGGATGCCTTGGACAGAGCAACATGGCGAAGCATAGTTAAAAGCTGTGTCCGCAACTGAAGACAAGTGTCAAAGGGAGTATACAAGGGCTCACGAAGCCAGACATTCCATGGCAGCTCAGCCACGCTGTTCGTGCCACCGCTGTGGACGATTCTGTCGCTCTGGTGCTGGCCTCGCGGCCCATCTGCGTTTCTGCGCATCCTAATGAAGCAGTCATCATTGCTAGCTATGGACAGCCACCGCTAACGTGTGTTATCGGCCTAAAATGCAGGAATTAATATATATTAACAAATGAAATGAAATTGGCCAAGATAAAACATTAAATATTTTTGGTTCTGCATACTGTCTGCAATGAAATACAAGTCAAAGTAAATTTAAAAATCACTGCTTTCTTTTTTTTTTAAATTTGCTTTTGCCATACCATCCCCACCTTTGTCTGATTTAGGGGTTGTACTATCCATCCATCCATCATCTGTAGCCACTTATCCTGTTCTACAAGTTCTATCTGGAGCCCATCCCAGCTGACTATGGGCGAGAGGTGGGGTACACCCTGGACAAGTCGCCAGGTTATCGCAGGGCTGACACATTGAGACACACAACCATTCACACACCTTCACACCTACGGTCAATTTAGAGCCACCAATTAACCTAACCTGCATGTCTTTGGACTGTAGGGGAAACCAGAGTACCCGGAGGAAATCTGCGCAGACACGGGGAGAACATGCAAACTCCACACAGAAAGGCCCTCGCCAGCTGCTGGGCTCAAACCCAGGACCTTCTTGCTGTGAGGTGACAGTGCTAACCACTACACCTCTGTGCCACTGAGGTTGTACTATCCTACTATTTTATGTTAGAGAGAGAGAGAGAATGTTGACTACAGACAGCTACACAGATCAAAAGACAGACTGATGTCAACTAATGATCAGACAGACAGACTGAGAAGAGAGAGAGACAGAAAGAAGCTATAATTTTATCAATGGAAAGGGACCAGTAGGCCTAACCAGATGTCATTTGGGTGGTGCACTATTCCCAGCACAGCAGTGACAGATGAGCGTAATAACATTGTGGTGTGCAAGATTAGCATGTGGGTATCAGCTGTAGCATTAAGGATTTTAAACGCATCAGTTTCACTTCTTGGTTAAGAACAGCCTGCCCACCAAAAATATCTAGCTAAAATTGCTGCTTTTGTCAGACACTAAACACTCATGAACAGTCACGTGAGTATCACACAATGTGCATGGGTAAAGATAAAAGCAGGCATGTCAAAAGTGTACAGTGTCCAACACCCCAGCAAAGCTGCTATGCCTGATACATTCATACCAGTGCAAATCATATTTCTATTGCACACAGTAGAATAAATATGCAAAAGACAGAAAAACAAAAAACAGTCTAATAATACTTGGGTGGCCAACCCGCGGCTCGCGAGCCGCATGCGGCTCTTACGTTCATATCGAAGTTTGTGTTTGTTTTTTTTTAATGTGCGTGTGCGCTTTGCTTGAGTTCAGTATGGTATTTTCGTCAAATGCATCTTCGCTTTGCTTGGGTATATTACGGTATTTTCAGGTCATGTCAAATGCGCATGTGCGTGAGATAATCGCTAAGTTTTTGGGCAAGGTGTATCTTGTGTCAAGTAGCCTCTCAAAATGGCAATGAAAAAATGCACAGCAAAACGAAAATATGAAGACGAACATGGGACATTTTTAACAGAGTGGGAGAGTTTATACTTTTTTGTTGAATGTAATGGCAAGCCATTCTGCCTTATATGTCAGTCGTCATTAGTTCATTTCAAAGCTTCCCGCCTCCCTGAATAAGCAAGGAGCCAGATATGCAACACTAATTGAAAACCTGCACGAAAGCTTTGTAACCCGGTTCCGTGATATACAACTGAAAAGGCCACAGGTTACGTTCCTCGTCGACCCATTCAATGCGGAGATGGACTGTTTGAAAGCCCCGCTTGTCACAGATGAGGCTGCGGCTGAGTTGGAGATGATCGATCTTCGTGAGGAAGACCAACTGAAACCTGTTTTGAGGGAAGGCACCATTGAGTTTTGGAAAAGTGTGCCATTGGAAAAATACCCGAATGTGAAACAGGCTGCGCTTAAGATACTGTCAATGTTTGGGTCAACATACGTCTGCGAGTCTGTGTTCTCTACCATGAAACATGTGAAGTCAAAGCATCGTTCTGTTCTGACTGAAACCCATGTGAAAGAACTGCTTCGAGTGGCAACGACGGAATACAAGCCAGATTTGAAGAGGATTGTTCAAGGCAAGGAATGTCAGAAGGTCCACTAAGCAACATGCATAGTAAGTGCACACAATATTGATTGCTGTAAATGACTGGCCTGTGGTATTAGTACTGACTGAAGGAGTAAATTTCTCTCATGTTGGCGTGTGACATTTACTATTAATCTGGCTGAGCAGAGATGAGTGCTTGAGCGTGTGCATGTGTGTCTGTGAGGGGGAGGGGGGGCGATGTTCATGTGTGGTCATGTGTATGGTGTGGCTTTTTTTTGGTAATGCCATGAGTCCCACTAAGCAGCATGCATAGTAAGTGCACACAATGTTCATTGTTAAAAATGACTGGCCTCAGCCTGTGGTCTTAGTACTGTAGGAGTAAATATGTTGGTGTGTGACATTTACTATTAATCTGGCTGAGCAGAGGGGTGTGTGTGTGTGTGAGAGAGAGAGAGAGAGAGAGAGAGAGAGAGAGAGAGAGAGAGGAAGGGATGTTCGTGTGCCCATGTGTATGATGTGGCTCTTTGCGGTAATACAATAAAAAATGTGGCTCTTGGTCTCCAACTGGTTGGCCACCCCTGTAATAATAGATTAGACATCACTATGATGTTTCTTGAGCTTGTAACCCCTTTTTGTTGTAGACTATCATATTGTTCTAAATTTCAATTATTATTAACAATTTCAGACATGTTGTACTATTCTGTGGTTCATTAGCTTTCATTTTAACAAAGTACTTCAAAATCTGTCTTGAATATCCAAGAACAAAAACAGTCCTGGTTATCACCACCAGGTAAAATGTTTAGGATCTGTGATGAAATGACTGACCATAGTCATGCTGAACACTGAGTCTATTACAGGACAAGCACGCACACATGCATGCATGCACGCACGCACACACCCACCCCAAATATAGGAATGTACTCTATATATATTACTTCCTAGTAGTGAAACAACTAAATAATAAAATTACACAATAGAAACCTCTGACATAAATCTGATTACAGAGAGCTGATACCAGATTTATGTTGTCCATGCACCGTTAGTACTGTACATGCTGAATAGAAAATACAGTATATTTTGAACATTTGCTAAGAATGGTGTCTTATCCATCTTCTACCGCTTATCCGGATCTGGGTCGCAGGGGTAGCAGCCTAAGCAGAGCAGCCCAGACTTCCCTCTCCCTGGCCCCCTCCGCCAGCTCTTCCGGGGGAATACCGAGGCGTTCCCAGGCCAGCCAAGAGATGTAATCTCTCCAGTGTGTCCTGGGTCTGCCCTGGGGTCTCCTCCTGGTGAGGCATGCCCAGAAAACCTACCTTGGGAGGGCATCCAGGGGGCATCCTAACAAGGTGCCCAAACCACCTCAACTGACTCCTTTCGATGTGGAGGAGCAGTGGTTCTACTCCGAGTCTCTCCCAAATGACCAAGCTTCTCACCCTGTCTCTAAGGGAGAGCCCAGCCACCCTGCAGAGAAAACTAATTTCTACCGCTTGTATCCACGATCTCATTCTTTTGGTACACTACCCATAGCTCGTGACCATAGGTGAGAGTGGGAACGTAGATGGACCAGTAAATTGAGAGCTTTGCCTTTTGGCTCAGCTCTCTCTTTACCACAACAGACCGGTTTAGTGTCCGCATCACTGCTGACGCTGCCCCGATCCTTCTGTCCAACTCCCGCTCCCCCTTACCCTCACTTGTGAACAAAACCCCGAGATACTTAAACTCCTCCACTTTAGGTAGCAACTCCCCCCGACCTGGAGTAGGCACTCCACCTGTTTCCGGTTGAGCGCCATGGCCACGGACTTGGAGGTGCTGATCCTCATCCCAGCCACTTCGCACTTGGTTGCAAACCGTCCCAGCGCATGCTGTAAGTCACAGATTGATGAATCCAACAGGACATCATCCGCAAAAAGCAGAGACGTGATCCTGATGCCACCAAACCAGACACCCTCCGCCCCTTGGCTGCGTGCCTTGAAATTCTGTCCATAAAAGTTATGAACAGAACTGGTGACAAAGGACAGCCCTGGCGGAGTCCAACATGCACCGGGAACGATGTGAACCAAACTCCTGCTCCAGTCATACAGGGACCGAATGGCCTGCAGTAGTGGGCCCTGAACCCCATACTCCTGAAGCACCCCCCACAGGGCACCACAAGAGACACGGTCGTAAGCCTTCTCCAGGTCCACAAAACACATGTAGACCGATTAGGCAAACTCCCATGCACCCTCCAGTGCCCTTGCAAGGGTAAAGAGCTGGTCCAGTGTTCCATGACCAGGACAAAAACCGCATTGTTCCTCCTGAATCCGAGGTTCAACTATCGACCGGACTCTCCTCTCCAGCACCCCAGCATAGGCTTTCCCAGGGAGGCTGAGATGTGTAATCCCCCTATAGTTGGAACACTCTCTCCGGTCCTCCTTTTTAAAAAGGGGGACCACCACCACCCCAGTCTGCTAATCCAGAGGCACTGTCCCCGACCTCCACGCAATGTTGAAGAGGCGTGTCAGCCAAGACAGTCCAACAACATCCAGTGCCTTCAGGAACTCAGGATGAATCTCATCCACCCCCGGAGCCTGGCCACCGAGGAGCTTTTTAACCACCTCAGCAACCTTAGCCCCTGTGATAGGCGAGTCCTCCCAAGCATCCTCAGACTCTGCATCGTCCTTGGACAACATGAAGATGGGATTGAGGAGATCCCCAAAGTATTCCTTCCACCATTGGATGATGTCCCCAGTTGAGGTCAACAGCACTCCATCCTTGCTGTAAACAGTAGGGACAGAACACTGTTTTCCTTTCCTGAGCCACCAGACGGTTTGCCAGAATCTCTTCGAGGTCGACCGAAAGTCACTTTCCATAGCCTCTCCGAACTCCTCCCACACCCGAGTTTTTGCTTCAGTGACTGCCAGAGTCGCATTCCGCTTGGCCCGTCGGTATCTGTCAACTGCCTCTGGAGACCCACAGACTAACCAAGCCCAATAGGACTCCTTCTTCAGTTTGACAGCTCCCCTCACCACAGGTGTCCACCAGTGGGTTCAGGGATTACCGCCACGACAGGTACCAACAACCTTGCAGCCACAGCTCTGCACGGCCACCTCAGCAATGGAGGTGCGGAACATGGTCCACTTGGATTCAATGTCCCCATTCTCCCCCGGTATGCAGTTAAAGCTTTGCCGGATGTGACAGTTGAAGATCCGACAGACGGGAGCCTCCACCAGACGTTCCCAGCATACCCTCACTACTCGTTTGGGCCTGCCCGGTCTGTCTGGTCTCCTCCCCCACCATCTGATCCAGCTCGCCACCAGATAGTGATCAGTTGACAGCTCTGCTCCTCTCTTCACCTGAGTGTCCAAGACATATGGTTGTAGATCAGATGAAACAACGACAAAGTCAATCATTGATCTGCGGCCTAGGGTGTCCTCATGCCATGTGCACTTATGGACACCCTTATGCTCGAACATGGTGTTTGTTATGGCCAAACTGTGCATGGCACAAAAGTCCAACATCTGAACACCACTCATGTTCAGATCAAGCAGGCCGTTCCTCCCAATCACACCCCTCCAGGTCTCACGGTCATTGCCTACGTGAGCATTGAAGTCCCCCAGTAAAACAATGAAGTCCCCTCGTGGTGCACTGTCTAGCACCCCTCTCAATTATATTGCAGTGATGTATTATGTTGCTGTTCATTAAATGGGCCTCGTCTTTTTTTCCCCCAGCAGAGTTCATTTTGGCTGGGTAGACTTATCGTTTGCATTCTGAGCTTCTGCAAAGCATTTCTGTGCTACAGAAGTCACTAACTGGATTAGCTTCATACTAGAAAACATACACCACTTTATTAGGCACACCCATACGCTTGCTGTTTTATGCAGTTATCTAATCAGCCAATCCCTCGACAGCAACACAATGCATAAAATCATGCAGATACAAATCAAGAGCTTCAATTAATGTTCACTTCAGACATCAGAATGGGAAAAACTGTGATCTCTGTGACTTTCACTGTAGCATGGGTGTTGGTGCCAGATGGACTGGTTTGAGTATTTCAAAAACTGCTGATCTCCTGGAATTTTCATACACGGTCTTAAGAGTTTACACAGAATGGTGTGAAAAAATAACAAAACATTAAGTAAGCAACAGTTCTGTGGGTGAAAACGCTTTGTTGATGAGAGGTCAGAATAGTTCAAGCTGCCAGGAAGGATATAGCAACTCTTTACAACCATGGTGAGCAGAAAAGCATCTCAGCATGCAACCACAGAAGACCACATTGGGTTCCACTCCTGGCAGCCAAAAACAGGAATCTTAGAATCAAGAACAAAGTCCTATTAAAATGGTGGGTGAGTGTATAAGCAGCACAGACAGCCAAATTACAGATTTCTTTAAGGAATAAAATAAGCTTCAGCCCTGAACCTAAAATATTGAACGTTAAAAAATATGAAAGATGTCATCAATGTCAACTCTCCTTGTCTATTTTTTACTTACTTAGACACTGAAGCGATGTTATCCATCACACTGCTAAATACAGCAGCACGGAAGACATGAGACCAAACATCTGGATAACCCTATTAACAAATTTACACAACACACGTGTAGGTACTGTCATACATTTAGAAAGAAAAAAATAATGTGTGTCAAGATAATTAAATTATTTGCTTTTTTTCTAAATTGAATGTCAACAGGCCCGAAACATCATGAAAAATTAACTATACCACTGTAGAAACCAGGCGGCACGGTGGTGTAGTGGTTAGCGCTGTCGCCTCACAACAAGAAGGTCCAGGTTCGAGCCCCGTGGCCGGCGAGGGCCTTTCTGTGCGGAGTTTGCATGTTCTCCCCGTGTCCGCGTGGGTTTCCTCTGGGTGCTCCGGTTTCCCCCACAGTCCAAAGACATGCAGGTTAGGTTAACTGGTGACTCTAAATTGACCGTAGGTGTGAATGAGTGTGTGAATGGTTGTCTGTGTCTATGTGTCAGCCCTGTGATGACCTGGCGACTTGTCCAGGGTGTACCCCGCCTTTCGCCCGTAGTCAGCTGGGATAGGCTCCAGCTTGCCTGCAACCCTGTAGAACAGGATAAAGCGGCTAGAGATAATGAGATGAGATGAGACTGTAGAAACAAACATTTTCAGAATTGCTACTTTTAGCTTTAGAACAAACAGACAACTTCAAACCACAAGCAACAGGAACTGAACCTGTATACATGCCTAACACCACACCATGCCTAATACCACACACATTTCTGGGTATTGTGTATGTGAGACAATTTACAGGACTTACTAGAAGAACTCATCAACACAACGTAAAGCAGATAAGTAAAATAAAGGCATGCGAGAGAAAAAACTATAAAGTGAAATTAAATATGAAACATGGAAACCAGATATTGTTTTATTCTGATATAGTAGAGACATTTCCTTTTGTCAACACTTCCGGTTTAAAAATGAACACAATTATCCTGGTTCTGTAGGTTAAAATCCATGTTCAGAAGGCAGAAATGCTTGCAAAGGTTTTTAAAAGCACACATTATAAATATGGGATACTACAAGCATGTTGAGATCCATCTTCAGACACTGACAAGAGACTTACAGTACAAATACAGTAAATGTACTGAAGGGGTGAACATATGCTAGATTATTTAAAGGGTCATACAGAATAACAGTGAAATGGAGGAAATGAGTAAGTTGGGAAAATATTAATAAGATATTACAGTAGAATAATTAAATGACTTGCCACCTTAGCTTGTCTTACTTAAAATGGAGTTTCCTTGTTCATCAGCCAACCTTAAAAAAAATAAAAAGAGGCTACAAAGCCACAATGTGAGAACAGGAACAGAACATGGTGTGCAGGCAAAGAGGAAAAAACTAACACACAGTGAAGAAAATGGTGTCTGAGGCAGTATTTCAGCAAAAGTGAATGTGAGTTAATGCTAAACAAGTAATAACAATTTACATGAACCTTTAACAAAATCATAAAAACATTTGTCTCATAATATTTAATAAAAATCCACAACAACCTTATCTATTATAATACAAAAAACTTTTGAGAAATAAAAAGAAAGAAAACAGTGCATTGAGGAACCAGCCACACACCAGCACAACAGTGGCAGAGGAGTTGGAACAGTGCCTGTATGTGTACAAATGCCTCCTGTGCTTTTGTAAAAGGAGCAAATAAAAAAAAAATTTAACTAAAAACTAAAAAAAAAAAAGGAGAAAAAAAGTGCTGAGGATAATGTGAATTCAAGTAACAATTTCTAGAAGACAAAGTTCTGTTGCTTCAATGCCTCGTTTTCATTGGCTCTTATGGTGTTCCGTCAGGCTTAACAATGTCTCTAAAACCACCCCTTTTGTAGAAAGGGACAGAAGCTCCACCCACTTGTCCATTAATTCTACATCCTGGGCACTGAACAGCAGTGCATGTTGGGAGTGACTGAGCCTGAACACATGTTTGCCTTCTGACTTCTCTGAGGGCGTTAAGGATGTGCTGACCTCATAATCAGGTAGAGAGATTGTCTGGGCTCCACGGGCATCCTAATGAAGAATGAAAAATCACTGATTAGGCAAGACGATTATCAAAATGAGTGAACTGTTTCTGGGTCTTACCAATCAAAATACATTAACACATTAGATCATTTTTATATCCCAGGATTGGCTTCAAACTCACCGTATACCTGACCAGGATAAAGCACTTGTTGAGGAATGAATGAATGAGAAAATACCATTTTAAATATCAGGTATCGTACCAATACCAATAGATGCCAAATTATACAATATAAATTAATTTCCTTATGATTTTGTGTGTCATTTTTGCCAAGGTTTTCATAAAACACAATAAGAACTATTTTAATATTGTTTTTGACCTATTCCCAAATATTAATAGAACAGCTTAACCCACAAAGGATACACTGATGAATAGTGAATGCCCTAGAACAGGGGTCATCAAACTATGGCCCGCGGGCCAACTACGGCCCGCCACCCCCCTTTGACCAGCCCCCCCAGCCCCTCTGCCCCCCACCACTTGAACCGGCCCTATGAGGCAATCCCCAAAAGTGGTCATGGCCTATTTTTTTAAATTGCTTTTTGGCAAATAACAACATGCCTGCATCTTGTATTTTGTTGATTTTATCAATTAAAATTGATATTTAGTTATAAAATGAACTATTCATATTTTCCAAATTTGTGTCATATGCTCGCGATCAAGCAGTGACAGGCAGCGCATGCGCAGAGAACCGTCAGTGTTCAGGACAGCAAAATGGCGAGCAGTAAGCGAAAAGCTGACAGAGTGTGCAGAGTTTTTAAAGAACAGTGGACCACCAATTATTTTTTTGTTCAGTGTAAGGACCGTGCAGTTTGTCTTGTATGTAAAGAAAATGTGTCCGTTTTCAAAGAATATAATCTGCGTTGTCACTACGAAACCCGCCACAAAGAGTATGCTAGTTTGCGAGGGCAAACAAGAGAAGACAGGATTCGGAGGATGAAATGCGGACTGGCTGCACAACAGAATGTATTCCTTCGCCAAACCCAGATCAACCAGGCTGCTGTCCGAGCTAGCTATAAGGTAGCTCACCTACTAGCTACCCATGGAAAGCCGTTTACTGATGGGGACTTTGTTAAAGTATGCATGCTTGCTGTGGCTGAGGAGGTGTGTCCCGACAAGAAGGATGCGCTCAACGCGGCGAGTCTCTCCGCACCTACTATGACCAGGCGAACCGAATATTTGGGGGACAACGTGTATGACCAGCTGAATGAGAAAGCGTCAGAATTTGAGTTTTTTGCTTTGGCCATGGATGAGAGCAATGACGTGCAGGACACAGCACAACTGCTGTGATCTATTGATCTATTGCTCATATTATTATAATTTCACTGTTTTTTTTAATTTATTTATTTTATAGGCCTATTTATTTGACCTTTATTAAGTGCTGCACACAATTATTAATATTATTAATAATATCAACAAGCCTACCTACAATTTATAATTTTCCACTCACCTTTGCCAGTGTCAATCACCTCAACTAGGCAGATGTTTCTTACCTTGACAGCTTTGATATTATTTTTATTAGAAAATAAATAAATGGAATATCTGTGGTATTTCAAATTAAAACAAAGTGTGAAGACTCGATTACTACTTTTGCAAACCACTAGTAAAGATAAACAAATATGTGCCAGGAATCAAGTGTTGATATACTGTAGTAGTGTGGATGGCTGTGCCAGGCTAGTAATCTCTACTACACAATGAGGCCTGCTGGTGGTCATATTTGTCTGGGTCATACAATTCTATGTTATATAGCTGACCCGACCCCAGCCCCCCATCACAGTCAGGAACGACAATCTGGCCCCCAGAGAAAAAAGTTTGGTGACCCCTGCCCTAGAATGATGCGTTTCTGTGTGCCCGTGCACTTTTTTTGGTACTATAAGTATGAGGTGACACAAAGGCCAAATTCCTTTAGTCATTCACCAGCATGGAAGAAATGAGAGAATACACAAATATAAAAAAAAAAAAAAAAGGGTTTACCAATCAGGCAATGGCTATAAAAATGATGAGCCTGAAAATGCCAATATGCCTTCTTGGGGAATTAACACAAAAGTGTAAAACAACCAGAGTTTAAATGAACCTGCCTAGAAAAGGACACAAATGTATTTTCCTGTCACACACAGAAAAAGGATGATTAGTGGCAGAAAGATCCTCAAAGGATTATGCTTGGAGATTAACATTTTAGGATCACTAAGTCCCCAATACTATAATTATATGCTACCTCCTTTCTAACAAATGTTTTGGAAGGAATGCTAGAAGAAAGCCTTTATTTTCATCTAACCACAAAATGCAAGCATCCAGAGCTCACAAAATGCTACTGGAGCTTTGACTGGAACTGGGTTCTGTGGCCAGAAGCGCTAGGTGGATGGGGTGTAAACACTATTTGTTAAACAGAAGTACAGATGATCTGGAAAATGGTGGGGCTGTTTGTCCTCCAGAGGCCATGGAAACCTTGTTAGGACACATGGTGTCAGAGACTCCATGAAGAACCAGGAGATTTTAAATGAAAATCTTGCTGCCTCTGCCACAAAGCTAAAACTGGATCCTGGCTGGCTCTTCCAGCAGGACAATGAATCAAAACCACATAACAATAAGTCAATAAGCAAAGCCATCCCAGTCCCCAGACCTAAACACTACTGAAAACCTGTGGGGTGAGCTAAAGTGGAGAGTCCATAAGAGAGGACCTAGGATCCCGGAGGATCTTGAGACCTTCTGTATTGGGGCCTGGTCTCAGATTCCTTGCTCTGTGTTCTCCAGTTTCATAAAGCATAATAGAAGAAATCATTAGCCAGAGTTCCATTGCAGTTTTGCATCTTATAGAAACTATATATATTTTATTTTATTTTTTTTTTAATTCGACAAAACACAATTACGAATGGTCTGTGTTTCCATTAAGTGATATTTATGTGATTAAAGCTGGGTTTTCTCCTCTCACTACAGTTCCCCCCTCATGACAGTTATTAGAGAGTGCTCTTTTTTCAGAAAGGTAACGTTTCCATTTCTTCATGCCATGCATGCAACTTAAATGCGAAAAACGTGTTTCCATTTCAAGTTTGTGAAATATTGCTTTAACAAATTGTCTGAAAAACTGCATACTCCTCTTTTAATCCATTATGCATCGAGTCCATGAAGTACTCAATGCATAGCTGCCAATAATTGTGACATGCTGTTTTGTTAAGCGTTTTTGGCAAGGTTTTCTTTTTCTTAGAATAAATTGACTTTAATTAAAGCATAGCTTTTCTTTAATATTTGCAGCATGATGCTAAGCTAAATAAATAACCACAAAAACATTTCTCATAACAAAGGACAGGGACTTAATCAACACAAACTTATGATCCGCGCTTACTGGGAATTCATACCCCTCCTAGAACTGCCACCTTATTGTGGTGGAGGGGTTTGTGTGCTTGAATGATCCTAGGAGCTATGTTGTCGGGAGCATTACGCCCCTGTTAGGGTCTCCCAAGGCAGACAGGTCCTAGGTGACAGGCCAGACTAAGAGCAGTTCACCAAAACCCCTTATGGATAACAATCTATCAAGGACCGTGACGTCGCCCGGTATGGCGCAGCCGGGGCCCCACCCTGGAGCCAGGCCCGGGGTTGGGGCTCATATGCGAGCGCTTGGTGGCCGGGCCTTTGCCCACGGGGCCCGGCCGGGCTCAGCCCGAAGCGGTGACGTGGGCCCGACCTCCTGTGGGTTCACCACCCACAGAGGTAGCCGTAGGGGGCTGGTGCAGTGTGGATTGGGCGGCAGTCGAAGGCAGGAGCCTCGACGACCTGATCCCCGGACACAGCGGCTAGCTGTTGGGACATGGAATGTCACTTCGCTGGGGGGGAAAGAGCCTGAGCTTGTGCAGGAGGTTGAGAGGTACCAGCTAGAGATAGTCGGGCTCACCTCCACACACAGCTTGGGCTCCGGAACCCAGCTCCTCGAGAGGGGCTGGACTCTCCACTTCTCTGGAGTCGCCCATGGTGAACGGCGGCGGGCTGGTTTGGGCTTGCTTATAGCTCCCCAGCTCAGCCGCCATGTGTTGGAGTTTACCCCAGTGAACGAGAGGGTCGCCTCTCTGTGCCTTAGGATCGGGGAGAGGGCTCTTGCTGTTGTTTGTGCCTACGGGCCGAATAGCAGTATAGAGTATCCGGCCTTCTTGGAGTCCCTGGGAGAGGTACTGAGAGGTGCTCAGACTGGGGACTCCATTGTGCTACTGGGGGACTTCAACGCTCACGTGGGCGACGACAGTGACACCTGGAGGGGCGTGATTGGGAGGAACAGCCTCCCCGATCTGAACCAGAGTGGTGTTTTGTTATTGGACTTCTGTGCTAGTCACAGTTTGTCCATAACTAACACCATGCTCAAGCATAGGGGTGTCCATAAGTGCACCTGGCACCAGGACACCTTAGGTCGGAGGTCGATGATCGACTTTGTCATTTCATCGGATCTCCGTCCCTATGTCTTGGACACTCGGGTGAAGAGAGGGGCTGAGCTGTCAACTGATCACCACCTGGTGGTGAGTTGGATCCGCTGGTGGAGGAGGAAGCTGGACAGACCTGGCAGGCCCAAACATATGGTGAGGGTCTGCTGGGAACGTCTGGCCAAGCACTCTGTCGGGGAGGTCTTTAACTCCCACCTCCGGGAGAGCTTCTCCCAGCTTCCGAGGGAGGCGGGGGACATTGAGTCTGAGTGGACCATGTTCTCTGCCTCCATTGTTGACGCGGCTGTTCGGAGCTGTGGCCGCAAGGTCTCCGGTGCCTGTCGTGGCGGCAATCCCCGAACCCGGTGGTGGACACCGGAAGTAAGGAATGCCGTCAAACTGAAGGAGTCCTATCGGGCCATGTTGGCCTCCAGGACTCCTGAGGCAGCTGATGTGTATCGGCAGGCCAGGTGTGCCGCAGCTTGGGCAGTTGTGGAGGCAAAAACTCGGAACTGGGAGGAGTTCGGTGAGGCCATGGAGGAGGACTATTGGTCGGCCTCGAAGAAATTCTGGCAAACCGTCCGGCGCCTCAGGAGGGGGAAGCAGTACTCTGCCAACACTGTTTACAGTGCGGGTGGGGAGCTGTTGACCTCGACTGGGGACATTGTCGGGCGGTGGAAGGAATACTTGGAGGATCTCCTCAACCCCACTGTCACGTCTTCCACTGAGGAAGCGGAGGCTGAGGACTCAGAGGTGGACTCGTCCATTACCCAAGCCGAAGTCACTGAGGTGGTTAGCAAGCTCCTCGGTGGCAAGCAAGCTCCTCGGTGGCAAGGCACTGGGGGTGGATGAGATCCGCCCCGAGTATCTCAAGTCTCTGGATGTTGTGGGGCTGTCTTGGCTGACACGCCTCTGCAACATCACGTGGCGGTCGGGGACAGTGCCTCTGGAGTGGCAGACTGGGGTGGTGGTCCCTCTTTTTAAGAAAGGGGACTGGAGAGTGTGCTCCAATTATAGGGGAATCACACTTCTCAGCCTCCCAGGGAAGGTTTACTCCAGGGTACTGGAGAGGAGAATTTGGCCAATAGTCGAACCTCAGATCCAGGAGGAACAATGTGGTTTTCGTCCTGGTCGCGGAACACTGGACCAGCTCTATACCCTTCATAGAGTGCTCGAGGGTTCATGGGAGTTTGCCCAACCAGTCCACATGTGCTTTGTGGATTTGGAGAAGGCATTCGACCGTGTCCCTCGTGGTATTCTGTGGGGGGTGCTTCAGGAGTATGGGGTTCACGGCTCTTTGCTAAGGGCTGTCCGGTCCCTGTACAAATGGAGCAGGAGTCTGGTTCTCATTGCCGGCAGTAAGTCAGACCTGTTCCCAGTGCATGTTGGACTCCGGCAGGGCTGCCCTTTGTCACCAGTTCTGTTCATAATCTTTATGGACAGAATTTCTAGGCGCAGCCAGGGGCCGGAAGGAATCCTGTTTGGGAACCACAGGATTTCATCTCTGCTTTTCGCAGATGATGATGTCCTGTTGGTTTCTTCAAACCAGGACCTTCAGCATGCACTGGGGTGGTTTGCAGTCGAGTGTGAAGCGGCTGGGATGAGAATCAGCACCTCCAAGTCAGAGGCCATGGTTCTCGACCAGAAAAGGGTGGCTTGCCCTCTCCAGGTTGGTGGAGAAGTCCTGCCTCAAGTGGAGGAGTTTAAGTACCTCGGGATCTTGTTCACGAGTGAGGGAAGGATAGAGCGTGAGATCGACAGGCGGATCGGTGCGGCCTCCACAGTGATGCGGTCACTTTACCGGTCTGTCGTGGTGAAGAAGGAGCTGAGCCAAAAGGCGAAGCTCTTGATTTACCGGTCGATCTACGTTCCGACTCTCACCTATGGTCATGAGCTTTGGGTAATGACCGAAAGAACAAGATCACGGATACAAGCGGCCGAAATGAGTTTCCTTCGCAGGGTGGCTGGTCGCTCCCTTAGAGAGAGGGTGAGAAGCACAGTCACTCGGGAGGAGTTCGGAGTAGAGCTGCTGCTCCTCCACATCGAGAGGAATCAGCTGAGGTGGCTCGGGCATCTCTTTCGGATGCCTCCTGGATGCCTCCCTGGGGAGGTGTTCCAGGCATGTCCCCCCGGGAAAGACCCGGGACACGCTGGAGGGACTATGTCTCTCGGCTGGCCTGGGAACGCCTCGGTGTTCTTCTTGAGGAGCTGGCCGAGGTGTCTGGGGAAAGGGAAGTTTGGGCTTCCATGCTCAGACTGCTGCCTCCGCGACCCGGCCCCGGATAAGCGGAAGACGACGAGACGAGATTTCTCATAATTTGGACAATATAACCTTCACAATAATTCTGAACCTGATTGTATGTAATCCTAATCTAATGCTTCGAAGGTATCATACCTGGGAAATTACGTATCACTTCATTTTTGTTTTATAACAAAATTATGAGAAGTTTCTAAAACGGCCAGAGTATGAAAGACAAAAACATCAAAAACAGAAAAGAACAGAAGATATCAAAGAACAAAATTGAAAATAAAAACATGAAACAGGGAAGTAAAGCAAGTGAAGAGACAGAGAGAGACTAATGTGAGTAAGCCCCAGATAGTCAATATGAGGTCATGAGAGGACTTGGGCAATCCACCTGACCTCAATCGTCCCAAATAAGCAGGCAGATAACCAAACACTACAGACAATGTACTACCTGGCTGCCAGTCTGTAGGTACAGCGTTAGTGGTTCTGCTTTTGATATGGCCACCCAAGTCTTGGTCCAGTTCTTTCCTTTCTCCTGAACCAGGAGCTGGCTGCATAGTATATAACTATCATCTGTCAAGGACAGCTGCTTCTGCAACATCACATGAGATTAGACACAGAGCAATAATTAGACCCACAATTTAAAAAAAAAAGAAAATGCAGCATAAAACATATACACCAACTGTGGTCTAAATCCCCATTTTAAATGCAAGCCAGGAAGAAATAATAGAAAAGTATGTATTTGCATGTTATACTAGCACAAAAATTGTACAGGCATCTCACTATTCTGAAGCGAAAATGACCCTGTTGGCATAATTGGGTGTGTATAACAAGATTACTTGTCTGGGTATTAGCGGGTTATAGTGTATTACCTGCTGCTGTGCCATAGCAATGCAGATAGTGATACAAATAGCATAGAGTTTACAGAACTAACATGTGTGTGTATTTAGGCTTGGATACATATTTAGATATACATTTATGCCACGTAAAACCCTCGCCTTAAAGTGATGATTTTAAATGAAATCCTGCACTGCCATAACTAATCTCTTTTAGCCATACCTATACTGTTTCATTCCAGCTGTGAGATAGCTGCTAGTCTGTTAAGAGGACTGGAACAGTAGCTGGTATCAGGTTTTGAAACACATTTACTCATGTTTCATAACTCATAGGTAATTAACTGTGGAACAAATGTCTTCTGGTGTTATTTTCTATTAGCAGTTTACCAAACATTTACAAGAAATGACTCATGTAGGGCGTAAATGGTGTCTCACCTCTACCATTGTTTTTTTCTTCTGCTCAACATTGCCCCCTGGCGTCCCATCAGGTCCTTGCAGAACTTCAAAACACTGCTTACACAGGCGGACGTTCTTGGTCTCTGACACCTTTGAGCATTTACCACAGACAGCCTGCAGGGTGCAACAGAGATGTAAGAAAAGTCATACATATGGCACAATCATTTTTAAAATAAAAATTCCATATACACTCACTGTCCACTTTATTAGGAACACCTATAAATTCATGCAGTTTTATAATCAGCCAATCATGTGATGAAATGCGGATGCATGCAGATACAGATCAAGAGCTTCAAGTGATGTTTACTTCAAACATCAGAATGGGGAAAAACTGATCTCAGTGACTTTAACCATGGCATATATGTGGGTACTAGATGGGCTGGTTTGAGCATTTCAGAAATTAGTAATCTCCTGGGATTTTTTTCCTCTCTCTCTCCCTCTCTCTCTCTCTCTCACACACACACACACACACGATTATAGTCTAATACATATAACCTAGTTTTAGCCTTATAACCATAATCTGGCTAATCTCTAATAAATCCATAATGCAGATATTAATTAAATGACAATGTTAGTTGACTAATTTGCTTACAATAAATTGGATGTATAATCATGACTGGCAGAAGTACTGTTTAACTGGAAGCAGAAAATACCTCATACCTAGTGAATATATGGTAAATGCTCACATCTAAAAACTTTGCCCCACATAAGCACGAGACATTTACTTAGCACTGCCACTCACCGCTCCACAGTTCTTGCAGTGGTGCTTGCGTTTAGTGAAGTGAAAAGTCTCGTTGCAGCCCTTACAAGTTTCTTTCTCCTTGTCTCGCTTCTTTGAACTCCTCTGCACACAAGATTCACACATCCAGACGCACACACTTTTAAAGCACTCAATGCAGCACAAGAGTGCACCAAATTAATAATGCACTAAACTAAATCAAATGGTTTATTTGTTGGAATTATGAAAAGATGATGGAGACTTTGTGCTGCAGGTATGCAGATATCTTCTTACCCTTTCATTCACACCTCCATCTGAATCTATAGATGTATTACTCCATGGAATCTGTGTAAAGACAAACATCAGGTTCAGTCATAAATGAAACAAGGCAATATCCTTATAATAATGATGTTTTTATTGTAATTATAGACCAACTCTAGACCTGGAGGGCCAGTGTCTAGCACAATTTGGTATTTCTTCTGCTTCTAGACACATGATTTAATTCACCAATATATTATAAAGAAAGTTAACAATCAAAGTGATTAATCAGAGTTAAAGTCTAGCCTTCCAGAAGTGGACTTGACTGTGGGGAGTGTATTCTAATTCAAGCTGTACTTTGAGTCGTCTGACATGCTTAAATAACTTGTGTTAGAGTCAAAAATTAGTTCATTATTTTAACTCTAATAAAATCAACTGGTCACCTTGTATTCTAAAAAGCTGAACAACTGAGACATAGACAAAGGTACCCAAAAAATACACCCACGATAAACACAGACAACTGGTCAGCGAAACAGACCAAAAAAAAAAAAGGATTATTGTACCGGTGAGTCAGGTGTTTGCTCATCATCACGGGAAATGGAGCTACTGAAGGCTTTATTAAATGTCTCACTTTTCTGTTTTTGCTTATCTATTGTGGCCAAGATTACCTAAGGAAGAGAGAAACACACACACACACACACACACACACACACACACACACACACACACACACACACACACACACGAGAGAGAGAGAGAGTGAGTGAGTTAGGGGCAGTTGACATTCATTTTAAATATAACAAAATTTGTACATGTATTTTCTATGCTAGATAGTTTTTTTTTAAATATGCACTTAATACAACTCTGAGTTCAATGTTTGATATGATTTAGCCTGTTTCCTGTGAACGTCCTTTACCATTCCCATTGGCTGTACCCACATTTGCCGACACACTAACATTGATTCATATTTTGCTACAATTTCGCTGTCATCAGCATATTTGGCATAATAATAATAATAATAATAATAATAATAATAATAATGATATCAGTACCAGTTTGGACTCACCTTCTAATTCAATATTTTTCTATATTTTTATTAATTAAAAGACACTTCATGTCTTAAAGTAATGATGGAGGTCATTTCTCTTTACTTAGCTGAGTGGTTCTTGACATAATATGGATTACTACAGTTGTGGAATCGGGCTATTTACTGTATTTTTATTATTTACTATTTGATGACCTCAGACGCATTAAGGAGGCAAGAAATCGCACTAATTACCTTCTGACGATGTATACATGTTGATTGAAAAGCATTCCAGGTGACTACCTCATGACGCTGGTTAAGATAATGCCAATAGTGTGCAAAGCGTCATCAAGGTAAACGGTGGCTACTTTGAAGAATCTAAAATATGAAACTTGCATATTTAACACTTTTTTGTTTATGACATAATTCCACATATGTTCCACAGATTTGATGTTTTCTGTATTGTTCTACAATGTAGAAAACACTCAAAATACAGAAAAACCTATAAATGAGTAGGTGTCCAAACTTTTGACTGGTACTGTATATATATTTTATATACACACACATACATTTATAGATATACACATTAACCCCCACTGTCTACTTGGAACAATTAATAACCTCATTACATATTCTGTTGATTAATTATGTAGTGATTAACCAGGTCTGTTACTGATTGGGTTAACGTTCATGTGATATGAATGCCTGATGACTTTTTAGCGCTAGTACCAAGATCTTGAGTACTTTCTATCTACTGGTTTTTCAAAAACACTCAGAAATCCCCCTTTCTACCAACATGAACTAGATGCTAGTTTTGGAGTTGGTTCAACTTGCAAACCTTCTAAGAACTAGCTTGCTTTTTCACGGGCTAGGGAGCAACCACAGAGCGGTCTTATTATGGCACTATATACATTCTCTCTCTGTGTGTATATATATATATATATATATCTCAGCTGGATAGTACAGTGGTAACGCTCACTGACTACGACGCAGGAGATCGGGGTTTGAATCCCGGTCGGGGCAAAACATCATCCAGTAAGGGTCCTTAGGCAAAACCCCTCATGATATATCAGCCTACCTCAGGAATGAGTGAAGACATAACTGATAGAGTTCAGACGTCACCCGGGTCAACAAGGTCTGCGTCAGTTGCTAGGGAACCAGGGCAAACTGATGAGAAATGGGCTACTGGAACAAGACATCGATGGACGAGGACAGAAAATACAGATTTACTGGGATGCTACTATACAAGCAATCCCAGAGAGAGGGGATACATGCAGCGAATGTGGGACCATTGGATACTTCGAAACCCACAATCAAGGCTAACAAAGAAACAGCTATTAGCCCAGTGTTCCAACATCCGTAATCGAAATCTACTATCACAACTGGAGATTAATGAAATACAACAACAACGATGCTACGGCAAGGGGGAGCCAGGAAGACAGGTCAGCGGGGAGATGTCATCATCCCCACAACCAGAGATTGGGTACCAAGCCCCAACAGCTAACAGCCTCAACACAGCCTTGCTCTGAAGACAATCTCCACAAGAACCATCACTGAGACCAACAACAACAGCGGTTGAAGAGATACACCAAGGAGGGAGAGGCCAGGAGAATAAACAAGCTGTTCTCCACTGAACCAGCCAAGGTGTACTCTCAGTGCCAGAACAACAACCGGTCAGACCCACCAAGAGCTGAGGTGGAAAAATACTGGAAAGACATATGAAAGAAAGGCATCACACAACACCGATGCTCCATGAACGCCTAGCAGCACAGATGAACCAGCTGCTGAGGGATGGAACCCACCCAGAATGGCTAACCCAAGGCAGGACAGTCCTAATCATGAAGGACCCCATCCCATCCCATCCAACTATCGGCCAATTACCAATGATGCCCTGTCAGGCATCATTGCGGCAAAAATGAGTAAGCATGTGGCTCAATACATGAGCGAGGCACAGAAAGGAATTGGCAGTAACACCAGAGGAGCAAAGCACCAGCTACTGGTCGATAGAACAGTTGCCCGAGACTGTAAGAAGAGACAGACCAACTTGGGCACTGCCTGGATTGACTACAAGAAAGGCTACGACTCAATGCCACACACATGGATACTGGAATGTCTGGAACTGTATAAGATCAACAGGAACCTAAGGACCTTCATCCAGAACTCAGTGGAAATGTGGAAGACAACCCTAGAGGCCAACTCAAAACCCATTGCCCAAGTCAACATCAAGTGCGGCATATACCAAGGAGATGCGCTATCACCACTGCTGTTCTGCATAGGCCTGAACCCCCTCAGTCGGATCATCACGAAGAGCGGCTACGGGTACCGATTCCGTAGTGGGGCAACAATCAGCCACCTGCTCTACATGGATGACATCAAGCTGTATGCCAGGAACGAGCGAGAAATAGACTCGCTGATCCACACCACCCGGATCTACAGCGATGACATAGGGATGTCATTCGGATTGGACAAGTGTGGCCGGATGGTCTCAAAGAGAGGCAAGATGATCCGGACTGAGGGGATTGACCTACCAGAGGGCAACATAGGTGATATCCAAGACAGCTACAAGTACCTTGGCATCCCACAGGCTAATGGAAACCATGAAGAGGCCACAAGGAAGTCAACCACAGCCAAATACCTCCAGAGAGTAAGGCAGGTCCTGAAAAGTCAGCTGAATGGTAAGAACAAGGTCCGAGCCATCAACATGTACGCACTACCAGTCATCAGATACCCCGCTGGTATCATAAACTGGCCAAAGGAGGAGATAGAAGCCACAGATATCAAGACTAGAAAGCTCCTCACCATGCATGGAGGGTTCCACCCCAAGTCCAGCACCCTGAGACTATACACTAAGCGGAAAGAGGGAGGCCGAGGGCTAGTGAGCGTCAAGACCACGGTCCAGGATGAAACATCGAAAATCCGAGAATACATCAGAAAGATGGCTCCAAAGTATGAACTGCTAAGTGAATGTCTCAGGCAGCAGAACCCTGATGAGAGCGCAGAGGAGGAGGAGGAACAGACAACCTGGAGAGACAAACCCCTACATGGCATGTACCACCGTCAGATAGAGGAAGTGGCTGATATCAAGAAATCCTACCAGTGGCTGGATAATGCAGGACTGACAGACAGCACAGAGGCACTAATCATGGCAGCACAAGAACAGGCCATAAGCACAAGAGCCATAGAGGCCAGGATCTACCAGAGTAGATCAGACCCAAGATGCAGACTGTGCAAAGAAGCCCCTGAAACAGTCCAGCACATAGTAGCAGGGTGTAAGATGCTAGCTGGATCAACGTACATGGAGAGGCACAACCAAGTGGCTGGGATAGTATACAGGAACATCTGCAACCAGTATGGAATAGAAGTACCAAGTCCCAGTGGGCCATACCACAGAAGGTGGCTGAGAACAACAGGGCCAAGGTTCTGTGGGACTTCAGCTTCCAGACTGACAAACAGATCCTGGCTAACCAACCAGACATAGTGGTGGTGGACAAAGAGCAGAAGAGGGTGGTGGTGATAGATGTGGCGATCCCAGCTGACGCCAACATCAGGAAGAAGGAACATGAGAAACTTGAGAAGTATCAAGGGTTGAAAGAGCAGCTGGAACGGATGTGGAAGGTCAAGGGTTGCATGGTCCCCGTGGTAGTGGGGGCACTTGGGGCAGTAACCCCCAAACTGGGGAGAGTGGCTCCAGCAAATCCCAGGAACAACATCTGAAGCCTCAGTCCAGAAGAGCGCAGCCCTAGGAACATCGAAGATACTGCGCAGAACCCTCAAACTCCCAGGCCTCTGGTAGAGGACCCGAGCTTGAGGATGACATGGATACCACCCCCCCGCCGGGGGTGAGAAGGAGATATATATTATACACACACACACACACACACACACACACACACTTTCCCAGTAGCGTGAGCACTGAGCACAAAAACAACAATGGCGGACTACTGACTTAGGCAGACTAGATGCTACACTAGCTCTGGTTTTTGCAAATGGCAATCAGAAAGTCTTAGTTGGTCTTCTTGGTCACGATAATCCTGCCCCCAGCCCCTGACATGAGTGATTCTTGGTTTTAGACTATTGTTGGTGGTGCTGCTTGCAAACCAGTTTCCCTGGCTGAGAGCTGGTTCTCTGACTGTCAAAACATAAAGAACTGGTTCGAGATTACGCACTGGCTCTGAACCGGCTCTTGAACTTCCTTGGTGGAAAAGGGGTATGAGAAAGCCATATTGATAAATTCTAATCCTAATAATAAATCTCTCTCTCTCACACACACACCTTACCTGGATCCATTCCTGCTTTTCTTCAGCATTTCTGTAAATAAGAATAAAAAGTGTAAACAAAAACAAACAAACAAACAAACAAACAAACAAACAAAACACACACACACACACACACACACACACACACACACCTGGCCTGCAATTCGAGAGACCGCTGCTTGCCAATGATGGCAAAGGTGTGAGCAAGGTTCTGCTTTACATTCTCCTGAACCTGAAATAATGATGATTCATTAGTTCTTGTAATGACACCCCCCCCACACACACACAAAGCATTTACAGCTGTGTTCTCTCGTTCACAAATAGCCGTACCAGAAAGTGTTAAATACCTCCATGCCTGCTATGTTAATTCTCTCTCTGACGCTAAACTTCTGTCCCATCAGTCGCAACTTAGGCACACAATACAGCAACATGTTATTGAACTGTGAAGAGAACATATACAGCCAATTAGGGCTACATCCACACGACAACGGCAACGAGATGTTATTTAAAAATATATCGCGTCCAAATGGGCAACAATCAGTAAAATATCAGGTCCATATGGCAACGCAACGCTTGCTGAAAACGATGCAATACACATGCCACACCTCTAGGGGCGCTGTAAGACGGTCCCTTCGGAGACACCAGAACAATAGAAGAAGTAAGGATGCATATTAGCCACAAAGTCAGGAAAATCTGTTTGTAAAATTACATTATAATGACCAAATACAATGAAAAGTATTTTTCCAGTCTCACCTGTGAAAGGTAATCCCATGTGATCTCGTTTGGATGGCAAACCTGTTGGTACAGTTAAACGCAGCTAATCTTTATTCTCCGCTTTGACCTCTCCAAAATGGCGGCGAGGATGACCTATGATTCTACACGGAAGGCGGCATCTTTAATGGTCCGGAATAAATTGAATGCTAATTAAATAATGATTAATTTGCTCCTCTACGCCCTTTTTGAGGAATGTATTGTAGGACTTAAACCCACATCTGAAGAGGTGAGATCGCTCTTTTTTTCTCTATTTTTGCTGGCGGGATTGACTCTCTCTCTCTCTCACTTTGCACCATTACACAATAAATATTCACAGTGAAAATATTTTGTAAGCGCGTTTCATGAACCAAGTTATAGGATTTGTTGACAACTCGCATCGCAATGAGAAGCTCATTGGCACTACTGGTGTTAAGAATCAGACCATTTCATAAATGAATATTTTGCTGTAGAGCTGCAGTGTTTGTACAATTGCATGTTTTTGCTTCACTATTACTGTCACTATTCTGCTTCTTGCATTACTACTGTGAACTAACACTGAACATAATAATAATAATAATAATAATAATATCCAAGCTCGTGTTTCACTCTCACTAGTGTTCTGTAAGGCTTTTTCCTGGTGATATTCGTTACACTTCTACCCGGCGTGAAGCACTCACAGTCATGTGGTTGTGACGTCATCGTAAACAAATCCGTTTTACTCATCCAGACGACTTCACAACGGCAACGTTGCCAGATCTTTCCACTCTGGAACCCGTTCTCAAAAAGATTGCGTTTTGGGGCACCCAAAACGCCGGTGCCGTGTGGACGCCAGGCCTAAACGATAAGCAATTGTATCGGAGTCACCTGAATCCGTTGCCGTGTGGACAGGGCCTAAAACTGTGTATGAATGTCGAGGACAATTTTCTGCTCAACCCATTCAGAAATTGCTGCTGTAGAATCTTAATGCAATAATCAGGGTGGGGATTAGGATTCTGTTTATGAAGGATCCTGATTACAAAGAGATGAATCATGACTCATGAATAAAGACTCACCAGGTAGAGGTATCTGTCTTGGGCTGTGCCATTTTTAGCAGACATCTTCTTTATATGACCCTCTTTGATAAGTTCATTAGCTGGATTAACAATGTCTTCCTCCCCACCCAATCGTTCATACACCTCCAACAGCTTATTCATCTTCTCCTAACGATGCACACACAACAATAAATCTTTTAGCCTGTACAATACAGCCTCTTTTGCTATCTCTCAGATACAAAAAGGAAACATGATGCCTTCAGATATAATGAAATTAAATATTTCTACATTTAAATAAAATACTATAAAGAGCAGTAAACAGTAATAAATGAAAAAGACAATATTTAGTGTGATGACCCTTTACTTAAAAAAAAAAGTCTCGGGTACGATTTCTGTAGCTTTAAAAAAAAGAAAGAAAGAAACCTTTATTCGTCACATGCACACTTCAAGCACAGTGAAATTCATCCTCTGCATTTAACCTGTCTGAAGCAGTGACCACACGCACACACTCAGAGCAGTGGGCAGCCACACCAGAGCGCCCGGGGAGCAGTCAGGGGTTCGGTACCTTGCTCAAGGGCACCTCAGCCCAAGGCCGCCCCACGTCAACCTAACTGCATGTCTTTGGATTGTGGGGGAAACCGGAGCACCCGGAGGAAACCCACGCAGACACGGGGAGAACATGCAAACTTCGCACAGAAAGGCCCTCGCCGGCCGCTGGGTTCGAACCCGGAACCTTCTTGCTGTGAGGCGACCGTGCTATTTTTTTTTTTTAAGAATTTTTTATAAGGTAATGAGCTGGTAAGTTTTACTGAGCCATCTTGCAGAACCAGCCACAGTTCTTCTGGAGATTTTGACTGCCATACTCACTTATTTTTGCATGAAAAGCCCAGCAACTTTTTTGCTTCTGAAATATGGTCTCTTTGTACTGACTAGATAATGCAGAATTCATAAAGTAAAAATCTATAACAAAGTTTGTGTCCAACACTTTTGCACAGTCATATCTATACGGACAGACAGACAAACAGACAGATAGACAAACAGAACAAGTGCTGTCCCATTTGTCTATTCAGTTATGTTGGAAATTATTTTAAAAACAGATCAATTTGCTAATTAATTGATTAATGACTTGCTTTATGAAATCAAAACAAAATTCACCTTTTCATTAAAAAAAAGGCCAAAGAGTAATCAATTAGACCAAAAGAGAAAGACAAGCAGAGAGAAAGACAATGAAAACAAAGCCAAAGAAGGGAGAAGGCGAGAATAAACACATTTGCCTGTGAGGTTATCAGTGAACATAGACAGGAAGTGGAAACAGTATTTCCCGTCTGACAGCAAGTTGACCATGAGGGGAAGAAAGAGCGACACTTACCATCTTCTTAATAGCAGCATTAGAATGGTTAGCTGCTGTGGAGATCAAATCCAGAGCCTCTGAAAGAAAGATTGAGACAAAAAAAAAAAGTCAACACACACACACACACACACATTAGATTTAAAGTGTCTGATGACTGATTTATTGCATGGTTTCGAAACACACGGGATGAAGATAAACATGGATTTAACAACTCTAGAAGGATATGGTGGTAGACACTCTCAGACAAACACAAGATAGCTAAAATGTTACTCTTATTGTTCATTTGAGATTCCTGGGAATATTTCTGGTGACAAGAAAATTATTATCGATGAGAAAATTAGATGGTCATCTCTACAAATGCATAATGCGGTCATGTAGATTATTTGACAATATTTTGAGGGATTTGTTGATATTTCAGATTGTGGAATCTCAAGATAAACGCAAGCCAAATTCTAGAAAGGAAAAATACTGTTTACTGATATCGGAAAGTTGTTAAGCCAATTTAATCTCGTCTCATTATCTGTAGCCGCTTTATCCTGTTCTACAGGGTCGCAGGCAAGCTGGAGCCTATCCCAGCTGACTACGGGCGAAAAGCGGGGTACACCCTGGACAAGTCGCCAGGTCATCACAGGGCTGACACATAGACACAGACAACCATTCACACTCACATTCACACCTACGCTCAATTTAGAGTCACCAGTTAACCTAACCTGCATGTCTTTGGACTGTGGGGGAAACCGGAGCACCCGGAGGAAACCCACGCGGACACGGGGAGAACATGCAAACTCCGCACAGAAAGGCCCTCGTCGGCCACGGAGCTCGAACCCGGACCTTCTTGCTGTGAGGCGACAGTGCTAACCACTACACCACCATGCCGCCCCAATTTAATCTTAAGCTAATTTATTTATATGTTCCTTTATTTATTTAGATGTCTGGCATTTAAAGGGAGCATGATGGAAGGAAGTGTGGAGTGTTTTAAGGGTTGAAATTGGTCTCTTTCTCACACACACACACACACACACTATTGTACATGAATGTAGAGAAGCTAGTGACTCGTCAACTAGTCAACTTACTCTCTGCATCTGTCCTATCTGGTGCATCACTGGGCAGTTTCTTCAGGTAGTCTTTGAGGAGGAGCTCATAACGAGGAATACGCTGCACTGGCTCCAACATGTGATGCTGCAATGTCAAGTTACCACATACATCCTGCTTCTGCATGCCCACATGCGCACACACACACACACACACACACACACACACACACACACACACACACACACACACACACGCACACAATGAGTATTCATCAACTAGATGGGAGGGGGAAAAGTTGTTAACTCTCAGCGTTTTGGACAAAGTTCTTGTGAAATGTTATTACAAGAAAGACTGACAGCCAGCAAGCATATTCTAGTCTAAAACAGCATACAGCTGAGGTCACAAAATAAGCAATCAAGTTACTAAGGGGGGTTATTTGAGCATGGCTTCATCATGAATCTTTGAAAATACCAAAACGTGACCAGAAGCACAGCAAAGTCTCGCCTGCTCAGAAGCAAGCAAACATAATTTCACATTGCATTAAGACAAAAGATCAAAGTTCACATTAAAAAAAAACCTGGAGGAGAAGGCCTCTTTAGGGTGGATGTTAAAATGTGGTCTTCATTACATACAGTTCATTACTTTTGGAGATATTTGAAAATGTCAAAGTTTTTTGTCAAATTTACCATAGGTCAAAAGGTCAAAATTTAGAAGCTCTCCTCATGGCGAATATGCATATGCAGAATGGGCACAGGATCACCTTTACTTTTGGAGATGTTTGAAAATGTCGAAGTTTTTACAAACATATGGACAGACAGACATCCGGAAAAGTAACCGCTATGTCTCGCAAAACTGTTACGCAGGCGAGACAAAAAACTAAAACTTGCTTATTAGGTTCACTTTGGTGAAACAGAAAATAGGACCCGCACAGTTACTGAACTATTAGGATAGGTTCAAGGATTCTAACCAAGTTTACTGACAGGTCCATCTGAAGTCAAGCTGTTCCCAAATTTGATGATTATATAAAACTCCATAGATTTTTCAGCTCAGAAATGACACACATCTATACACTGACTCTGACCTGGATATTCTGAACCACACTTTTGAACTGGGTTGACCTCTGAGTCAATGTGTTGACCAAGTCCATTGCAGAGTCAAAGTTTTTGACATATTCCCCATACATCTTCATAAATGGAGCCAACTTCTGCAGGATATCACCTATACGTGGATTCGTGTTCCTGTAAGGCAAATCAGATACATAAATTACACTGGCACATGTAATCGTGTACAAAATTGATATTCTAAAGCAATTCTTCTTGCCAGACACTCACCCACAGACACAAATGCACAAAATATTTCTTTAATCACAGATAAGGACAAAGAGTCACGGGCCACCATTATTAGACTTACCAAAAAAAAAAAAAACACTGTACATAAGCATTTAAGTATATGCGCAAGCAAGCACGCACACTCACATACGCGCACACACCATTTAACATTTACATTGGACAGCCAATGCATTTACTTATAACTTAACGTATAACAAGTAACAACCAACAGGCAACTTTTTGAAGGAATAGTTCAGCCAAAATGCATCTGCTTCTCATGTTTAAAGCAAACAATGACCATTAACCACTTAGAAATATTCCAATGACCATAAGGTGGGTTGATATTTTATTTTGTTCCTTCTTTTGTTCTCAGTTATACTAATGAGCTATGCACTGTACATTAAATGTAAATAAATAAATAATGTACAATGTGTGTTGTTCCTTTCATAATTCATGTAATGAGTGATCGGTTTTTGTGCATATGTGACACGACAGAAATGAAGAACTCTCACCACTCTTGAGTAATTCGTGTCTGTAGCTCTGGCAGCAGGAACTGATGGTGGAAGCGGTAGATTGAGGAGATGTTTGAGAAAATCCCGTTAATCACATCTACAGAAATCTTTGCCTCAGTCAACTTGGTACAGAACACCTATAATATATGTATGAGAGAGAGAGACAGAGAGAGTGTGTTACCTCAATTTCCAATAAAAAAAAAAGTTCTGCAAGCTTCCGTACTTTAAAGGAACAGTCCACCGTACTTCCATAATGAAATATGCTCTTATCTAAATTGAGACGAGCTGCTCCGTACCTCTCCGAGCTTTGCGCGACCTCCCAGTCAGTCAGACGCAGTCAGACGCGCTGTCACTCCTGTTAGCAATGTAGCTAGGCTCAGTATGGCCAATGGTATTTTTTGGGGCTGTAGTTAGATGCGACCAAACTCTTCCGCGTTTTTCCTGTTTACATAGGTTTATATGACCAGTGATATGAAACAAGTTCAGTTACACAAATTGAAACGTAGCGATTTTCTATGCTATGGAAAGTGCGCACTATAATGACAGGCGTACTAACACCTTCTGCGCGCTTCGGCAGCGCATTGATACGGAGCTCAGATATCAATGCGCTGCCGAAGCGCGCAGAAGGTGTTAGTACGCCTGTCATTATAGTGCGGACTTTCCATAGCATAGAAAATCGCCACGTTTCAATTTGTGTAACTGAACTTGTTTCATATCACTGGTCATATAAACCTATGTAAACAGGAAAAACGCGGAAGAGTTTGGTCGCATCTAACTACAGCCCCAAAAAATACCATTGGCCATGCTGAGCCTAGCTACATTGCTAACAGGAGTGACAGCGCGTCTGACTGTGTCTGACTGACTGGGAGGTCGCGCAAAGCTCGGAGAGGTACGGAGCAGCTCGTCTCAATTTAGATAAGAGCATATTTCATTATGGAAGTACGGTGGACTGTTCCTTTAATAACCAATTCTGTACCCTCAAAACAGTAGGTCAGATATAAAAGTCCACAGATTTATTATTTACATGAAGGCACAGTCTTTATTCCTCGTGTCCTGTTAACTACAAGAGGTACCCATTGACTCAGGAACCCATGTTGGTTTATTCGGAATTAAACTATATATTTGTGAAAATAGACACAGAAAATCATTCAAGTGCTTTTAATAACCTTACTGTTGGTTGCTGGGATAAAGACGGACACCATGTGAACTGTATTCTTAATACACCGATTTAACCTTGTTACCTTGCTGTCAAACAGGTTGGAACCATCCATTTTAGATTTGTTCCACTTGTACAAAATTAAACTTTAGTCATTTTAACACAGAAGATATTGCAAATACAGATCATTTATTTGACTTGTTTTTGAAGTGAATACTTAGATATGAGTAACTAATGGTGCAGGGGTTTGGGGGTAAAAGTGTACTTGGGTGGGTTAGAAGCAAGAGTTCACAAAAGGAAGCATGATGTCTGAAACAGGAAAGAGAGAGTGAGGCAGTGTTTATGCATATTTTACCTGATCTAGCAGGTTAAGTCTTTTGACATAAGCTTCCTCTGTATGGAGGAGTTCTTTTGCGATATTGAACAGCTTCTGAGACTCAGACTGCAAACCCTGTGAAAGGAAATGAGATATGGGGGGGATATTATTACAATAAGCAACTGAATGATGGTTGCTGAAGTCTTCTCCATTCATCACCAATTTCTCAAGCGTCAGGGTGTAAGAGACCCCTTAGGTATTGAGGTATTCTGCAAAGTCAACAATAAAATATCTTCTGATCACATCTATCTACACAAAAGTAAATATTTCTTTCAATATAGAGGTCTGAAGTCCCCACATGTTTCCCAACTTATGTATCCCATGACTCAAGTGATGTAAATGCAAAAGTGATATATGGTGTATTTGGTTAGACCTTAAACTGATTCTTCATTACCAATATTTTATGCTTTTTATATTCAAGTATAAATGTGTTAAAAAGGCTTTCTTTGCACAATCAGAAGTAGCTTGTATCCTTACTCAAGCAAAGGGCTAATTCATGCATCACAAACCATTTAGCCTGCTTAACAATATTCTTACGTTTTTAAACGTCATTCTCTCTGATGGAGCAGGACGTCCAGCTGACATGTGCTTGAATATAATGGATCAAACTTGTTTATTGTGAACAAGAAATAGTGGCAAAGCTGAAAACACGTTGCACTGAATAATCTGAAACACATTCGGAACTTAAAATCCGAATAAACGTTTCACAATTTCGTATCGTTTAATTCTTTCTACAGTGGATTCCACATTTCCATGGTCTAAAATCTATTTCTCTTCCTTACCAACATAACCTACTGCTCTAACAGCAGATGACCCTGACTGACTCCACCCCTTCCTCCCGCCACCTCTTTTGCCATAATAGAAAAACAATACTAATATTTTCTTTGTTCGTAAACATGAAACTTTTGCAAATAATGTAAATCATATAATAATTAAAATACTGTAATATAAAAAGCCCAACATAACATTATATATTCATCTTTTTTTTTTATTCAACACAAAAATTAACACACATCCTCTAAAAGCACAAAAATGGCTCCACCACCATTATTAGATTTTGTGCTCTCAGTGGTACTCATCATACATGTGCAAGAAAAAAAAAATCCTTTTTGACATATTATCAGGTATTTAAAGTAACCTTGGCTTTGAGAAAGGTGCTATATAAATAAAAACTCTTATTCTTATCCTTCTTCTTCTTAATTACAGTTTTGCCATGATGGTGATGTATACATCCAATGTATATGCGTGCGCACATACACACACAAAGGAGGCAAAGTACATCAAGAAATGCACAGAGACAGATGTTTGCCAACAAAACCAAATGCTTAACTTCATACAAACCTGACTCTAGGGCTCACTATACCCCCTAGGTTAACATGGAACTCATTGACTTTCTTCCATTTCTGCTTTTTCAGGCTCTCTCTTCTGTAAACGTGCCACACCATGACAGAGGAAACACTAAAAATGGCATGTCTTTCTCACTCACACCCTCACACACACACGTCCTCACATGGTCAAAATTTTTTATTATCCTCAGTGGGACATCTGGTCCACCACCAAGATATAACATATGCCCACAGGCACACACAGACTGTTAGGGTGTGTTCTGTGTGCACTTATATGTGTAGGGTGTTTCTGGTAGAGAATCAGAATGAAAGAACGAATGCTTCCTGACACACCTGGATTTATTTAAAAAAAAAAAAAAAACCTTACCACTTCACATACAGTATATGTCTTGCTACTGTTTCTTCTACTCTTATTTTTCCAGTGACATTCCCTCCAACTCTCACTAACTGATATTTTAATTACATTTTAATATTCCAAGGATCTATGAAAATGTCTTCTATAATGCAGACCTTATCGTAATTAAGCTGCTTAAATTGATTCAACTCTAACAAAACTGCAGTTGCAGTCTCAGAGATCAAAATTCTCTCAAACGAGGGTCCTCAACCATCTCGGTTTCTTTTTATAAAACAAACTTGTTTACCAACAGCTGTTTTGTTTTCTTTAGAATGAAGGCCGAGTCTGAAGATGTCTTTGCTTTCTCGAAACACCAAGTCAGACATGTACCTGTGGTGGCATGCAATGCCTTGTTCCTTATTTGCATTGCATTTTAGGTCAACTTTAAACATGTCGGTTCATAGAGGCTTTTCAGTAAAATGCAAATTATTTGAGAATGAAAGACCATGAAGGATAAAAGGAAAAAGAGATGGACAGTTGGACAAATATATACTTTAGAAAGAGCAGAGCCTGATACTGGTTTTGCCTGTAAGCTGTCAGAATTCAAAACAGGAAGACACAAACGCACAAACAAAAGGCGGCATGAAATGAATGACGCTGATGACAACCACCACTCCGGAAACCAATCAACATAACTTGGTACTAAAGAGAAAGAACAATTACATTTCCACCGAGCTAAGACAGGACAGGCAAAGGAGGCGGGGTACCTGTCTTTTCCAGACATCTATTTTCTTTTGAAGCCTGGTGAAGTCATTGTCTGATATGTGCTCAAACATTTAAAATATTTAAAACAGCTAACACGGTATTATCCAAGAATACAAACATGAGAAAGAGTATGTTCTTCCTATTTATATGAATTTCTATTTACTGTTTGTCATCTTGACAGTAATTATTTCCGAAATCAAAATATACATTGATAAACATGCTGGTTGGATTAAGGGTATACCAAATATAAATGGATTAAAAATACAAATATCGATGACGAAGAATGCATAGGTAATAAAGAGTGACACAACAGCAGGCTAAGGAACAGCTTCATCCCATCAGCTGTCAATTTGTTTAACAGTGCTATTCCCCCTTCACCAAATTTCCCGAGTGCTTGTGGGACATGAATCAACTATACACAGTTTGCATACTCTTGTCCTTGCACCTTGCATTCAGTTGTACCGTAGTGTCTTTGGATTCCACTCTGATCCAACTGGATCCATATTCACTAATACGCCAATCCATCTGCACTGTAATGTATTTGATTACATTAATCCATGTCTCTGGACTCATGTTACTCATATCATGCCATTTGCACTGTCACTTTGCAGCCATCCTACTTCATTTGTCTCTTTCTTGCCACACATCACTCAGTGCTCTTTTGCTAGTTGCAGTTCTGGTTAGATGCCAACTGCATTTAGTCTAATCTAATCAAAATTAAGTAATTAATTCAAATAAAACAGTAGTTCTCCATTCTCTTTGGGTGCAAGTCAGCTTATCTTTACAGACATGCATACATACAAAATGTACCACCAAGGGCCAGGATAATGTGGTTAAGATGTCAGTTCTAAAACGTCATTTTGTGGGACATTAAATTTATCAAAACCACACCAGCTACTTTAAGGAGGAAGATAAATGGGGAAAGAGGAAGTTGATATGAGGTACAGATGCTATTGATGATACTGAACATTATGCCTTTGCTAATGTAAGTGGACTCTGGCATAATCTTATAAGTGCCATAAGTCTCGATTAGATTAGTGTGTGTCTGTATGTATATAGTCTTACGTACTTTGACTTCTAGGCTCTCTGGTTCTTCGCTGCTCCCTTCATCCAAGTCGCTATCTTCGTCCTGTGTTGAATCCCGCTTATTACTACTGGTGACACAAGACACGCTCTCCGTTTCTGTAGCTACACTGTCATTCCTTTCTTCTTCAATGGGAAGCTCATTTGGAAATGCCTCTCCCTCCGCTCCACAGGATGGGCTGTCGATTCCACTGTCACGATTTGGTATCTTTCCGTTTGCTTCTGCCACACTGTTAGCCTCCCCTGCACATGGGCCACCTATTAAACTTCCAACACCATGTCCTGTGTCGATATTGTTATGATCTAGGTCTTTAACTGTATGTTCTGTATTGCTGTGGTTATCGTCGGAATCGTTCTGGTCAATGTCCAAATCCCCACTGTGGCACTCTTGGTCAAGTTTGTCTTGACTGCCTGCGTCACTGACACAGTCTATTCGTAAAAAGTCTAAAGCAGGCAATTCCATATCCTTTTTAAGTGCAATTTCATCTGTGAAGTATGTGTTCCCAGAGTCCTTCACCTCTGATCCATTAAATTGAGGCTGTTCTGTGCTTTCAGGTCCTGTATCCTCCATCCTCAAGTGCAAACGGAGGGGACTTCTGGGTTGGACTCCCAGAATTGGGGCCCTAAGAAGGAACAAACATGTATACATCAATATCTGTTATTTTTCTTTGCAGGTAAATGAAATGGCAGGATTCAAAAGCTGGTGCTACAAAGCAAGTCTCTGTTTACATAGAGCAAATCTCAGGACTGGCCAACAAAACAAACAACCCCACAATTCTTGGCCCTTGAGCAAAGCCCTTAACCTTAACCTGCTCAGCTCGGTGTATGGATCATATCTCAGCTGTAATTTGCTTTGGATAAATGGGTCTATTAAATCAATAAAATAATAAATTGTTATTGTTTGAAATTCTCCTGTTTTGCATTATTAGAAGATTTTGCCCCAGTTACAACATCAAGTGCTCATGTTGAAACAAAAGACTGAAGCAAGCTGCATCTTTGAACATGAAGTGAGCTAATCAAAATTACTGAGAACATCAAATAACTCAATCAGTCCCACTTCATGCTGTCTCTAATACCTGTTTAGTGACATATCAACTAAACATGCAACTATAACACCACTAATGATGTATGATTGTTACAGATGGAATACAGCATTACATCTTATAGAAATACATATGCATCAACTTTTGCTCATCGTTTTGTGATTTTGGAGTTACACTCTTAGAAATAAAAAAAGTAACAAACTAGTACTTATCTCTGTGGTACATGTACCTTTATTGTGCATCTCTGATTTGGGAAGGTGCATGAGGTGAATCTATAACTAACTATAGTTCAGACTAAATCTTTAAATTGGTCCTTAAGGTCTGATTACGTGCCCCAAATTGTTGCTTAAGGTACAAAATATTTAATTGTTCAAGTTAAATATGGTACCACCACAGAGATTAAAAAGAAAAAACACAACATAAAAGTGCACTTTGGTAACTTTATTGTGGAGAGTGTAGCCTAATTGTTTTAGTCTAAGCTGCTTAATTTTGAACAGGCCTTTCCTTCAGGTAGTATCTGAATGATCGACATTATGAAAAGTACTTACTGTGCAACCTACATAATGTTTATCTAGATGTACTTGTATCACTGAGTACAGCAATTCAAATGCAGTTGGAAAAAAAAAATACTGTAGCGTTACAGTATTTGCACAGAAAAAGCATAGGAAACGTCTACTTTTTTTGCCATTGCCTTGCAGGTACTGCCCATTGTGTGTACAATTACTGTACAGTAATTAAACTGTTATTCGAGCATTAGAATGGACAGTGCCTGTATGGTTAGTATGAGGCAACTGTTGTCATCAAATATAGGCTGCATTACAATGTAATTATAAGCAGTAGGACTAGCGAAGTGTTGTCATTAGCAAGTTGACATTAACTAGGTGGTTGCAAATTTTTATATTTTTATAATGTAGCTCATTAAACACTCCCTGATACTATGAGGAACAAAGTCTTATTTGAAAACCAGCACCCTATTACACAGATGAAAGTACAGGAAAGAGAACATGCTATAACCACTGTCAAGATACATATCTGAACTATAATAAGCCAAAATTGAAGGTGATGGTATATTTACTAAAGCGTATTATAATCCAACTGTAACAATGCATACCGAGAGTAGTTACATTTTAGCCGCATTTGCAGTTTACGTATAAACTACACACATAGAAACGTTTTAATTTAAAAAGTGGGACTACTGTTTCTCTTTATAATAGAGCACTATGTTGCTATGGATACATGTAAAAGAAAGAATACAAAGGACAAAGGAGGTGAAAAAACTGCAATCGAGGCAGAATAAGTCATTAGTAACCAGCAGTCATTACAAAACATTTCTGGTGACGAACATATAAAAGCACATAAAGTTAAGTGCACACAACCTTTGCAGATATCATCATCATCATGTAGTAATAATCCAATAACACTGCATGAACATCACAAACACCATGAAGATACACAAATACTTTATCCTTACCTGGAGTTTTCAAACTTCTCAATGAGGAGACACACACTCTTGGCAGGATGTTTCTGCTGCTTGTATGTGAGCGTTTTTTGTTTAGGCGGAGGGATTGGGAGAGGGCGACAAGGCGCTGGAGGGATTTGCTGTGGCTGCTTGCCCTGTCGCAAAGCCAGTAGATATGTGGGCTTAGGGGGCACTAAGAAAAAAAAGAAACAAATTTTTTAAAAAAAGGGAGGAGAGGGGAAAAAAAAATCAGACAAGTCTTTGCAGCATGGTGAAGGACCAGTCTGAGTTACTCAGCACATGGCCATGTGATGAAGTTTCCATATTGTTAAGTCCAAGTCCACTGATTACAGATGAACAAAGTTCGAAACAGACAACAAAAAGGTGCAGACTAGCCGTTCACACAACCAAAAGCTTCCTGCTTTGTGAACAGGAAGTAGAAATCAGTCATACTGTGGTTGCACAAGAACACATTCACCCGAACATAAACCCACAAAGTTTTATTTGTACCTCTCAGCATAAACTCAGAAGTCCCTCTGCATAAATGCACAACATGCAAAATGTATAAAATTAGTATGTTCATGTGGTACGTGCTTGATATAGTGCATGTTTGAGTGAGAAAATAAACTTAAGGTTGTGTGCAGATATGTGTACTCTGAGCTGTGCTCTTCACACTTCCTTCCTCTCTCTCACTACTACTGAAAAAGACAACACACACACGTGAATTATAAGAGCGACAACGCACAGAAGTGATGAATTTCAGAAAGTCGATCTTTATTTTTCATCTTTAACTCATGTGCTTAAATAAACAATTCCTTTAAATGGAGATAGAGTTGAATTACTCTGGAAAAAAGGGACATTCAGCAGTAAGACCTGTCTCCAAAAACATACCAAAGTGGAGACCATGTGATGGTTAACGCTTCTTTAAAACTAAAAATTGATGCTGACAATTGTTAAATGTTGCGAATTATTCTAGAGTAACCTATCATCATCATCATCATCATAACTAATGTAAACATTTGAAAGGATTGGCCCAATAAAAAGGGGTACTTCCCATCTAACAATGCCCCCTGGTGGGATGCCTTGAAGGTTTCAGTATTATTTAAATACTGCTTTGACTTAAAGCATATACACAGAGCCATGGCCTCACTTTCGTTTATAAATGTCTTGAGACCTCAAGAATGGCACAGGAATAGTTTTAAGTGTTAACAATAAATCTAATATAGTATTTTTTAAGATTAAAGTGATTCATATAGGTAACGGTCTGAGTGAATGACCTTGACGTCCGTAACGTCACCGCAGGAAGTCTATCGGTCTCATCGCCATTTCCGCCACACTAAAACACAGAGCAGACTGCAACTCCGATCCTCCATTTTAAGCCAATTTACTGCCATGCCACATAGATGTGTTGCTGGTCGGTGCAGCAACACGACAGAAGGTGGATTTACGTTGCATTCATGGCCCAAGAATGTTCAAACTGCAAAGATTTGGACGCATTTTGCGAGAAGTTCACGGGCACATTGGGTGCCTATGAAGTAGTCTCTCCTCTGCTCTGCACATTTTACTGAAGACTCGTACAAAACCTCTGATCTGTTGAGCAGCGTTGGCTATAAGCCCGTACTGAAAGAGGGTGCAGTATCGACAATTAAATAAAACTACAAGAAAAGGAAAGTGAGTTTAGTTGCACCAGTTTTCCCAGAGTGAGCCAAGGGTTGTTGCTAAAACCCGGGACGGCACGGGACGTGACATATCGCTTGGGCAGTGACCTCCCCGCAGCTGTTGCTAAAACCAGTGACATCCCGTTCCGTCCCGGGCTTTAGTAATTGCCTGAGCTGAGCAGTAATGGTGGAGTACTCAGTATGGAGAAAATGGAAAAAGAGTGGAGCAGCGGTCGTATTTCTAAACTGGATATTGATGCCATCTCACCCTTACGTGGAAGAAGCGAATGAACGGAGAACTGAACGAACAACTGAAAGTCAGATTGTTTCGAAACAATCGGCCACAAGATCAGCCTTCAAGAAGCAAGAACACAGACGGGTAAGCTCCGACTCTCATTTGGATAAAAACACGTTGTTTACCTGCATTTAAATTAATACATGTAACTTGTATTGTGTGTTTAAGTTTATTTAATATAAGATGTACAAGATTTAACTTGCTTAAGAATGTCATTGTCTCAGTTCATCTGATTATTTAATTAGCCTTTTACATTCTATCAGTGAAAATACATGCATGTACAGTGCTCAGCGTAAATGAGTGCACCCCCTTTGAAAAGTAACATTTTAAACAATATCTCAATGAACACAATTTCCAAAATGTTGACAAGACAAAGTTTAATATAACATCTGTTTAACTTATAACGGGAAAGTAAGGTCAATAATATAAACTTAGATTGCACATTTTTCAGTTTTACTCAAATTAGGGTGGTGCAAAAATGAGTACACCCCACAACAAAAACTACTACATCTAGTACTTTGTATGGCCTCCATGATTTTTAATGACAGCACCAAGTCTTCTAGGCATGGAATGAACAAGTTGGCGACATTTTGCAACATCAATCTTTTTCCATTCTTCAACAATGACCTCTTTTAGTGACTGGATGCTGGACGGAGAGTGATGCTCAACTTGTCTCTTCAGAATTCCCCATAGGTGTTCGATTGGGTTCAGATCAGAAGACATACTTGGCCACTGAATCATTTTCTCCCTGTTCTCCTTCAGAAATCCAACAGTGGCCTTAGATGTGCGTTTAGGATCATTGTCATGTTGGAAAAATGCACGACGACCAAGGGCACGGAGTGATGGTAGCATCTTCTCTTTCAGTATAGAGCAATACGTCTGTGAATTCATGATGCCATCAATGAAATGCAGCGCCCCGACACCAGCAGCACTCATGCAGCCCCACATAAGGACACTGCCACCACCATGTTTCACTGTAGGCACCAGGCATTTTTCTTTGTATTCCTCACCTTTGCGATGCCATACAGTTTTGAAGCCATCAGTTCCAAAAACATTTATCTTGGTCTCATCACTCCAGAGTATAGAGTCCCAGTAGTCTTCATCTTTGTCAGCATGGGCCCTGGCAAACTCTAGGCGGGCTTTTTTGTGCCTGGGCTTTAGGAGAGGCTTCTTTCGTGGACGGCATCCATGCATGCCATTCCTCTGCAGCATATGCCGTATTGTGTCACGGGAAATAGTCACCCCAGTTTGGCTTTCTATTTCTTTAGATAACTGCAGTGAACTTGCATGCTGATTTTCTTCAACCCTTCTCATCAGAAGATGCCCCTGTCGAGGTGTTAACTTCCGTGGACGACTTGGACGTCTCTGTGAGATGGTTGCAGTTCCATCTTTCTTAAATTTTTGTACCACTTTTGCTATAGTATTCTAACTGATAAGTAAAGCTTTGCTGATCTTCTTGTAGACTTCACCTTTGTGGTGTAAAGAAATTATTTTCTTTGGGGAATTCTGAAGAGACAAGTTGAGCATCACTCTCCATCCAGCATCCAGTCACTAAAAGAGGTCATTGTTGAAGAATGGAAAAAGATTGATGTTGCAAAACGTTGCCAACTTGTTCATTCCATGCCTAGAAGACTTGGTGCTGTCATTCAAAATCATGGAGGCCATACAAAGTACTAGATGTAGTAGTTTTTGTTGTGGGGTGTACTCATTTTTGCACCACCTTAATTTGAGTAAAACTGAAAAATGTGTAATCTAAGTTTATATTATTAACCTTACTTTCATGTTATAAGTTAAACAGATGTTATATTAAACTTTGTCTTTTCAACATTTTGGAAATTGTTTGTGTTCATTGAGATATTGTTTAAAATGTTACTTTTCAAAGGGGGTGTACTCATTTACGCTGAGCACTGTACATCTATGTTGCATAAGTTATAACACCTATCCTGTTTTAGTGAGAGTCAACCCACAATCAATGACGTTAAATCAGTCTTAGTTGAGCAAGTCGGTAATGGTATTTCTTACTTTCACCATAAATTATTTATTTATATGACTTTGGTTTATAGCTGTAAAAGGCCTCAGCCTTAAAACCGATTAACGTAGTGACGTCACGCACTCAGGGCTGGCTGGCTCAGAGGGGCAGCTCGAATGCCAACTTTGCGGTCGATTTTAACTCTCAAAAATATATATATTTTTAAATTCCCGTTTATGCAGCATACAAGCGTCAAGGATGGAGATACTATCCGCTCAAATTTATTTAAAAATAAAGGTTCTGCGTATCTCCTTTAAAGACGGTCAACCACGAAAACAAGTCTAAGATACCATGAACATTCTTACTTTAAAAAACACTATAAATCAGGTTAAGTACAGCAATATTGGTACTAAAATGATACAATAGCAGAGAAAGAACTGTGCAGAACTAATCATGAACAGTAACTGCAAAAGCAAAGTGACAGGAAACAGCAATGAAAAAATATCCACTGCATGTTTAAGATCAGATTTTTTTTTTAAACGTACAAGTATGCTTAAGAAGGAAGGAGACTTGATGCTTACATAAAAATGAGCAAGATTGAGAAACAGATTTTACACTTTACCCTCTATTGATTAAAAAAATAAAATATTTTTGAATTGTTGCATATTATTCGTGGATGATATATTAGTAACTACCATAAAGCTTAGCTTTATTAAATGGTTATAGCTCCTGCACTAATACATTAAGTGTTTCATAGGGTAACAAACTTGGTACTTTTTAAACTATCATTAGTTCAAAGCTCTTGACAGGAACTGAAATTTTTAGTTTGAATTTTAAAAGCCACAATGACAGGGAGTTTCGATTAAAAACCTCACCAATTAAGCAAAAAACAAAAAACAAAAACAAAACCCCACATATTTGATACTTTTTTCATGGAAATGCTGGAAATTTGTTTCCCAAAATGGCGCTGCTCTCACGTTATAATTGTATGCATGTTACGCTAAACATTGCCCATTGTTATATTTTACATGAACGTATCGCTGTTGTTTCAGAGGAACAGGCTATTACCATTTTCAGTTATTTGCCATGTGACACTTTTTCAGTTCAGTATCTTGTGCAACCCTAAGGCAGTGTCTGTACTGCCATGCATGGGTGCATACTGTATATTACAACTCTTCCCCATAAATAAATAAAGAGGTGATTCATCATCTCTATAAAATGCTCATGTACTCACAATGCAGCTCTGAGGTGATGGTTAGTATAGTTTTGAAATAAATAAAACTTTTGTCACTGGTCTGTTGGTTCTCTACTGGTGACTATCTGCATTCCAAGTGGTTCTGATCATGTTCCCTTAAAGCACACTTAAATAAAATGAGGGCAGCCATTCCAGATGTTCCTTCTAAAGTGTCTTTCTCTTGACTGGTTCTTGTAAAACATAACACTAAAAATGACTGATTATAACCAAAACCCTAATATGATACTGGTGAGGCAGGTTAAGACATCCTAATACATTTGTCTGTCTGAAAATACACATCAAATATTCATTACTATACTGTGTATAAATACACACACTAGTGCATCTCAAACAATTAGAACATCATGAAAAAGTTCAATATCTTCCATCAAGTAAAATTTTTATATCTTCTGCACTCATCTCATCTCATCTCATTATCTCTAGCCGCTTTATCCTTCTACAGGGTCGCAGGCAAGCTGGAGCCTATCCCAGCTGACTACGGGCGAAAGGCGGGGTACACCCTGGACAAGTCGCCAGGTCATCACAGGGCTGACACATAGACACAGACAACCATTCACACTCACATTCACACCTACGGTCAATTTAGAGTCACCAGTTAACCTAACCTGCATGTCTTTGGACTGTGGGGGAAACCGGAGCACCCGGAGGAAACCCACGCGGACACGGGGAGAACATGCAAACTCCGCACAGAAAGGCCCTCGCCGACCCCGGGGCTCGAACCCAGGACCTTCTTGCTGTGAGGCGACAGCGCTAACCACTACACCACCGTGCCGCCCTCTTCTGCACTCATTACACATAAACTAAAGTGTTTCAAGCATTTGTCCATTTTAAATTTTTATTATTATGGCCTATAGCCAAAAAAACAAACCTCAAAATAGGAGAATTTTTCATTTCGATTTTGAGTAAAACAGTATAAATACCATGGATCTCATGGTCTAGTTCAGTACAGCCATGGGGAAGACTGCTGATTTGACAGTTGTCCAGAAGATGATTGACAGCCACAGCAGGTCATTACTGAAAAGGCTGGCTGGAAAAAGTGCACAAGCAACAGGGATGACCACAGCCACAAAAGGATTGTCAAGAAAAGCTGATTCAAGATCTTGGGAGGGTTTTACAAGGAGTGGACTGAGGCTGGCGTCAGAGCATCAAGAGCCACCACGCACAGACGTCTTCAGGAAAGGGGCTACAACTGTCGCATTCCTCATATCAAACCACTCCTGAACCAGAGACAATGTCAGAAGCATCTTACCTGGGCTAAGGAGAGAAAGAACTGAACTGTTACTCAGTGGTCCAAAGTCCTCTTTATAGATGAAAGTAAATGTTGCATTTAATTTGTAAATCAAGGTCCTAGAGTCTGGAGGAAGAGTGGACAGGCACAGAATCCAAGGTGTTTGAAGTCCAGTGTGAAGTTTCTGCAGTCTGTGATGATTTGGAGTGCCATGTCATCTGCTGGTGTTGGTCCACTGTGTTTTATCAAGTCCAAAGTCAATACAGCCATCTACCAGAAGATTTTAAAGCACTTCATGCTTCTACCTGCTGACAAGCTTCATGGAGATGCTGATTTCCTTTTCCAGCAGGACTTGGCACCTGCCCACAGTGCCAAAACTACTACCAAATGGTTTGCTGACCATAATATTACTGTGCTTGACTGGCCAGCCAACTCGCCTGACCTGAACCCCATAAAAAATCTATTAGATATTGTTAAGAGGAAGATGAGAAACACCCAACACGAAAATACAGACAAGCTGAAGGCCACCATCAAAGCAACCTGGGCTTCAATAATACCTCAGCAGTGCCACAAGCTGATTGCCTCCATGCTCTGCTGCACTGATACAGTAATTTGTGGTAAATGAGCCCCAACCAAGTATTGAGTGTATAAACAAACATTTTTTCAGGAGGTTGGACATTTCTGTATTGTAAATCCTTTTTTGATTGATCTAAGGAAATATTCTAAAAATTTGAGATACTGGATTTCTGATTTTCATGAGCTATAAGCATAATAATAAAAATAAAAACAAAAAAAGGCTTGAAATATTTGTGTATTGAATATAGAATCTATGAAAGTTTACCTTTTTGAATTCATCTCATCTCATTATCTCTAGCCGCTTTATCCTGTTCTACAGGGTCACAGGCAAGCTGGAGCCTATCCCAGCTGACTACGGGTGAAAGGCGGAGTACACCCTGGACAAGTCGCCAGGTCATCACAGGCCTGACACAGACAACCATTCACACTCACACCTACGGTCAATTTAGAGTCACCAGTTAACCTAACCTGCACGTCTTTGGACTGTGGGGGAAACCGGAGGAAACCCACGCGGACACGAGGAGAACATGCAAACTCCGCACAGAAAGGCCCTCGTCGGCCACGGGGCTCGAACCCGGACCTTCTTGCTGTGAGGTGACAGCGCTAACCACTACACCACCGTGCCGCCCCCCTTTTTGAATTAAATTACAAAATGTTTTTAAAAACTTTTTCACGATAATCTAATTGTTTGAGATGCACAAATAATATATAATTATGCTTTAAAAAGTGTTTAACCCAACACTTCCATTGAAAACTGAGCAATCAGTGATTTTCCTTAAGGAGTTTCAAGACAGCTCTTGGAGAAACATACAACCATTTCAAAGAAACGCAGGGGACGGGGACAGCTGAAATTGCCAAGCTGTTATTACAACACAGCTCAATAGTGGGGAGGTGAATAAATAGGTTATTCATGTTTTTTTTTTATGTTCATCAATCAGAATCATCATACAATTAGAGTAGTAAATTTCTATAAAGCTACAGGTTGCACAATCATTATAACTAGATTGTAGGTTTTTTAAAATTAAATACAGTTAACAGCCAATGGAAAGCAAAATTTTTGAGACAAAACATAAAATAAGGGCAGCATGACACACAAGCATGAGTTTACACACTTCTATTGCGCCACGTTATGCTCATACGACTTTGCCAGAAATGAACTGTCCTCACATGAGGTCGTAGATGTGTATTTAGCCCTCACAACAAAACAAAGCCCTTGTCACATGCCTGGATAAATATGTAATGATCTGGATGTACCTTCAGGTCTCGGTGATGCTGAATTTCTCTGTGCAGCTGAGGGATCGTGGCAGGCCTTCCCAACAATGTAGTTGTGACATGATCTGGGAAGAGGTGAGGTTTTCTTTTTCAACACCAAATCCAATGACCCAGAAGAATACTCCAAAAGTGAGGATGAGAGTTCTAGAAAGAGACAAAAAATAAAAAAATAAACATCCAAGATCCAAAACGCGCACACTTTCTCTTCTGAAATACCTGAAACTAGAGGAGACACTTGACCTTTACCAGATCACCAATTTACTGGCCAAAATATTTCTCAGGCAGAGAGAGAGACAGCCTATTGATTAGTTGGTCATTGCTCAAATGAGTCTCTAGCTCTGTCTAAAGATTGAGTATCAGTGTCTGACTTAATAGGAACTATTTATACCCAAGTAAAAATCAGGAAATTCTGTTTAAATCACACTTTGCTAATGTATTTATAAAAGTATGTCATAGTGAATAAAAGCTTCACTTCAAGAAGTTTCCAATGATCAGATTTATTAATTTTTACTGCATTATGAGACTTTTGTTTTCTTTACATAGTGAAACTTACAAAACATGACAACTAACATGCAGACAGTTACACATGCCCGTACTCTTACACTACATAAACTCTTTTTCTTTACATGATAGTCTTTATAATTATGATGATCACACGAGTCCTGCATTACTGAATATTTGAGCGTATATATCTGTGTGTACCGTCTGCTTCCAAAAGGCTTAGATTTAACAGTGCATAGTATTATTTCACAAATTATTATTTACCCCTCACACACACACACACACACACACACCAGTTGTCCTGGGTTTTCACAATGCTCTCAGCCAACGTGTAATCAGCTTTCCTCTTTTCCAGTTAATGAACTATTTTGCTTTCCACACCAACACTGCCATCTGCCTCAGTATTCCCACTAGCCATACTCTAATGGCAGCACTGGAAATTTCTCCAAGTCTCTAGTGGAGGGGGAGGAAAAAGAGGGGGGGGGGGGGGGGGGGAATTCCAGTTCCAAAGACAAATTCCTGAGGGTAAAGAAAACTCTCTGAGATCAGATCTGCCACTGGGCAAATTAATTTCAATTTCATTTTCGAAATGCATGAACCCTCATGTAAAATAGGACAAGGCCTATTTCATATCCAGAGCTATTACAGTGTTGCTTCTAGTTTGTTAAGTATAAATCAGTCCCCATTATACCCTTACAGACACTGTAACTACATAAACCTATTACAACTGACTCAGTTAACACTACAACTTCTTACCATTGCTGTTTCACAATATTTTGGGAATCATTATATTCTTATCTGTATAACAGTCCTATCTCTTCGGCAAACTAAATCTTGTGTCACTGGGGGAAAGAAAAAAGTAGGCTAAATCTGTTTGGCTTGAAAAACACTCAAAGATTACCATTTTACTACACAAGACCTAGTCAGTCATTCAACTACAACTGTTGTTAAATCCAGGGCTCTGCAATATACGTACACAGAGCATCCCAAAAGTCTGGATCAACAGGGATTTATTTATTACTTATCTGATGAATCATCATCAATTGTAATACATTAAGAAATGTTCAACGTTCTTGTATTCAGCATATACACAAGTGTTGTGAAGTCCAAGGCCATCAATTTGAACATCTGTTGTAATATCTGTATTTAAACAAATAATTGCCTATGGATCCAGATTTTTGGGACACTATATATAAAAGTCAAATGTTAAAGTGCATATTTTGGACCAATTACATTTTTTTTTAAATATGAAAGTATGTCCCTTTACACACTCATCCAGAAGGGTAATTTTGCACAAGGCCATCTGTCTACAGCAGAAAAAAATAAAATAAAATGCGTCTGGAAAAATTCCAAGGGAGTCTGGAGCCAGATTCGTGACGTCAACTGCAGAAGCGCGAGCAGGCTGCGTGAGCTTTGCACAGTTTCAGTGCACAGCCTGTGTAGACCAAGCGCTCCCGTTTCTCTCTCATTGTCCGGTCTTTTGGAAAACGATGAGTACTAATCCCATCAAGATTGGTGTTGCTACACCCTCCTACGATACATCTGTTAACCATTTTAATAATTACGTGATAATGTCGTTTTCTCATAAACAAATTAGCGCTGACGTAGGATTCAGAGGGAGGCGTCCCGCACGCGATGTCACGAAAATCAATGTTTGCCGGGAAATTCAAATGCCAAGTTTTTTCAGAGGCGGACCAACTCGCCTCAAATGGCTCGATTTCAACTGAATTTTTCTGATACTGCGCAAGGTAAAAAAACTGCACAAAATGCAAAATGTGACAGATATTTGACCAAAGTTTAATATAAAATAGAATTACATTGATCTTGCTCCTGACTTTACCCGTGATATGCACTTTGTCACATTTATTAAATGTACAAGCTTCCAGCTAGAGCAAGTACAGTATATTCTTTAAATAAAATAGTGGTAATCAATTTGGTAGCTACTCATAATGACTAACAACAAAACAATAAGAAAAATAACCATATAATATGAGTAACTAAATCTGTTTAACATCAATTGTAATCTTTCCACTGTTTATTAATAAAAAAAAAAAAGTTTACCCTTTGTTGGTGAACTATTCAAGTCAGCTTACTTACCAGTACACCTTGCTAATCTCAGTCTACTCAATGATTTTCTCCAAGACCAGAAATCAATAAAGAAAACCGAGGTGATATTAAGAACAGAAAAGAACAGAAAAGGTTTCACTCGCTCTTTTGTGTAATGTCGTCCAATTCCAAACCTGCTCAATCAATTTCTTCATAAACACTCCCTCTGAAGCTGCCTGTGAGGAGCCGGTGTTTGTATGTTAGTAACTGTACATCCAGTTCTCTACCTCTACAAACCTGCTGTTTGGGCAGAATACGCACACCCAGACACGTGTGCACATACACACACAAACACTCCTGTTGCCAGGTGAGAGTGCAAAAATATCACTTATGTTGTCACACTGCACCTGCCATCTTAAGCAGTCAAAAAAAAGCACCTGCCAAACCTGCTCTACAAGGTACGTGTGCGCGCGCGCGCACGAGAGAGAGAGAGAGAGAGAGCGCGAGAGAGAGAGAGGACAGACAGACAGACAAAGGGGAACATGCATGAAACCGGCAGTCAGAACTACAAGATGCAATGTATCAGATCGAAAGATAAAAAGATAGAAGAAGAAAAAAAAAGTTGCTACATGCAACCATGTGTTAATAATAATTTTCAAATGGACACAACCTGGTCAATGTGCACACCTCACAAAGCATTTTCAGTACTATTAAATGTGATATTAATCAAATATACCATGCACTGAGAGGCTCCGGCTGAAATTACAGATTCTCTGAGGGTGACTGACATAATACTATTTTCTGAGGGGTGCCCCGAAAAAAAACAGTACTATGCCAGTCACCAAACAGAATCCATAATTACCGGTGCCTCTCTGTGCATGTTATATTCGATTCATACCCCTCATTAAAAAAAATTAAAAACTAAGTGTTGAAATTGAATCTCAGCATAAACTCACTGGAGGCAGCCATGTTTGTTATTTACGTCGGAGCAACCTTAGACCTGCGCATGTGCAATGTACCATGCTATCATGTAATTAAAAAAATTTTTTTTAACCTATTTATTTCATTTTTTTAACCATGTTCTCACCTGCTTCGCTAGGTATGATCATGATACATAGATCTACACACACACAAATGCTTGCAAGACCACAGTTGTGACTCGAGTCAGTTACTAAACTGTTATTTTTGGTATTTGAAAAAGAGACCAAGCTGTACATAACAATAACTAACTCACAAAATCAGAAAGCTGTTAAAACTATTGATTTGTGTGGTTAATGTGTCCAGTTGAAAATCCCCCTGACTTAAATGTTAATGTTTCAATTGCATTAACAAATTCTATTTTTGTCTGTCTTTATTGTATTTATTTAAAAAAAAAAAAAAGACTCGAGTTGGTCGTATAGCTTTAAACTGTGAAATCAGTGAATGGTATATCCAGGATATACCATGACTGACTAACACCATATCCATTTTTTCAATTTATTTTTGACGTCACTAGATACACTGTTTAATCAATGGTGGAACTATTATGTCACGTGAGCCATCCTTGGCTTTTTTTTTTTGGGACTCGATTCAAGATACTACGTCATGCATCACGTGCAAGGCATTGTGGGATACAAATTTGAAACAGGAGAGAAAAATGGAGGACACGAGTGTGTGAATGAAACGTGAAAGACCGAGTACAGTAACAAAGTGAGAAGAAAGATGTTATTTACCAGCTGGGAGGTCCGTATCATGACATACTGTGACCGAGGTCTTGAAAGTACTGAAGGCTGGGGTCACGGTATTTCACCATATGGACCGACCTTAAGCTGGTAAATAATATATTTATTTTTTTCTTTACCAAATTCTAACAGAAAACGAGAGCGCCCGAAAGGGAAAACCGAGCCGAGCCGCCATTTTGAATCCTCATTCACGGCTGTAATGCAAATGGCTTCCTCCTCGGTATACAAGTGCACTGCCATGGCAGGAAAAAAAAAAAAAAACTACATTTTGCCACCTATGTAGTCCCCTATTTATACAAAATTGAGTCATTCAGGATTCAGCCATGTTTTTGCTTGGTGTTAGCAACAGTTAGAGGTTTTTAGCTTTCTCCTGAAATGTTTTCTTTTATTTCTTCTTCATCAGGGTAGTAAAACCCGCTTTCGCTGTGAAGACTGTTGTTGTCACTATCCATGATATAAAATTAATGCTATTCTCCTGAGAAATGCGAAAACAAATGTTGACAAAAATTGCTATGTTTGTTGTTGTTGTGAACGAGCGAGTTGCCAGAGGTCCGTAACCAGGGTCCGTATCGTAGGATATGAACCCGCTCGCCAGCCAATCAGAGCGCAGGATTTGATGGAAACCAGACCACGAAAAAAATAAAAAGACATTATGTTGCAAAGGAAAGGAAATGCGGGACCAAACTAATAAATATCGGCACTCAGCAAGCACCTCGGTGTGATCAGCTGTTCGTTTAGCGACAGAATGATGGAACTGTCAGTGCACAGACAAAGGTAAACCTGCGCATGCACAGCACACGGACTTCCTCTGTCTGCTTGACTGTGCAAAGCGAGCGATTTCATGCACATTATTTGCTAGGGAATCCCTTTAAAGTAAATAACTTCCCACCCACAAAATGGCCGGATATTTTGTGAGATATTACAGAACACATCACAACGACCAAATTTCAGAGGGAACTAAATTTCACCGATTTTATGAAATTGAAAGGCTGTCTCGCTTTAAATGGTTACAAATGGTTTGGGAAGTTAACTATAGGAGCACAGAAAGATTCAGTCTACCAAATGTCAGTCCATTTTAAAAACACAAATAACCACCCACCCATTTCCTGTACTGTTTACATTCAGCACATCTCTGTAGTTCAGATAACAGAGATCTTGCAGTCACGTGACCGGAAAGTACACAGCCGCCATCTTGTCGGTAAAAAACACTGCTGAATATTACTGCACTCGTGTACAGAATGGATCAATTTCAACCGATGGACTACACGGCTCATTTTTCTAATGAACAGATAACTAGATATATGTCTAAAATAAACGATCTACAGATTAGTGACCCTTATGGCTTACCGGACGTAGTTTTCACGACCGTGTCAGTGGATATTGAACTGCCAGCGGAATACCCAGACGTGTATAATTACCTCATTAACTTTCCCTCGCTGTTCAGTGGTGAAGCACTGCGTGCTTATAAATCTCTGGACAGTTATCTTTACAGAAATTCAGGATTTGTCAGCGACTCAGATGTGGCATCTTGTAAACAAGAAAATAACAATCCTCATTGGACGGGTAAGTCCCTTAGTATTGAGTATAGCACTGACCAGCCGATTATAGAATAGAATAAGGTAATTCCAGCTGTAATTCCAAATCGTCCGTCTTGTTTACCATGGATCTGGCGTTGGAGAGGTAGAGGCTTGGCAGTGGAGATTTGAGTGGCTGTTTTCTGAGCTTAGTCAACAGGCCAGCTCTGCCTGCAGCCTCGCTTTTGCTTCCGCTCCCGACGCCGCCTCCTTCTCCTGCCAGACCCGATAACAATCCACGGAGACCCCGCTGGTCTCGCTATCTCGTCCGGAATGTTGTGCATGCGATGGAAATCGCTACAAACCATCATTTTCTGCTGGAAACCAATGTCCAGTAAGTCCATACGGTTGTAGTGGATATTGAAGTCCGATACAGACGAACACCACGCAAAAATACACACAAAAAACATAAAAAACGTGCACAGGTAGGGAGAGCTTGTAGCCGCAGCCGTTGTAGTAGAATTGTATATAGTAGGGTTTTCCAGAAGAAAAGGTAGAAGTAGAACCAGAAGTAGAAGGCAGAAATATGGCATTTGACCAACAAGATGGCGACTGTCACAATCTGGATCGGCTGTGATGTCACATTCAAGTGCTCCATAGACCACTGCCTGCAGCACTATTATTCATCATCTCATCCTTCAACAGTCTGCACAGACGTGTTTAAATATACATCACTGCAGAGTGGCACCAATCCAACCTGTCATAGCTCAAATGGGGGAAACTACTGTAGACAAGTGAGACGTGAACTGAAATTTGCATTTCTCACATTCTGTTTCTAAGGTTTCCTTGCACCATCACGGGCAACTGTGGGAAAGTCACTTGTCTCTTTTGCAGTTGTTATAAGTGGTATTATTGCTCAAAAAAATTTTTTACACCGTTTTGAATAGCTGAGCGAATTGCAAATAACTGCCTACAAATAATGGTCTGCTCATGCGAATTACGGTGGAAAGCCATTTTGCTGCAAATAATAATCTGCTCACAAGCAGTTACTTCACACTTTTGTCAACATGGCTCAATTTCTTTATCATTTGACTCGTTGCACAAACTTTATAATCAGTATTTCAAAAAAAATTTTTGAATGATAAAACAATTATCGAACTTGGCTTTCACAAAATATCGTGACTTGTTAGTGGCTTGCAAGCAGTTATTTGGCAAATAATTAACTGCTTGCTCACTACTAACAAATCACGATATTTTGTTCAACCTCGTTCAATAATTGCTTTATACACGACTCCATTACAGACCTTATTTGACCTGCTCCTGAGACCACACAGCAGACACGCCATAAATATAACAGAAAGACAGAGAGGGAAAGAAAGGCAGAAAGAGACAAATGTGCAATTAACTTCCATCCAGTTCTCAAAAATAAAGTCATTGATTATGATCTTAGAGGCACATCTTCCAAATCATGTGGGATATAAACTTTACAAGTAGTATCACTGTTTTGTTTTTAAATCAGGTCATCTGAAGCAGAACTTGGGTAAAGTAATGAGAAAAGCTGGATTTAAAGATGTTTGAAAAAGAGAAAAATGCTAATAAGAAAAAGCAGGACAGGTCTTTCTGGTCAAAAGATACTGTGCACACACACACACACACACACACACACACACACACACACACACACACACATGCAGTCTTGCTTAAATCAGACCAGAGAGCGATACAGTCTATTTCTCTTCCGCCTAAGTCTCGCCCTGTCTCTAAATGATTCAGTGTGTGTGTCTGTGACAGAGGAAAAGATTTAAAAAAAAAAAACAGAACAAACAAAGAGTACAAAAGTAGGCTAGAGTCAGGTCATCTAAATCAGGGCTACCGAAATAGTTCAGAGTGGTGGCCTGATTATAAAACAATACCAGTTGGGGGGACCAAATATGTTTTTTCTTTCAGTATTACTTTTGCAAGTATACTACCATTCAAAAGTTTGGGGTCACTTTGAAATGTCCTTATTTTTGAAAGAAAAGCACTGTTCTTTTCAATGAAGATCACTTTAAACTAATCAGAAATACACTCTATACATTGCTAATGTGGTAAATGACTATTCTAGCTGCAAATGTGTGGTTTTTGGTGCAATATCTCCATAGGTGTATAGAGGCCCATTTCCAGCAACTCTCACTCCGGTGTTCTAATGGTACAATGTGTTTGCTCATTGCCTCAGAAGGCTAATGGATGATTAGAAAACCCTTGTACAATCATGTTAGCACAGCTGAAAACAGTTGAGCTCTTTAGAGAAGCTATAAAACTGACCTTCCTTTGAGCAGATTGAGTTTCTGGAGCATCACATTTGTGGGGTCGATTAAATGCTCAAAATGGCCAGAAAAATGTCTTGACTATATTTTCTATTCATTTTACAACTTAGGGTGGTAAATAAAAAAGTGTGACTTTTCATGGAAAACACAAAATTGTCTGGGTGACCCCAAACTTTTGAACGGTAGTATATAAAGTGGCCAAAGTAACTGTGAATTCAACTGTGTAGCAAAGAACTGTAGCACAAAACATGAGAAAACAGTCCATTAAAAAAAAAAAAAAGTCTTGAATACCTCCATTTCAAGGATCTGCACTCACCTTTTTTTGTTACTATCCGACACTAAATTGCCATAACATGTATACGGGTTTGAATAAAAAAAAATCAACGGGAAATTATCTTCTCCAGAGCAACATAAACTGAGGCTCAACTCTTCTGTTCTTTGGGATAAAGGTTTATCCGTCCAGGATGTGCCTCTAGGTGTCTGATGATGTCAAGAAACACACCTGCAAAGCTATTTTCTCTGACCCTCCCATCACATGATGACAATCTCACAAGGTTTCCTCGGGCCTGTAACAAGAGTCATTTCATACATACAAAATTAAAAGTTACACCCAGAAGCCTCACCTCATATACTTTATGCCAGCATACACATACCTTTTATATATCTTCACTCAAAATACAGTTACAGCTTCTGCAATTACTTACTGTATATCAGATGTTACTCAGAATGGTCACTTGCCCTGTACATCAGTGAATATGAACCACCACAGACCATACATTACTTGTATTATGAAACGTGGTTTATGGCAGGTTGGTCGAAGTGTATCCAGTGTGACAGTCCTATGGTGGCTTTCAAACATTCATCCTTCAAACATTCATATAATATCGAGCAAATATCTGGGCTACAAGCAATACTAATATGCCTACAAATTGCATTGTAGGTGTAAGCAATAAACTGAAACATCAGTGTGTGTATAGCTTCACAACACGCTGCTCACATGCATCAAAACAGGAAGATACGATACTTCTACCATAGTATGCAACCTGCTCTATAATTCTGTCAAATGGGAGGAAAAACCGACAGTGGATTCATTTTACTTTTTGCTGTATTGTTTTCTTAGTGGAATGCAAACTTACCCACACCTTGTTTAGAGAAATCAACAACCACAAACCATTTCTGCATACGTGTATATACATATATTTCCACACGCAAAAAAACAGACAGACATTCTCAAACCTCAAGCTTCTATCACAAGTATATTCAACATTCAATGGTCATCCACCCATCTGGATAGGTCACCAATCTATTACAGGCCATTAGTAGCCCAGGTAGAAAAACCTTTCACACTCATGGGCAAGTCAGAGTAGCCAGTTGACATAATCCACATGTCTTCGGACTGTGGGAGGAAACTGGAGCACCCAGAGGAAAGCTACACAGGCACATACAGAACACGTAAACTCCACACAGAAAGGCCCCAGTCGACCAGCAGGTTCTAACCCAGAACCTTCTTGCTGTGAGGGGACAGTGTTAACCACTATATCACTGTGCCACCCTACACTGTTCATTAGTAAACACATATATATATATATATATATATATATATATATATATATATATATATATATATATAAAAATCTCCTTCTCACCCCCGGCGGGGGGTGGGGGGGTATCCATGTCATCCTCAAGCTCGGGTCCTCTACCAGAGGCCTGGGAGTTTGAGGGTTCTGCGCAGTATCTTCGATGTTCCTAGGACTGCGCTCTTCTGGACTGAGGCTTCAGATGTTGTTCCTGGGATTTGCTGGAGCCACTCTCCCAGTTTGGGGGTTACTGCCCCAAGTGCCCCCACTACCACGGGGACCATGCAACCCTTGACCTTCCACATCCGTTCCAGCTGCTCTTTCAACCCTTGATACTTCTCAAGTTCCTCATGTTCCTTCTTCCTGATTTTGGCGTCAGCTGGGATCACCACATCTATCACCACCACCCTCTTCTGCTTTTTGTCCACCACCACTATGTCCGGTTGGTTAGCCAGGATCTGTTTGTCAGTCTGGAAGCTGAAGTCCCACAGAACCTTGGCCCTGTTGTTCTCAGCCACCTTCTGTGGTATGGCCCATTGGGACTTGGGTACTTCTATTCCATACTGGTTGCAGATGTTCCTGTATACTATCCAAGCCACTTGGTTGTGCCTCTCCATGTACGCTGATCCAGCTAGCATCTTACACCCTGCTACTATGTGCTGGACTGTTTCAGGGGCTTCTTTGCACAGTCTGCATCTTGGGTCTGATCTACTCTGGTAGATCCTGGCCTCTATGGCTCTTGTGCTTATGGCCTATTCTTGTGCTGCCATGATTAGTGCCTCTGTGCTGTCTGTCAGTCCTGCATTATCCAGCCACTGGTAGGATTTCTTGATATCAGCCACTTCCTCTATCTGACGGTGGTACATGCCATGTAGGGGTTTGTCTCTCCAGGTTGTCTGTTCCTCCTCCTCCTCTGCACTCTCATCAGGGTTCTGCTGCCTGAGACATTCACTTAGCAGTTCATCCTTTGGGGCCATCTTTCTGATGTATTCTCGGATTTTCGATGTTTCATCCTGGACCGTGGTCTTGATGCTCACTAGCCCTCGGCCTCCCTCTTTCCGCTTAGTGTATAGTCTCAGGGTGCTGGACTTGGGGTGGAACCCTCCATGCATGGTGAGGAGCTTTCTAGTCTTGATATCTGTGGCTTCTATCTCCTCCTTTGGCCAGTTTATGATACCAGCGGGGTATCTGATGACTGGTAGTGCGTACATGTTGATGGCTCGGACCTTGTTTTTACCATTCAGCTGACTTTTCAGGACCTGCCTTACTCTCTGGAGGTATTTGGCTGTGGTTGACTTCCTTGTGGCTTCTTCATGGTTTCCATTAGCCTGTGGGATGCCAAGGTACTTGTAGCTGTCTTGGATATCACCTATGTTGCCCTCTGGTAGGTCAATCCCCTCAGTCCGGATCATCTTGCCTCCCTTTGAGACCATCCGGCCACACTTGTCCAATCCGAATGACATCCCTGTGTCATCGCTGTAGATCCGGGTGGTGTGGATCAGCGAGTCTATTTCTCGCTCGTTCCTGGCATACAGCTTGATGTCATCCATGTAGAGCAGGTGACTGATTGTTGCCCCACTACGGAATCGGTACCTGTAGCCGCTCTTCGTGATGATCCGACTGAGGGGGTTCAGGCCTATGCAGAACAGCAGTGGTGATAGCGCATCTCCTTGGTATATGCCGCACTTGATGTTGACTTGGGCAATGGGTTTTGAGTTGGCCTCTAGGGTTGTCTTCCACATTTCCATTGAGTTCTGGATGAAGGTCCTTAGGTTCCTGTTGATCTTATACAGTTCCAGACATTCCAGTATCCATGTGTGTGGCATTGAGTCGTAGGCTTTCTTGTAGTCAATCCAGGCAGTGCACAGGTTGGTCTGTCTCTTCTTACAGTCTCGGGCAACTGTTCTATCGACCAGTAGCTGGTGTTTGGCTCCTCTGGTGTTACTGCCAATTCCTTTCTGTGCCTCGCTCATGTATTGAGCCACATGCTTACTCATTTTTGCCGCAATGATGCCTGACAGGGCCTTCCATGTTGTGCAGAGACAGGTAATTGGCCGATAGTTGGATGGGATGGGTCCCTTCTGGGGGTCCTTCATGATTAGGACTGTCCTGCCTTGGGTTAGCCATTCTGGGTGGGTTCCATCCCTCAGCAGCTGGTTCATCTGTGCTGCTAGGCGTTCATGGAGTGCAGTTAGCTTCTTCAGCCAGTACGTATGGATCATATCGGGGCCTGGTGCTGTCCAGCTCTTCATCTTTGACACTCTTTCTTGGACGTCTGCCATTGAGATGGTTACTGGTTCTTGTTCTGGGAGGTTGCTGTGGTCAGCTCTTAGGTCCACTAACCATTGGGCATCGGTGTTGTGTGATGCCTTTCTTTCCCATATGTCTTTCCAGTATTTTTCCACCTCAGCTCTTGGTGGGTCTGACCGGTTGTTGTTCCCCTGCCACTGAGAGTACACCTTGGCTGGTTCAGTGAAGAACAGCTTGTTTATTCTCCTGGCCTCTCCCTCCTTGGTGTATCTCTTCAACCGGGTGGCCAGAGCTGTTAGTCGCTGTTTGGCAGTTTCGAGTGCCTCTGGTATGGAGTAAGTGAGTTGTACTTCCTGGGTGGCCCTTTATTCACCATGTTCCCTTTCTGTAGTTCAGCTAGCTGGCTAACTTCTCTCCGTGCTGCCTTTATCTTGGCCTCTAATCGTCTCTTCCATGGTGGATACTGTTTGTTATGTCCCGAGCCCACCAAGCATCTCCATGATTACTGTTGCTGTACTGTGTATCAGCTTGTTGGTCTCAGTGATGGTTCTTGTGGAGATTGTCTTCAGAGCAGCATTCACATCTACTAGTAGATCTTCTGAAGGTACTTGGCAACTCAGCTTTGGTATTCGTCGGGGGCTCCAGGTTTCCAATTGGGTCACGATTTTCCTTCTCAGGTCAGCAGCTCTTGTGTTGAGGCTGTTAGCTGTTGGGGCTTGGTACCCAATCTCTGGTTGTGGGGATGATGACATCTTGCTGTAGCATCGTTGTTGTATTTCATTAATACTCTAGTTGTGATAGTAGATTTCGATTACAGATGTTGGACACTGAACACTGGGCTAATAGCTGTTTCTTTGTTAGCCTTGATTGTGGGTTTCGAAGTATCCAATGGTCCCACATTCGCTGCATATATCCCCTCTCTCTGGGATTGCTTGTATAGTAGCATTCCAGCAAATCCGTATTTTCTGTCCTCGTCCATCGATGTCTTGTTCCAGTAGCCCATTTCTCATCAGTTTGCCCTGGTTCCCTACCAACTGACGCAGACCTTGTTGACCCGGGCGACGTCTGAGCCGGTATGACTCTATCAGTTATGTCTTCACTCATTCCTGAGGTAGGCTGATCTATGGGGTCTTGCCTAAGGACCCTTACCCGACCGGGATTCGAACCCCGATCTCCTGCGTCGTAGTCAGTGAGCATTACCACTGTACTATCCAGCTAATATATAATGATTTCGCTCATAAAGTGGTGCCAGTGTGGGTGAGTTCAAACTTGGGAGGGAATGTCTGCTGGTTCATCTGTGGAAAATGGGTGTGTGCAGCCTGTTGCAGGGTTTCCCATACATAGACCATTGTGTGGCGCAGCGCCACACAATGGATTCCTAGCGCCACACAATCAGACTCGCGATTTTGAAAAAAAAATTCCGTTGCGTATCGTTCTGTTCATTCATAGTGCTCTTTCTTCTCGTTTGTGCGCGCACACAGAGACAGACGGAGAGGCGTGCTAATTAAAAATAACCAGGGATGAGAATTTTCTGCCGACTGGCGGATTTCCGACTTTTTCAGACCAAAATGATCGTTTTTGAGATTGATGTAAACCCATTGAGAAATTCTTGGGGGGGGGGGGGGGGGGGGGGGGGCGGGGGGGGTGTATGGTTAACGATCTGTGGTCACAGAGTATTCAAAGACATGAATAGCAAAAATGCAGAAATATAATACTGTAGAGCTCGTTTATATTAAAAGGTGCATTGATTTTTTGAAATCATCAAATGTGAATTGATTCAAAACAAGTCTCTTGTACCATATTAATCATTTTCACCTGGTAGTCCACCAAGAAGGGGAATTTATTTCCAAATACATTGCAACTTTTTGCTGATAAAATTAATGGTTTTGGGGTAAAAAAAAAAAAAAAAGCCAAAAATCATTAGCTCCCTGCCCCTGGGCCCCACTGGGTGCCTGCAGGCCCCAAACCCCTGGCTTTTTTCAGACTTTAATATTTTTCATTCTCATCCCTGAATAACGCAGCCTTCCCGATTGGCCTTCCGACCCCTTATTTTAAAAGGTAGCCTAAGTCATGCTCGTGATGAGCTTTATCATAGCCTTCTTGGCTTACAGGAAACGGACATCCCTGAGTCAGGCTATAAACCAATTTTGATGCATACAGTAGCAGCTTGACGCGAGGAACTGGCCTTATTGCATTATCGCACCTTATTGCAATAATCGGTATCGGTATCAGCCCTGAAAAAAACATATCGGTCGATCCCTAGTCCCGAACCCAATGACTTCCCTTACGATAGGGCACTTGAGCTTTTTTTCAGGAAGCCACGCAGAATTAAATGTTCTGATAGGGCATGCAGGCTTTGCACCAATTAGGGTAATGCTTTTTCATTATTGTTAGTTGCCTTGGTGTTACCTTAAGTGGTTTCTTACATCTAATTATGATATTTTACTTTATTATTATTTTGTTACATTATACTATTTATTTCATTTTAGTAATTGGTTGAGGTAAGTTCAATATTTAAAATAAAAACCTCCAGCTTGTTTTTTGCAATTTATTCCTTGAATGTCAACTAAAGAATGATTGAAAGATTGACACCAAAAAGGCAAAAAAATAAACTTTAACTTCAGTTTTGGTGAGTAATTTTCATAAATTTAAAAGACACGTTTTCCACCAACATCAAGCCCAGCAAACTAATGGCCTGCCCTGTAATGTAAAGTTGGGTTGAGGAATGAAACCAGGCAGGGTTCTGGTAAAAATTGTTTTAGCTGTCTTCTCTTAAAGAACTTAAAATAATTTAGATTGAACTGAATAATCTCAAATGCTTCTTGTAGCTTTAAAATAGTCCCAGCAGGTGACACTGAAGGAAAATACTGTGTGTTTGAACACCGCCTGCTGTAAACACTTTGCATACACCCCAATGACCGACTCCACCAACCGCCACGACACCACCGTGCACGATTCCCTCATCGGCACAGTGGAGCACCACAAATTGCTACCTGGTCTGTGGGAAACACTGCTGTTGTGTGCAGGGGGGATAGGGAATAGGAAAGAAGGAGTGAGTGAGAGGAAGTAGAGACTGTAGACTATTATCTCCACAGGGAGAAGATATTGAGAGGAAGAAGCAGTCAGCTGCACATGTGCCACTTGATAATTAGAACAGCACACTGCAGCCTAAGACCCCCCCCCCCCCCCCCCCCCCCCCTTCCAAAAAAAAAAAACATCTCCAGACAACCTTTACCCAAACTGGCACTGCTGTTGCTCCTCTGTGTGTGCTGCAACCCACCCAGCACATCCTGCTGTCATCAAAAACACTGGCACATCAGCTGGCATACAGTGTGTGTGACACACACAGGCAGTAAACCCAACCCTGCAACACCCTAGAAACTCCCTCAAATCGGAAACAGGTCAGCAGAGAGAAGAGAAGAGAAGAGAGGTATGCCAATACTTCCTAAGTACCTTGCCCAAAAGAAAACGTCCTCCAACCCTGCTGACACAGTGGATGCGTACGATCTCGCCCGTGTGTGTGTGTGTGTGTGTGTGTGTGTGTGTGTGTGTGTGTGTGTGTTTATATGAATGTAAGTGTCCATGTCCTGAGGTGTGTCCCAGGTCTGCCATTTTAATGAAAGCTTTACTGGCCCAGTGGAGTCCAAAATAATTAGATAGAACATGTCTAGCTAAACACACACACAGAGTAGAACTTCTCATCCTCGTCTGAAGTTCTTTCAAATGGTATTTAGTAAGAAATTCTGACTGTGATTAATGCTGCCTTTAAAAAAAAAAAAAGCTTTGGAAGTAATGCACATCTCACTGGGCTGCGACAGCTTGCAACAAATTGCGAACGTCATTCGCGAGAGGGTTTCAAAAGGGTCTTGAAACATTCGCGGGGCTTCTCAATTTCCTCACGAGTCGCAAAGTGTCACTCCTTCGTCGCTGAAATTTTGAACATGTTCAAAAAATTAGTGCGACAAAATTTCTCTCAAAATAGCCGCAAATGCATCGCTGGTGTCGCAAAGCTGTCGTGAACCCTTCTCAAGTCAGTTTCCGTGAGACAGGAAGTGCGAGTATATCTCAGTGGGCTGCGACAGCCTGCGACTAGTTGGAGACACAACAATTGCGATAAAATATGCGAATATCAATTCAGTGTGATTCCAAGTGAAAATTGTCGCTAATTCGCATATTTTATCGCAATTGTTGTCTTAATGCAACAATGCAGAATTGTCGCTAATTCGCATATTTTATCGCAATTGTTGTCTTAATGCTTAATGCAGAAGCTTTGGAAATAATTCACAGTACCAGTCAAAAGTTTGAACACATCTAATTCAGTGGTTTTTCTTTTTTAAATTAAGAGACACTTCATGCCAAAGTAATGATGGATTGTTTCACTTTACTTAGTTGAGCAGTTCTTGACATAATATGGATCACTACAGTCATGGAATAGGGCTATTTACTGTATTGTTATTATTTACTATTTGATCTCCGATGCTTTAAGAAGGCAAGAAATTCCACTAATTCACTTTTGACGAGGCACACCTGTTAATTGAAAAGCATTCCAGGTGACTACCTCATGAAGCTGGTTAAGATAATGCCAAGTGTGTGCAAAGCGTCATCATATGGTAACTACTTTAGAGAATCTTTAAAAAATAAAAACCCAACAACAACAACAAAAAACCCATGTGTTTCATAGAATACTTGTTTGTTTACCACATCAGTCCATACATGTTCCATGTGTTATTTCATAGTTTTGACATCTTCAGTATTGTTCTACAATGTAGAAAAGAGTCAAAATACAGAGTCTGAGTATGTGTTGAAGCTTTTGACTGCTACTGTAGATTCTGACTTGTTAATACCAGCTAACTAACTAATAGTGACCAGAGATTCAAAAGATACCGGATTGATATGCTGGTCTGACATACTGTATTTTCCACTCCAATTCATGAACATTTCTTGTGATGCAAACAAACCCAAGTCTCAAATAGATCTCGTCATGAACACAGGAGCCAAATTGTCTCCAAACACAATGGCAAATGAGAAATTTTAAGAAAACGCAAAAATAAATAAAGAAAGAAAGGTTCTGAAACTCAAAAGATTCTTAGATAATTATCCCAGTAAAGCACAATTCGGAAAGATGACTCAGAAGCAACATGTCTGCCCGAAACAGATCTGAATTCAAGAGGGTTGTGTCAGAGGTGACTCAGATCTGAAATGGCACTTTTACCAGCCAGCAGTAGCTGGAAACACGTAGTGGAAGCAGACGATAAATTCCTATGCCCAGCCCATCTGGCTCTGATCAAACAGATACTGGACCAGCCTTTTAGAAATATATACCCAAATAAACAAGTCTATCAACTGTGTGAAATATGGCTTCTTTTTAAAAAGGATTAAATATTAACTCTGTGAAACATAATGCTATTGAAAGCAGAAGCCACAGAGAACACACCATATTTCAGAGAGTGCATTACAAGTTCAATATACGGTACACACTACATTATCCCATTTAACTCCACTCCAAGCAGTATTGTTCCAATTATTTCTGTTACCTAGTAGGAATTCATTCATTCATTTCTCTCCATCTCTCCACACACAGTTATGAGTGTGAGTAAAGCAGAAGTTCAAAGTGAAGCTCACAGCGTGCGTTTCTGCCTATAGTAGCTATTATATGCACATAGCCATTTTTAATAACTTTAGTTGAACATTTGACCTGTCTCTCTCTCTCTCTCTCTCTCTCTCACACACGGCCAAGTAGTCTCTAATGGTGTATTCAAGCTCTGAAGCAAATACGCAGAATGTGTGTGTGTATGTATAAGAGAGAGAGAGGTGTTCAAAGAGAGAGGCCCAGCAGGTTACAGAGAGTTTTATGCTATCTTCTAACTACCCAAGTATATGCATCCCCCTCACACACACACACACCGTTTGTAGAAAGTTCATACACATTTGTTGTACAATCCTTGTGAGGATCTTATATGGATGCAATTATCATGGGTGCAAGTATAAAATTTTCAAAAACCTGAAAAGTCTGACAAAGTCAGACGTGCATGGCGCAGCCATGCGGGTGGGGTGGGGGGGTGGGGTGTTTACAAAGAGGGGTGAGCCCCCCTTAGGGCTCGAAAAAAAATTTTAAATTACAAGTTAAAATGGTTGTCTCTCATGCAATCTCATGCAAACATTTATAATATTAATAGTTATATGATTTGCATATTCACATCAAATGTTTAATACATTTCATCAATTCATCTGAAATAATAATACTTCAAGTACAAGGTTTGATATTTCAAAACACCTAGCAACTAATTTAAATGTTGAAACAACCATTTTTAATATGCTTTTGCTGTGATACCTTTTTTACAATATATACACAGCTTGAGTTAAAATAAGGAGCCACATGTCTTGATGTCCTCAGAAACTCCTGGATTTTAGCAAATAACAAGATTCAGCTTTTTCCATATACAAAAATATCTATATTTTATAATCTATTACTGACTACAAATGAGTTTTCAACCTAACAACCACATTAGAAAAGATGATTTAAAAAAGCTAATAAACTTATTTCAAGACCTACCTTACTTTTATTTAATAATTGAAAGGTAATCAAATGTAAAAAAAAAAAACAAAAAAAACCAACACGTTTATAAAAGCAGATACTTGTGATGAATAATTTCAATTCTAGAAGAAAGCACATTGCATTTGCACATCACACAATATCAGATGACAATTTAAATCACCAATAAATGTTTTGAATTCACTTATTACTACATAGCACAAAAATCAGAAAAGTGATTAGTCTCACCGGCGTGACTTTTAAGTCCCTTCTTCCCGCTGGAGCCGTACTTGATAGTCTTTGAACAGCAGTCACAATACGCAACTCCCGGGACGTCCAGTTTTCTCAGCCATATTCCCCATTTGTCACCGTTTTTGTCACACTCGCTTAACCATTCCCATCTCCATTTATTTCTAGACGCCTTTTCTAATTCTTTTGTATTGGAGCCTTCCGATAAAAACTTCATTTTTACATATTTTGATCAGCAACCAGAGGCAAAGCACTTGGATCTGTCGCAAGGGAGTGAAGCGAAATAAGGCTTATTATAAAAGCTGAAGTTTCATTGGACGGCAATTAACAGTGAGCCAATCAAAAGCACCGTTCTAACTTGCACCAAAAGAAACGGTGACTCATGGGAATAGCTGTGTTGATTTGGTCGAACAACGTGCTACGGTGCGTGAAACACGATATCACACATGTACAACACTGAAACAACGGGCTAGTCAGGACCGCTCGTCGGTGAGCGGTGTATAAATTGAATGAGGTTTGTGGCGAAGACGAGATGAAAAGATTTGTCTCGTGCATAGACTGTGTGTTACCGGGTTACCGCGGTACAGAGTGAGACAGTGAGAGGGCCACCCCTATACCCCCCCGGAAATCTCAACGGATTTACATGATTTGGAAAAATGACTTTTTCAGAACCGAAAAAACCGGAGCTTCCGTCACATGCCAGAAAACTTGCACCCATTAATTATTCATCTCATATCATCTCTAGCCGATTTATCCTGTCCTACAGGGTCGCAGGCAAGCTGGAGCCTATCCCAGCTGACTACGGGCGAAAGGCGGGGTACACCCTGGACAAGTCGCCAGGTCATCACAGGGCTGACACATAGACACAGACAACCATTCACACTCACATTCACACCTACGGTCAATTTAGAGTCACCAGTTAACCTAACCTGCATGTCTTTGGACTATGGGGGAAACCGGAGCACCCGGAGGAAACCCACGCGGACACGGGGAGAACATGTAAACTCCGCACAGAAAGGCCCTCGCCGGCCACGGGGCTCGAACCCGGACCTTCTTGCTGTGAGGCGACAGCGCTAACCACTACACCACCATGCCGCCCCTGGATGCAATTATTAATACAGCTAATTAGTGCTATACTACACTTAAAGCTAATGCTAACTTTAACCTAGCTTGAGCAAACCAATAAACAAAAACATTTGGGCTCTTTTAATGTTTTAAATAAAAGCTAGTTTTTTTTTTTGTAAACAGGCAGTTTTCTTCGTGGGGACCAGCTAAATGTCTCCACAGGGACAAAACAATCAGATACTGCTATCACTGGAGAGATATTTGGTGCCAGCAAGAAATAAAAGCATGCCTATACCCACACACACCCACTCATATACACACCCACACACAAAGAGCCATGACAGCACTTGGTATTTGAAGGGGAAAGTTCAGACCCCAGACTGAGTAAGCATAGGGGTGATTGTTACTATGACGACCGTGCTCTACCCGATCCTCTCCCAGGCTAAGGCTCTGTTACAACCTTTATTCACACACACACACACACACACACACACACACACACACACACACACACACACCATACTTAAAATCATTCTTGTTTGAATACAACTGGTAGCCTAACAAGGTCAGGTATTTTGCAAAATAAACATTAAGATTTATTTACTCAACATTTTGGACAAAAGTTGAGCTGTAATGGTCTTGCAAGTACTGAAATTATCTACTGTACACACACAAGAGTATTCTTTAGCTTGTCACAAATTAGTTAAGCAGACATGGATGAATTAAACGTCAGGCAGCTGATGCCGGGTCGACATGGAAACGGCTGTCCGGGAGACAACGGTCACATTGGTTACGTCTCAAGCCATATAGCTAGTACTGTGTCGCTACATGGTAACTACGTAGATTATATCTTAAACCTACTGCATACTACAGTAACAACACGGCTGTGTCGGGTGGTAGTGGCTGTGCTATTTCTTTCAACTCAGTTATTCACATGAAATTTGACACATCATTATGCTGACATCTTAAATACTGTTCAAATGTTAGTGTGATTTGTTTTCTCCTAGATAAAGCATCCAACCGATAAAGAGCAATTGTGTGCACATGGGAAAATTGAAATGCTTTACACAAACCAGCAGTTCTCACACACACACACACACACACACACACACACACACACCGGTGCAGGTGTCCAGATTTCAGGAGACATGTATTCCATCTTAAATGATAAAACCTAGTACATCATATGTGTTATGAGAAATAAAACGTACTTGTGACAAGTTCAGTTATTTTCCAAGAAAAAGTTCATCATATAAAGTTAAAGTGCATGTAGTCAGTATGAAGATTAAACCTTTAACAATTCAAATAAATAGGACTGAGAAGCCAGCCAGCCCCCCCAACACACACACATATACACACACACTAACTATAAAGTAATGGGCAGCAGCAAAAAGAACTCACCAGCTAAGGTCTGTTTGTCATCTGCCACCTGCTTCCTTTTTCCACAAGAAGTTACTCTCGTCCCAAGAGCGTGCACGCACGCACATACGCACACACACACTCCCCAACTCAAAATCAGTCAAACTTGTACATGATCGTACAGGATAAATATACATGCACTCTCATGTAGCTTGTTCTCCTTATTCCACACTCACACCCTGTTTCTCCATCCTGACTACTTTACTCCTCCCCTCTTCCCTCCATCCTTTCCTCCGCCTACCCTCTATACGAACAATTGGTCCAGCCCCAAAATTTGCCCCCTCCTCCCATTCTAGTCTTTTCAAGAGGACCCATAATTCCATGGAAGTGTCTCCATAGCAACTAATGACAGTGAGGGTCAGGAGGGAGAGAACGAGAGAAGGGTGTGAGGGAGAGCGAGAAAGAGCAAGCTTTACTAGAGATAAAGTTCTGCTGATATTTCACTTCAACAGAAAAAGGCTTTGAGGATTCAAAAGATCTCTGTTCATTATCATCTTATGTTTTCACCCTTTCCATTAACTTGTTTGAGGTGTGGGCATGTGCGTGAAAGAAAGATTACTGACCCTCAAACTGGAAAACCCACATATGCTAGTGTGTCTCATGGAGTCTTTTTCACACATACATACAATTAGCTCTACTTTTATCCTTTTATGTCTTCCTCCCATCCTCCATCGCTTAGCGAGCCTGATGGGTGATGTCACAGGCCCCACAAGCACAAACGCATATTCACAAGTAAATCAGTCCGATCACTACGGAAACGTAGTAAGCCAATCAGAAACCTCCCCCTTTTGAAGTGAGATTTAGTTAGAGAACAGAGGAGGGGAAAGAAAAGGGGAGAAAAGGAAATGAACGGTATGCAGGAGAAAGTAGGGGAAGTGGTGGGAGTGGGTTGGTGACACATTTTATTAAAAGAGGAAGTTGCATGAGGGAAATAGGATTTGATCTGACACCATGTGTCTCTACATGTACATTTATCTGTTCGTATTTAGGGTAGATTGTGTGTCCTGACTGAATATTCAAATGACTCTGTATGCATGTGCTTGTTTGAGAAATAGTGTATGACTATATAAGCCACAAAAATGTTGTACAACATGTGGTCCTCAGAACTGGCCAACTGTTCAAAACATGACTAAAGTTGGAACACAATGATCAGCATGGGTAAAATGAAGAAAGAGGCCCACGCAAGCCGGACTCCAATAATCAGTTGCTTGCAAAAACAGAGCCTATATCTGAGTTAACATTGTTCCATCCCGATCTACATAAATCTCACCCAACACGTAATAGTCAGGGTTATAATGATTTCTGAAATAAAATAGGAATTAAATAACTACAAAATTTAATTCGAAACAGTTACGTTTACTTTGGCTAATACAATTTAATTCATTCATTCAGATCATTTCAGTGAGTCTGTAGTATCCCCACAGGACCTTAACCACCAAGCTACTGCTGCTCATTTTATAGTTTAAACTCCCTCCCCCAGAACACCATGTGACTCAGTGCACAATAATGCTACTAAACAGCACTGTAATGTGGCTTCTGATGCTTGAAGCACAGTGGTTGAGTTCCATGTTTGTTGCGGGTGTGAAACAGAGAGGATCACGTTAGGCCCTGGTCACACGACAGCTCGTGATGGGTTTGTGAATACTTAGCGATGGAAAAATTGGTTGCATTGTCACCAATCGTGCAATACACGGCGATTGTTCTCCAAACTTCGCAAATTGTTTTTTGGTGTGTCTCGGCCTTGTGAGTGGCCAAGAATGGCAAGAAAAATTTCAAATGCATATATTGAAATTTGGTGGCGATGTTTTCATCGGCAAACTAAGCAGCAAATACGTTAGGTTTGGGAATATTTCCTGAAGCTTGGGGAACCTTCTATGAGCCTCTTGAGATGCATTTGTTTTGAATCCATGTCCCCGATGCTCATGGGAGACTCAACACAGCGGCTCAGCATAGCCTAACCTTCGCTAAGACTTAAAGTGCATTTACGTTCAGGGATCCTTCAGAGCGCGTTGCGCGTGTGCTTGGGACCCAGTCGTTGTGGGAAAAACCCGATGCTGATTTGAGCACAATCAGCACGCGCATATAAGGATGCTGTTTTCACAGAGACTTTGCAAAGTATTCTGTCAGATCCATCTACTGCTGGATACCCAAGTGTAGGAAGAGTGTTTATTAGCAGGCGAGATAATTACAAAAAAAAAAAAAAACACACACCACAACACATGAGGCAAAGCCAGAGTAACAAAAACACAAATGAAACCAAAAGCAGAGTCATAAACATGGCTAGAAACAAACATGACAGTGATAATGATAATACTTCACAAAGTCTCTGTGAAAACAGAGTCCTTATATGTGCATGCTGATTGCGCTCAAATCAGCATCAGGTATTTCTCATAACAACTGGGTCCTGTGAGCGAGCATGGCCACTCGAACGCATGAAAACATAACAGTCAAGTGTCCGCCTGCTGTGTGACTACAACTTTTAGCTCACCTATATCACCATGCATTGCCATCAAAACACCTCATTTTTATCGATAACCCATTGCAAAGCATTGCGAGCTATAGTGTGACCGTAGCTTTAATGACTTTCATTTATCAAAAGGCAGGCAGAGCTACACTGATACACCATGATGGATACTCAGAGTAAACCTCCCCATTCACGTTTCCATTTCAATGCATTAGTCGTATGGAGAACACAAATATGTTTAGAAGGCACACAGATGCAATCAAGGTCAGTCAAGTGGCTTAGTCTAGTGGAGTTATCAGTGACCTCCAAGCCTGCCATGTGGTATGTAGTACAGCATATGGATCCACAAAACACACAAAATTACACATGCTCAGACACTAACCAAAGTCCCAAAACAGATTTATTGTTCCACAAAAAGGGCACCTCCAAGTAAATAGCAAAAGTGGTCTGTAAAGACCTATAAACGTATGAATTAATTAATTAATGTGCCATCATGGCAATGCATTCTGGCGTGTGTGGCTTGGCGAGGGCTCAGAGCAGCCGGTTGGTGTCGGAAAGGAGGACGCTTGGCCACCGTCATAGAAAACCTGCCAACATTCCATAGCATGTTGAATCGACTCCAAATCTAAGCAATCAGAGCAAATCCAGTTAAAGCTTCTCTCAATACTCATTGTTTTGAACTGGGAATGCACTAGTAGTTGGTTAAATGATGTACTATGTAGTGCCACGATAATGGAAATACAAGATTATCATGGACAAACCAAAACATTATTCTTTAAACTTCTGATACACTACGGTTGGTTTCTCTTTACTTCAAAGAGTGTTGTTAAGACAATTCATATTTGATTTTTTTTTTTGTTATTCATTTCACTTTCCATTCGTTATTTCCCTTAAATTAAACGTGTTATTTTAGAATGACGAATAAAGCAGATTTCTTTTAAGATGATAGCATAAACCATGAGAAATCAAAATAGGCAATTACTGTGATATTAAAATTTAATATTGGCATATGTCTATTTTTAATAAACCATTCATCTTCTGAAACAGAAATGTCACAGACAAAAATAATCACACATTAGTTACACTCAGCAAAATGACGCAGCTGTAGCATCTCTATAGTGGTAGAACTATTTACACTTGTTCAGCTGAAAACACACACCACCCAAGCGATGTCTCTTGTTGAATTTCCTATCTGTACTTTGTTTTCTCATGAGGTTTAATGCATTACCAACACATACAAATATACTATTAAAAAAGAACAAAAAATAGATGACAAAATAACACAGTGTATTTGTATTCCTCCTAGCATTATCTCACCCCCCCCATTTCATTTGCCCCTGACAAAACAAAGGAGATTTTCTGAATGTAGTTGGTCAGACGCACATATATGCTCCACATTAGCTTTCTATTCAGGTACTCGTTCAGAAGAAAACCTCAGAGGAGAGGAGGGCATTTGAAATGGCCATTAATACTTCATGGAGATGAATTAAAGGCTTCACATTATTAATTCAAAACACTGATCTGAGCAAGAGGCATTTGTCGCATTCCATTAGCATAATATGCATAAAACACACACACACTTTCTGCGCCAAGAAGAGAGGTCTTATATTAAGAGCTGGCATGCATTTCAGGCTAAAAGGAATTAATTGCACAGTATTACAGTTGAATCATACAATATCCCACATTTCTATAAATAAAGTACAGCAGCCTGTGAAACTGTACATGATACATACTGTACAACATCTATAATAATAAAAATGAACATAGTATATCTGACTTTATAACAATTTCTTAAACCATTTCATAAGAATTAACGGTTGTGTGCTTACAACACAGGGTGGAGAATTGCATGTTCAGGATTTGTCAGATTTGTGCAGGCGTGTGTGTGTTGGTCATCTGCTGAGCTGTAGGCTTTTTCTCCCCACAGTGACCCAGATGGTCATTAATTACACACAGATCAGTGAGATTAAACGGGGGGAAAAAAATAGTGGAACTATGAAAAGAAATAGGGAGAGTGGGATTAAAAGGAGAACAGAAGATGGAGTATATTGAGAAGGATGAATAGAAGGACTGAAGAGATAACAGAGTGTTTGGAAGTAGGGTGCTGACTCTTTTGTACCATCTAATAACACTGACAACTTTGGCACACTGGTCAATTTAAATGAGCAATGCCTGTATAATTGCAAGGCAACAGCCACACATTTTGGCAGATCCTGTATGGTCTTATTTATTCAGAGACAGAGAGTAGTCATGGTAACCCAACACAACATGGTCACTACCATACTGGTATGAGAGAGACCTGCTTACTGACACACAATCAAGTCTGACTTTATGACCAATGAGTTACATCCTACAGGAGCAAAAACATTCAGCATGTTTTCATATACAGACAAATTCTTGACTAAATAGCAAAAATTAAAGTTAATTTAAGAACTGGGTGTTTGAATGATTACGTTTTTTTTTTATTTGCTTTGTTCACTGAAATGGAATTAATATTAAGATTTACTATATTTTAAACTCCGTTTGTGGTTAAGAGCTTTATTTACACTTTGTGGCAGTGGAGGCATGGTTGAGCATCAGCTGTGGGCAGAAAGGAGTCAGGTAGAACCAGCAGGTAACATGTGAGGAGTTGCACTTGTGTTTGATTACTGGCAGTTTACTCATGTGTGTCTTGTGTTCTTCCAGGGACAGAAGCGAGGGGAGAGAGAGAGAGAGAGAGAGAGAGAGAGAGAGAGAGAGAGAGAGAGAGAGAGAGAGAGTTGAGCAGCACAGAGCAGGTGTGTGTGTGTGTGTGTGTGTGTGTGTGTGTGTGTGTGTGTGTGTGTGATAAAAAGTACGAGGAGAAAAAAATAATAATAATAAACCGTGAATAAAACACACCTCGTGTTGTTGCAAACCTGTCTCCCAGTCCCTCATTCCCCACAAGACTTGAAACTGTTACACTGGTGCTGAACCCCAGGAATTGAGGAAGAAACGCCATCACGGCCAGTCGGCAAGATCCTCCAGACCCTCATCAGCAACACGCATCAAGCCCTCATTGCGCTGTGTGCAGAGCAGGAGCAGCACTTCCAGGCTCAGCTCTAGGCCTATGCAGAGGACTGGCAGGTGATCTAGAACCTGGTCCAGCTTGTGGGTACTCTAGCAACCACTTCTGCAGATGCTGTGGACAAATCCCATGTTCTGTTCTATCGGATGGGTCTGCAGGACAACCCAGACACCTTTGTGGAACTGTTTGAGCATGTCGTTGAAGTGAGCTTGTGGCCAAACTCGCAGTGGGTAATCTGTCTATTACTAATCCTTTCAAGGAAAGCTCACCTCAACAGCTCCCAGCCATCAAACTGCTGGAGTAAACAGACCTGAAGCAGAAGACTGTTTACTGAGATCCCTTTCAAAAGAATTGGTATGGGGGGCGTCGTGGCTCAGGTGGATAAGGCGCCATACCATAAATCCGGGGACCCGGGTTCGACTCCGACCCGAGGTCATTTCCTGATCCCTCCCCGTCTCTCTCTCTACCCCACTCATTTCCTGTCTCTACACTGTCCTATCCAATAAAGGTGAAAAAAGCCCCCAAAAAAAATCTTAAAAAAAAAAAAAGAATTGGTATGGATCTCATCAAGCCATTTGATTAATCTGCACAAGGGTATCGCTTTGTGTTAGCCTTAGTGGATTATGCAATGCAATACTTGAAAGCAGTCCCTCTACACAACTTTTCTGCCAGGTTGCTGTCAGGTTATAGGAGGAATTATCTGATGCGTTTTCGCCTCTACCCATTCGCACTAATCTCATAGAGGATCACATTGAGATTCCTCCAGGGATGGTGGTATGCAGCCACCCGTATCGGCTCCCCAAACACACAGACACAAAGTGGTTCGGAATGAACTCAAGTGTATGCTCAACATGGGGGTAATCAAGGAGTCGCACAGTGAATGGAGCAGCCTAATGGTTTTGGTCCCCAAAACCGATGGGGATGGTCCAGTTCTGTGTAGGCTTTAGAGACGTCAATGTAGTGTCTAAATTTGACGCATATTTGATACCTCATGTTGATGAACTGATCAATCGGTTATGTGGGGCTCACCTTTATTCAATACTGGACTAAGGCATATTGGTAGATACCCCTGACTTCATCCTGGGGGGATACCTTTTCCATTCAGTTTGAGTTACACCAATTTGTCACCCTTTGTTTTGGCTTGTTTGGAGCCCCATACAGAGCATATGCTGCTGCCTATTTAGATGACATTATTTACAGTAATGATTGGCAGCAGCATTTACAACATTTGAGGACGGTCCTAAGATCCTTGAACCGCACAGGACTCGCAGCAAATCCAAGGAAATGTGCAACTGGGCGGGAGTAATTACAGTGTCTGGGAAACCAGCCCACTGACTGACTTCACGACAAAAGGGGGTGCTAGATCAAGTCCAGGGGACAAAGCTATGCACACAGGCTTTTACCCAAATTAAAGCACCTTTGTGTGTGGGGGCCCGCTGTTGCATCCACCTGACTTTTCTCTCCCTTTTCTCTTACAGACTGACACACTGGACAGAAGGCTGAGGGCTATTTTGTCCCAGGTAGTGGAGGGGGCGGAGCGCCCCATGGTGTACATCAGACGCAAGCTCTCGGTGCGGGAGAGCAAGTACAGATTAACCGAGGAGGAGTTGTTCCCTCATCAAATGGGCAGTCTTTACTCTCCAATACTACCTGCTGGGATGCCCTTTCATGCTTTGTTCTGACCATGCCCTGCATGAAGGATGACAATGTGTGGATCACTCATTGGTATGTAGCTGTTCAGCCCTTTAAGATCAAGGTGATCCACAGGCCGGGGCACACATGGTGGTGGCAGATTACCTCTCCTACCGAGGGGGGAGTCAGCTGCAGGCCGGACGGATCCCAGTCCGAGTCAGGCAGTAGGGGTATATGGCAGCAGGGGTATGGTCGAGTATCAGCTGCAGGCAGCAAGGAGTCAGGTAGAACCGGTAGGTAACGCATGATGAGTTGCACTTGTGTTTGGTTACTGGCAATTTACTTGTGTGCGTGTGTCTGTCTCTCTCTCTCTTTTGTGTTGCTTCATAGAGAGAAGCCAGTAAACACACACACACACACACACACACACACACACACAGACACACAGACACACAGACACACACACACACACACAGCAGTGCGTGCGAGCTTACTAAAATTGCTGAAAAAGCATACAAAGCAAAAGTAAACCATGAGTAAATGCGCCTCATGTTGTCGCAAGCTCATCTCCCAGTCCTTCATTCCCCACGAGCCTCAAAACTGTTACACACGCATACACAAGTTATACCTCCTGTATTTGTCTGCCTGTCAAATAGGAAGGATATGGAGGATACAAAGGATAGTAAAAGGAAATAAACAAACGTAGTTTGTACTCTTTTGTTGAGTACCAGGCAAAAGTTTGGACACAGATTTTAATTCAATTGTTTTCTTTATTTCTGATTAATTAAAAGACACTTCATGTTTTAAAGTAATGATGGACTGTCATTTCTTTACTTAGTTGAGTGGTTCTTGGCATACCGGTAATATGGATGACTACAGTTTTGGAATAAGGCTATTTTTATTACTTACTATTTACTGTTTGATGGTCTAAAACACATTGAGAAGACAAGAAATTCCACTAATAACTTTTGACAAGGCGCACCTGTTAACTGAAACACATTTCAGGTAACTACCCCAAGAAGCCGGTGGCTTCTTCATAATGCCAGTAAGCGTGCAAATCTGTCAAGGTAAATGGTGGCTACTTTGAAGAATTGAAAATATTTAAACAAACATTTTTAAACTCTTGTTTCCATATAATTCCATACATGGTCCATATGTTATTCCATAGTTTTGATGTCTTCAGTATTGTTCTATAAATGAAGAAAATAATCAAAATACAGAAAAAAACCTATGAATGAGTAGGTATGTCTAAACTTAACTGTATGAATTGTCTTTGGACAATAATTGCTCATAAATACAGAAGGTGCACACAACTCTCACCCACATTCGTTGAACTGCATCAACGGACAAGATCATGAAGACCATTTTCTGGTCGTTCTTTTTCCATTTCATCTGCAATGTCTCCACCTAATGGTTATAAAGTGTTGGCACAAGTCAGTTACTAAACAAGTAACTGACCAAGTAAAACAGAAACAAATTATATGGCATACATTTTCTTTGACAACAGGATGAAATGTTAAGGCTTGGTTTACTTAGGGCTAGGTTCCTACTAGGCCTTGGTTAGCTTAAATTGCATACTGATCCAAAAAAAAAAATTCTATGATTTTATTTTTCACTTGTATGTTTAAAGAAGCAGTAGCACAGTCAACACACTGGTGTGATCAAAGCTGACATCCAACAACTAACTAAAGTCTGTATAGTGGGTAACATCGATGATAAACTGATGATGCAGAACAGCCTGATTTGGTTGTAAGTGTGCGTGCGCACACAGTGTAACTATCTGTTTAGTACACTAAATATATCTATATATCTAGCTAGGGCTGTATTCAGTTTCAAACCAGAAGAGGGCATGGTCTAAACCAAAAAGGTTTCCTATTTGTGTCTGTATTGTATCTGTTGAGCACACATCTGTTTTCTGATCATTCTGAATAACATGTTCATATTCGGTACATCCCGGACACTCACTACGTTTGTTTATTTCCTCTTACTATCCTTTGTATCCTCCATATCCTTCCTCATACTGGAGACTCAGGAAATGTCTCAACCCTCTTTCACACAGCTTCATGCTCTGTTCTCAGGCTTTCCACAGGAAGTATGTGACTGTGGAAATGTAGTGAGCATGAATGAGAGACAAGGAGGATTCAATGATAAAAGAAAAGAAGAACAAAGCCTACAGTGTTTCTGGTGTCACCCAGCAAAGAACCACAAAGAAGATGGAGCAAGAGAACACACAAAGGGATGCCAAACCGCCCCCAATCAAACCAAACCCAGCATGATGGAGACAAAGAGTTTCAAGGAGGCTGGAAATGCAGCTATTATACTGAGAAGTATAATTTTGATGTGAAACTTGTCATCAGGAATTGTTAATACTCTAGCACTGTTCCTGCAATTAAATTTTGGCTTTTTTCTGTTTGATGTAATCTCTGATCTTTGTCCTGTAAAACCCATTACTAATTACAACCCCAATTCCATAAAGTTGGGACACTGTGTAAAACAAAAACAGAATATGATGATTTGCAAATCTTGGAAACCCTGTATTTCATTGTGGAAAAAAAAAAAAAAAAGGCGACAATGCCAAACTGCTTTCTGCACATCTAAAAACTGCATGGCTCTGTAGTAAGAGTCCAGGTGCTAAACTGGCCTGCCTGCAGTCCAGACCTGTCTCCCATTGAAAACATTTGGCACATTATGAAGCTCAAAATATGACAAAGGAGACCCTGAACTGCTGAGCAATTGAAATTGTATATCAGGCAAGAATTGGACAACGTTTCTCTTTCAAAACTACAGCAACTGGTCTCCTCAGTTCCCAAACATTTAGAGTGTGGTTAAAAGTAGAGGTGATGCAACACAGTGGTAAACATGCCCCTGTCCCAACTTTTTCTGAAATGTGTTGCTGACATCAAATTCAAAATGAGCATATATTTAAAAAAATAATAATAAATAAAATTTCTCAGTTTGATATGTTGTCTTTGTACTATTTTCAATGAAATATAGGGTTTCCAAGATTTGCAAAATCATGTTCTGTTTTTTTTTTTTTTTAAACTTTGTTTTACAGTGTCCCAAATTTATGGAATTGGTGTTGTAGTTTAGTTTACCAATTACTTAGTTTACTAATTAGTTTAGTATATTGGGAAAAGAATGCTGGAGATGGAGTTGCCAGGTAGAAAGAAAAGGGGAAGAGCAAAGATAGCATTTATGGATGTGGCGAAGGAGGACATGAGGACGGGTAGTGGGACAGTAAAAGAAACGGAGGACAGGAGGAGCTGGAGGGACCGGGGTCGCCACAGCAGATAATAATGGGAACAGCCAAAAGAAGAATTGGCAGTATTTCAGCTCATTCCATACCCATGTTCCATATTTTTGAGAACTTTAAATTTTTTAAGACCAGTTGCTGATTTTATTAAATCAGTCATTTCAATCTGTAAATAAAATGTTTCACTCAAAACAATGATTAATTCATATCACAACCTTGTTAAATTCTGAAAGGTGTTGGTTAATTTCATAGAACAGCTCTGACAGCAGTGTTGGCTGTAATAATAATAATAATAATAATAATAATAATTTGAATTTATTTATTTCGAACATGTATATTAAAAAAATGTATGTAACTATTTGTACATACAAAAGAAAGAACACGAGAAAGTGACAAAAAAAATACATAAAGAGCTAAGACATTACAATACACCGCACATTGTTCGAAAAAGGAGTGAGAAGAAGTACAATACTTATTATACAATAATATAATACAATAATAATTAAAAAAAAAAAATCACAAAGTCCAAGATTATATAAAATGCATTAGTTCCAGGTGTTTAACAATGACCATATCATGCACATTTAAAGAACGGATCTTATGTGGAAGGTTACCCACCATAACGACAACTCAAAAACACACACAAGACTTGAAACCAGCCCAATATTTTTGGACATAGGATAATCATTGGTCCTCAGCCTTTTCATGGGAAACAACATAACACTGATGTGCGTTTCTGATTTGCATTAACTCGGTCTGCAATATGTGGACATTATATGCAGAACATGGCAACCCTGCTCATGGAATAAATATTAAACAAATCGGAGGCGCAACATATCTTGTTCCTTCAGTGATTTGTTCCAATAGCCCGGCCAAAACACGGTCTTCTTGAGCTACAAAGTAAAGCCATATTTCTACCGTATTTCTGTAGAAACAACAGAAATGCTTCTATTTACAACGCCAATTCCAAAAAAGTTGGGACGCTGCATAAAACGTAAATGAAAACAGAATGCAATGATTTGCAAATCCTTTTCAACCTACTGAATACAATACCAAACACAAAATATTTAATGTTCAAATGGACACACTTTATTTTTTGTAGAAACAAAACACTCATTCTGAATTTGATGCCTGGAATACGTTCCAAAGATGTTGGGATGGGGCAACAAAAGACTGGGAAAGTTGTAGAATGCTCAAAAACGCCTGTCTGGAACATTCTACAGGTAAACAGGTTAACTGCTAATTGGAAAGTATCAATTGTTCACAAGCAAGGATTGGGCAATTTATTGTCTTCTATTGAATGTAGCTCAAAAAGGATTCACAAAATCACTACATTTTGTTTTATTTACGTTTTACACACAGTGTCCCAACTTTTTTGGAATTAGAGTTGTATAAAGCTGGCAGCATATCTCTGCTGGGCTATCCAACCAATCGTTCTTAAAATGACTGTTCATCATTATTAAAAGAAAATCTTCCTGGAAAATTATACAGAGTCACGCAGGCCCAAGAAGCACTCCAAATGTGTCCAGCTTTCCTGGTCTGGCCAAAAGCGACCAGGATTCTGATGGCATGTTCAGTGAACTTTTCTGATCTTTCTGGAATGTAACAAACCAAAAAACTAAGTAAATTTGATAAAATAATCGGTGGCTATTAAAGGACCCATGGCATGGTGGTTTGTTGATGCTTTAAACGGGCTCGTGGAGGTTTCCGGATGTTATATCCGCAGCCTTTCTCGAAATGAACCCTCGGCACATAGATATAGCCTCCTGGGAGAAAGCCCCATTTCAGCGCTTTTCCCAGTGCGTCGTTTTGCTAATGAGAAGCAGGAGGCGGGGAAGGGTAGAGGGTGGGGGCGGGTCTTATCATTAATATTCATGACATGTAAACGTGTTACCTCTGATTGGCTAACAGCACTGCGACGCTACCTCCAGTGGGTCAGAACAAGCGGATGTGGGTGTCTTACTATGGCGAGAGAGAAGGAACAAACCGCGAAGGGAAAAATACCGCGCGCTGACGTCATTAAGGTGCGACGCAAGGAAATAAAATAAATTCAACAAATGTTTGGGTTTTTACTGAACAAACAAACAAATAAAATGAACGAGTGACTTAAAAAAAAAGAATGTGGGTGTCTTTGTAAAAACTGTTTTGATTGGCCATTATAACAGAGCATGCTGCATGCTTTTTGGTTTTGTAGCGCAGAGTACCTGGCTAACTGCAGGAAGCGGTTAGCTGCACAGCTAATGTAGCCATTGCAAGGCTAACGTGGCACCGATTTTAAAACGCGGCAAAATGACTCAACAGTTATACACTTACCTGTTCGCTGTTTGTGGCTGATGCGGCAGGGATGCTTAGTACGGACCCAGGCTTCAGTGACAGTTGATGTGCAAAACCTGCCCTGTACTGTCCCAAGTTGTGGAAACATTCCTCAGGAAAATGTTTCCGACAAACATACACCGTCTTAGGTAGACTCGACGGCGTATTATTGAAGTAAATAAAATTAAGCCACTGCGTCTTCAGGGGCTCTCCTGTCGGCAGTAAAAACAGATTCTTTTCTGTGTTGTCACATCCATGTACAGCGCAATTTCCATGTTTCGCTCGCTTAGGTGACGCCATGTTGTGTCCTCTATGGTCTCCTCACTACAACTGGGTGGGCAATTCATACAGTGGGTGGGAATCCAGAGGGGGGGGCGTGGGGATCATCAACCTTGCTGACATAGTAAAGGGAAGAGTTTATCAACGCGCCGTTTTGACGCGCCATTCTCAAATGTTGGGCATAGTTTGGTTTACACATTATGAAATTTCTAGCCACTGGGGTGACTTAAGGTCAGAGGAACTCATTTTAACATTAAAAAACCTCAGAAAGTGAAAATTTCATGCCATGGGACCTTTAAAACAAAAATTGATTATGAAAAAAGATGCCTACTGTTGTCAATGGTACACTGATTTTTAGGAAAGACATTGCTTTGACATCGTTAGCTTGCTTACTTAGTCACATTAGACAGAAGATAGAAAGTTTGACAGAACGTTTCACAGGACGTGTGTTTCAGGAGATGAAAGGTTATATTAAAAATAAAAAATAAATGAATAAAATAAAAAAAAAAGCCAAAAATAAATCAAAATAAAAGTTGTTCTAATTTATGGTTGAAAAAAAAAAGACTTCTTTATTTACAGAAGCTCTTTGACAGACAGACAGACAGACAGACAGACAGACAGACAGACAGATAGATAGAACTTTATTGATCCCTTTGGGAGGGTTCCCTCAGGGAAATTAAGATTCCAGCAGCATCATTACAGATGAACAGAGAAAAGAAATACAGGAAAATTTCTAGCTAAATTAAAATAAAGTATTTACATATACAAATATAAAAAAAAATAAGATATGGGGAAGGAGGGGGAGAAAAAAAAGGGGGGAGAAGGGGGGGGGGCGGCAGGAGAGATATTGCACTTTATATTGCACATTGTCCGGTATTGCTTATTGTTAGGCTAGGCTACTGCTCCTTCCCGTCCTTTGTCCTCCTGTTACCCCTCCCCCAGAGAGGAGTTGTACAGTCTGATGGCGTGAGGGACAAAGGAGTTTTTGAGTCTGTTCGTCCTGCACTTGGGAAGGAGCATTCTGTCACTGAACAGGCTCCTCTGGTTGCTGATGACGGTGTGCAGAGGGTGACTGGCATCATCCATGATGTTTGTCCATAGACCTCTTCTCTGCCACCATCACCAGAGTCTCCAGCTTCATGCCGACCACAGAGCCAGCCCGCCTGATCAGTTTGTCCAGCTTGGATGTGTCCTTCTTGGATGTGCTGCCCCCCAGCTGTAAAACAGGACACTGGCGACCACAGACTGATAGAACATCCACAGGAGTTTCCTGCAGATGTTAAAGGACCGCAGCCTCCTAGGGAAGTATAGCCTGCTCTGTCCCTTCCTGTATAAGTGATTGGTGTTGCAAGTCCTGTCCAGCCACAGCCCGAGGTACTTGTAGGAATCCACAGCCTCCACCTCGACTCCCTCGATCAGAACTGGTCGTGACCTTGGGCTGGACCTCCCAAAGTCAATGATCAGTTCCTTGGTCTTCGAGGTGTTAAGCTGCAGATGGTTCCTGTTGCACCACACAGCAAAGTCCCTCACCAGGCTCCTATACTCCTCCTCTCTGTCGTCACTGATGCACCCAATGATGGCTGTGCCATCGGCAAACTTCTAAATGTGACACAGCTCCGAGTTGTAGCAGAAGTCCACGGTGTACAGGGTGAAGAGAAGAGGGGCCAGCACCGTGCCCTGGGGTGCTCCGGTGCTGCTAATCACAGTGTCAGACGTGATGTCCTTCAGCCTGACGTACTGTGGCCTGTCAGTGAGGTAGCTGGAGATCCAGGTGACCAGGCAGGGGTCTACTCGCATCCTGTTCAGTTTGTCCTGAAGCAATAGGGGCTGGATGGTGTTGAAGGCACTCGAGAAGTCCAAGGAGAGGATCCTTACTATGCCATTTCCCTTATCCAGATGCGAGTGGGCTCGGTGTAGCAGGTAGAGGATGGCATCTTCCACACCGACACCTGCCCGGTACGCAAACTGCAGACAGTCCCGGGCATGTTGTACCTGGGGTCTGAGGAGGCTAAGGAAGAGCCGCTCCAACGTCTTCATCAGATGTGAAGTGAGTGCCACTGGTCGGAAGTCGTTCAGCTCGCTGGGCCGATTCTTTTTGGGAACTGGAACGATACATGATGTCTTCCAGAGGGTGGGCACTCTCCCCAGCTGCAGGCTGAGGTTGAAGATGCATTGGAGTGGTTCACCCAGTTCAGCAGCGCAGGTCTTCAGTAGTCGGGGACACACCTTGTCCGGGCCTGCTGCTTTCCTGGGGTGGAGGTTCCTCAGTTGACCTCTGATCTGGTCTGCAGTAATGCATGGAGGAGTCTGTGTTGAGGTGGGGAATGAGGGTGCTGCTATGAAGACTGGGGGGAGGTGTGTTGAGGGAAGAAGGAGAGATGGCTGCAGTGAGGGAGAGGGTGGGGGGGGACGTGGGCTGGTTGAACCGATTGAAGAAGTAATTTCATAATCAGCATTTAAGCATTTAAGTCTAGGCTGAAAACATATCTGTTTAGTCAAGCCTTTTGTTAATGGTGTTTATGAGGTAAAGGAGTAGATCTGGAGGGTCCTCAGACATAGAGTGTTTTGGTAAACTGGGATGTATGGATGCTGTCAGTCCCCACTCGCTTGCTCACTCGAGTTTGTTGATGGTGCAGTGGCTGGCTGCTTTATGTCCCGGGGCTCCCTCATGCCTGTGTTACCTTCTGGCTCTCTCCTTTTAGTTATGCTGTCATAGTTAGTTGCCGGAGTCCCTGCTTGTACTCGGTGCAATATGTATACTGTTCCTACTTATTCAGGTGACATTGGGCATACCTAACCACCTGTGTTTTCTTTCTCTCCCCCCCCACTCCAAATCTGTCCCTCTGAGTTACATGGAGTCAACAGGAAATCTTTTGGTGGAGACGGTGGGGACCTCGACTGGCTATCGTAGCCTGCAGGGAATCGGCCGTCAGACATTCTGTCGCATGTCCCAGACCCGGTGAAATGTAACTGAATTGTCTTGGCCAGGCCTAAGGGTCCCATCTGCATCTCATCATTGCTGAGGAGTGTGCTCCCATCACCCAATCAAGCATCCAGCCAGAGCAGGTCATGATATATTTTTTTACCATATTAACATGCCATTGTGTGTCATGCCTGATGTAAAGACTCTCGTCTCTGCGAGCCTACCACACAGATTTAATACTTGTCATTTTTAGGGCATACCTCTCTCTCCCCCCCCATATGTCCCTCTGAGTTACATGTTGATCCTGGGATTGAGATGCTGGCCTCTTCTGCCCCTCGGACCTGCTTGATCCATCCTGGTGCCCTGTGTCTGGTCGGAGTTTTATCGCCCCACTCCTGTGAAGGACGGCCCCATGAGGACAGTTGAGGGTTATACCTGTTAAAACTGTTAATATTATAGTCAGGCTGTCTGTTGTTGCCCAAATGAGGATGGGTTCCCTTTTGAGTCTGGTTCCTCTCGAGGTTTCTTCCTCATGTCGTCTGAGGGAGTTTTTCCTTGCCACCGTCGCCACAGGCTTGCTCATTGGGGATAGATTAGGGATAAAATTAGCTCATGTTTTAAGTCGTTCAAATTCTGTAAAGCTGCTTTGCGACAATGTTTATTGTTAAAAGCGCTGTACAAATAAACTTGATTTGATTTGATTTCAACTCATCCGCCCTCTCCACTGTCCCCTCAACGACTCTGGTCTTTGTATTGTGGCCTGTGATGGTTTTCACACCTTCCCAGACCTCCCTCATGCTGTTCTCCTTCAGCTTCTGCTCCACCTTTCTCCTGTAGCTGTCCTTAGCTTCCCCTCACGTAGCATTTTACCTCCTGCTGTGCTGCTTTTATCGCCTCCCTATCCCTGCTCCTGAAGGTGGCCTTCTTCCTGTTGAGGACAGCTTTGACTTCCTGCTACCCATGGCTTGTTATTAGGGTAACACCGTACAGTCTTAGCGGGGAAGACCACGTCTGCACAGAAGTTAAGGTAATCCGTCAGACAGTGTGTCAGCCCCTCTATGACCTCACAGTGTGGGCTAAGCAGCACATCCCAGTCCGTGATGTCATAGCAGTCCCTGAGGGCATCTTCCATTTCAGGGAACCACCTCCTGATGGAGCTAGTTGTTGCAGGCTGCCTTTGAACCAGGGGGCTGTACTTTGGCTGTAGAAGAACCAGGTTGTGATCAGACTTCCCTAGTGGGGGGAGGGGTGTGGCTCTGTATGCATCCCTCACATTAGCATACAGCAAGTCAATAGTTCTGTGTTTCCAAAGCACAGTGATGAGTTTATAGCAAAAGAGGTAACAAAAAACACCCAAACATCCACTGTAGACCACACCAGATATTCTGAGCACTAAACATACAAATACAGATAATGGCATTGCATCACACCCCAAGTTAACTCATTCATAGGTTTTGCATGGCAGATAGAATAGAATGCCTTTGTCACTATACACATGTACAATGAGATTAAAGCATCTCCAATAACAGTGCAAACAGCATGTAGAGTGAGAGAGAGAGGAAGGGGGAAAACAAGGGGGGGTGTAAGGGGGTAAGGTGCACAGTCCTGAGGTGTATGTGTTGTGTTACACATTATGGAGTGAGGTATTGCTCATTGCACATATAAATTATTGCACGAGAGAGTCACATTATAAAAAATATTACACATTTATGAAGTATTGCAAGGTAAGGTAGGTGCACAGTCCTGAGGTGTATGTGTTGTGTGTAAGGTGCATGTGCTGTATGTAAGGTGCACAGTCCTGAGGTGAGGTGAATGTGTTGTGTTTCACATTATGGAGTGAGGTATTGCACATTATAAAAAGTATTGCACAGACAGAGTCCCTTATAAAGTACTGCACATTATAAATTATTGCATGAGGAGAGTCATATAGTAAAATAAATAGACTATAAAAAGTCAGAGCATATCCAAGTTCAGGGCAGTTATGGCTTTTGGAAAGAAGCTGTTTTTGAATCGGTTTGTCTTTATTCTGATGCACCTGTAGCGCCTCCCTGAGGGCAACAGGTCGAACAGATCAAAGCCAGGGTGGGAGCTGTCCTTGATAATGTTCTTAGCTCTGCTAAGGCAGCGGGAGGTGTAAATGTCCATCAGGGAGGGGAGAGGGCAGCCAATGATCTTCTGTGCTGCCTTAACTACCCTCTGGAGCCTCTCCCTGTCTACAGCAGTGCAGCTGCCGTACCATGCTGTAATACAGTACGTCAGCAGGCTCTCAATGGATGAGCGGTAGAAGGTCAGCAGCAGGTTGAAGTTTAGGTTGTACTTCCTGAGGACTCTCAGGAAGTGTAGCCGCTGCTGAGCCTTCTTAATGACTGCTGTGATGTTTACTGACCAGGAAATATCGGCGGAGATGAGGATGCCGAGAAACCGGAAGGTGTGGACCCTCTCCACATACACGTTATTGATGTAGAGGGGAGCTAGGTCGGTGCTGTGCTTCCTGAAGTCAACAATGAGCTCTTTGGTTTTTTTGGTGTTCAGAGCGAGGTTATTTTCTGAACACCAGGCTGCCAACTTCAGGACCTCCTCTCTGTAGGCTGCCTCGTCTCCCTTTGAGATGAGTCCGACCACTGTGGTGTATTCAGCAAACTTGACGACGAGGTTGTTGTTGTGGGTTGAACTACAGTCATGGGTGTAGAGACAGTACAGGAGGGGGCTCAGCACACAGCCCTGTGGAGAGCCGGTGCTCAACGTGCGGGTGGAGGAGAAGTGGGGGCCAAGTCTCACAGTCTGGGGCCGGTTAGTAAGAAAGTCCTTTAACCAGGCACATGTGAGAGGGGGAGGCCGAGTGTGTCCAGTTTTCTAATAAGGATGTCCGGGATTATTGTATTAAAAGCTGAACTGTAATCCACAGAGTATGCAGACGTAGCTCTGCTGCTGCTCCAGGTGATTTAGCGCAGAGTGGAGAGCTACGGCGATGGCATCCTCTGTGGATCTGTTTGTGCGATATGCGAACTGGTAGGGGTCGAAGTCTGGGGGGAGGTGGTCCTGGATGTGCTGAAGAACTAGTCTCTCAAAGCACTTCATGATTACCGGGGTGAGGGCCACAGGACGGTAATCATTCAGGCTGGTGACGGGAGACTTCTTCGGCACTGGGATTATTGTTGCAGATTTTAGGCAGGGTGGAATGACTGCCTGAGCCAGGGAGAGGTTAAAGATCGTGGTGAAGGTAGGGGTGAGCTGGTGGGCGCACGCTCTGAGCACCTTACCAGGTACACCACCTGGGCCGGCAGCTTTCTTGGGGTTCACTTCCAGGAGCACCCGTCTGACATCGTGCTCCTGTACAGTGAAAGGAGTGGTGTAGGAACTGTGTGGTGGTGGGGGGCAGGGCAGGAGCAGATGAGTGCTGCTGAGATGTCTCAAAGCGAGCAAAGAAGCGATTTAGCTCCTCTGCTAGCAGCGCACTCCAGTCTCCTGTTGGCGCATCACAGTCTCTGAAGTTTGTGATGTCCTGAATGCCCTGCCACACCTCCCGTGTGTTGTTGCTGGACAGGTGGGACTCTATGCACAGCCTGTGGTCTGCCTTGGCTTTATTTATTCCTCTTTTCAGATCAGCTCGAGCGGCTCTGTACAGAGCTCTATCACCTGACCTGAAGGCAGCATCGCGAGCCCTGAAGAGTGAGCGGACCTGGCTGGTCATCCAGGGTTTCTGGTTTGGGAAGACCCGGATGTTTTTATCCACCGTCACATTCCCAATGCAGAACTTGATATAGTCCAGCACCGTTCCTGTGAATGTCTCCAGCTTCTGGTGTTCAAATAAGTCCCAATCTGTCTGTTTAAAGCAGTCCTGTAGTTTGGAGAGTGCATTGTCAGGACAGGTTGTGATAGTCCTTGTGGTGGGCCTGGCTCTGCGTCTGAGGGGGGTGTAGGCTGGGAGAGCAGGAGGGAAAGATGATCTGACTGGTCGAGGTGGGGGAGGGGTATGGCTCTGTACGCATGTTTGATGTTGGAGTAAACATGATCCAGAGTGTTCTCCCTTCTAGTAGAATACTTAACATGTTGGTAAAACTTCAGCAGTACAGTCTTCAAGTTGCCCTTATTAAAGTCTCCTGCTATTATGTGAACACCGTCAGGGTGGGCCCGCTGCTGTTTGTTAACGGTGTTCAGCAGGAGAGAGAGCACTGTGTTTACACTGGCATCAGGTGGAATATACACAGCTGAGACAATCACCACAGTTAATGCTCTCGGTAGAACAAAAGGCCGGCATCTTACAGACATGTACTTGAAGTCTGGGGAACAGTGTTTATCTATAATTGTTCTGTTGTTACACCAATTATCATACACGTAAATACAGAGCCCCCCTCCTCTGCTCTTACCGGAGTTCTCATTCCTATCCCAGCGGAGCAGAGTGCGGCCTGCTAGCTGCAAGCTAGCATCGGATATTTCTGGATGAAGCCAGGTTTCTGTGATAATTAAAACACAGCAGTCCCGAACATAGCGATTTCCAGCGAGTTATAATTCCAGATCATCCGTTTTATGCACCAGGGATCTGGCATTGGAAAGATACAGGCTCGGTAGAGGTGGCTTATGTGGTTGTTTTCTAAGCCTTATGTTACGTTGCGTTCCCCTCCTGGCTCGTTTACCCCCCAATATGTATGCGTGTTAGGGAAAGAAACGTAACGTGGTGTGTTTGTAGTGTATGGCTGTAAACAAACGCTACTGGCACTTGACTGAGGTCCCCCAAAGGAGGGTGAGCTTACCTCTGCCCGTGTCCGTCTGGGCCGCAGTATCACCGGGCGAGCCCGCGCAGTTCACTCGGTTGTCCTCTCGTCGAGGTAGTTCAAGGTTTGTTTTATATCGTTTTAAAACAGGGTGTTTCCCCAGGTACAGTTCTCACAGATGTTGGGGTGTTCGGCGTTGTCCCGGCATGGATAACTCAAGCGACGTGCAAAACAAAACTAGGCTAGCCTACCCAAGCAAAAAATAAAAAGCAAAACCCGGCGCAGCAAACAGAAACGTCCACCTCCAATCCAGGAGAGGAAAAAGCCGTCTGAGGCCTCCGGCACTTCACCAGGCCTGGACACACGTTTCAACAACTTCCACTGCCGTCTTCAGAGCTTGACTCTGCTCACTCGCCAAACGCCATTCCCAACACCACCCACCTCCTCTGCACAGGTGTACTCATTAATACATTTGAGGGTGGAGCCCCATAAGGGACCATCAGCTACACACATTGCCTGTGCAGCAGTGCCAGAAAAGTAAACAAATAAACCAAACGGTGTCAGTGTATGTGTACCTGGGTGTATATTCGTAACACTTAGCATAGCACCAGACCTGCGGCCCCACTTCTGCTGCTTCTCCCTCCTCCGTCTGCGCCGCCTCCTAGACCCGACAACAATCCACAGAGAGCCCGGCGGTCTCGCTATGTCATCTGGGATGTTATGCGTGAAGAGAAAGTCGCTCAAAACAGATATCTGGTGTTGGTCACTGATGGCTAAAAGTGTCTGGCGGGTATACTGGATGTTCGCAGAAACGATGGTGCACAAACAAGCAAGAAAGAAATACAAAAACAAAAAAAAGAGCACTGAAAAGGAGAGCCGTAAGCCGCTGCAACCACGCGCGCCGCCATCTTGAATGATGCTCTCGACATAAATTAAGGCTAATATGAAACACTAAATACCACCCTAGCATTGGTGGCATTATTTTCCTTTACACAGCATTAAGGCTGGGTAACTGAAAATTTTAATTCACAATAAAATGTTTTATTTCAGTCGATAATTATTGATAATTAATTTTTATGACCTATTTTTCATAATCACCAGGAGAAAAACGGTTTAATTTAACCACTTTATTTTGATTTTAAACAACTGACTTTTATCAACAATTTCCTCATTATCTGCACAGTGTTTCCCACCCATAGAGTTTACTTGGGCAGACTGCCCACATGAAAGCATTCAGCTTTTCAATAGCGATTTTTTTTCTAGCCTAGTTAAAAGTAGACTGCCTTTCAGATTTTTCAAGTTTGAATTTTCCCTGACACCCAGTTGTTTTTGTTTAGTGGACTGAAAGCTACTGAATTGGAATCAGAGACTTCCAATTTCATTAAGTTTTTTTTTCTTAATAGAACAATTAATGAATTTAGGGCCACATGGCCCTAAATTCTCCGCTATTTTTTCTTGCTTCACCATGACCCAATTCAAGATACTACAACCCCAATTCCAAAAGAGTTGGGACAAAGTACAAATTGTAAATAAAAATGGAATGCAATGATGTGGAAGTTTCAAAATTCCATATTTTATTCAGAATAGAACATAGATGACATATCAAATGTTTAAACTGAGAAAATGTATAATTTAAAGAGAAAAATTAGGTGATTTTAAATTTCATGACAAACACCACATCTCAAAAAAGTTGGGACAAGGCCATGTTTACCACTGTGAGACATCCCCTTTTCTCTTTACAACAGTCTGTAAACGTCTGGGGACTGAGGAGAGAAGTTGCTCAAGTTTAGGGATAGGAATGTTAACCCATTCTTGTCTAATGTAGGATTCTAGTTGCTCAACTGTCTTAGGTCTTTTTTGTCGTATCTTCCGTTTTATGATGCGCCAAATGCTTTCTATGGGTGAAAGATCTGGACTGCAGACTGGCCAGTTCAGTACCCGGACCCTTCTTCTACACAGCCATGATGCTGTAATTGATGCAGTATGTGGTTTGGCATTGTCATGTTGGAAAATGCAAGGTCTTCCCTGAAAGAGACGTCGCCTGGATGGGAGCATATGTTGCTCTAGAACAGGGGTCACCAAACTTTTTTCTCTGGGGGCCACATTGTCGTTCCTGACTGTGATGGGGGGCTGGGGTAAGGTCAGCTATATAACAGAGATGTATGGCCCAGACAAATATGACCACCAGCAGGCCTCATTGTGTAGTAGAGATTACTAGCCTGGCACAGCCATCCCCACTACTATATCCACACTACTATATCAACACTTGATTCCTGGCACATATTTGTTTATCTTTACTAGTGGTTTGCAAAAGTAGTAATCGAGTCTTCACACTTTGTTTTAATTTGAAATACCACAGATATTCCATTTATTTATTTTCTAATAAAAATAACATCAAAGCTGTCAAGGTAAGAAACATCTGCCTAGTTGAGGTGAGTGACACTGGCAAAGGTGAGTGGAAAATTATAAATTGTAGGTAGGCCTGTTGATATTAATAATATTAATAATAATTGTGTGCAGCACTTAATAAAGGTCAAATAAATAGGCCTATAAAATAAATACAATTTAAAAAAACAGTGAAATTATAATATGAGCAATAGATCACAGCAGTTGTGCTGTGTCCTGCACGTCATTGCTCTCATCCATGGCCAAAGCAAAAAACTCAAATTCTGACGCTCTCTCATTCAGCTGGTCATACACGTTGTCCCCCAAATCTTTGGTTCACCTGGTCATAGTAGGTGCAGAGAGACTCACCGCGTTGAGTGCATCCTTCTTGTCGGGACACACCTCCTCGGCCACAGCAAGCATGCATACTTTAACAAAGTCCACATCAGTAAACGGCTTTCCATGGGTAGCTAGTAGGTGAGCTACCTTATAGCTAGCTCAGACAGCAGCCTGGTTGATCTGGGTTTGGTGAAGGAATACATTCTGTTGTGCAGCCAGTCCGTATTTCATCCTCCAAATCCTGTCTTCTCTTGTTTGCCCTCGCAAACTAGCATACTCTTTGTGGCAGGTTTCGTAGTGACGACGCAGATTATATTCTTTGAAAACCGACACACTTTCTTTACATACAAGACAAACTGCACGGTCCTTACACTGAACAAAAAAAAAAAAATAAATCGGTGGTCCACTGTTCTTTAAAAACTCTGCACTCTGTCAACTTTTCGCTTACCGCTAGCCATTTTGCTGTCCTGAACACTGACAGTTCTCTGCGTGTGCGCTGCCCGTCACTGCTTGATCGCAAGCATATGACGAAAATTCGGAAAATATGAATAGTTCATTTTATAACCAAATATCAATTTTAATTGATAAAATCAACAAAATACAAGATGCAGACATGTTATTATTTGCCAAAAAGCAATTAAAAAAAAAAAAAATAGGCCATGACCACTTTTGGGGATTGCCTCATAGGGCCAGTTCAAGTGGTGGGGGGCAGAGGGGCCGGTCAAAGGGGGGGTGGCAGGCCGGAGTCGGCCCGTGGGCCGTAGTTTGATGACCCCTGCTCTAGAACCTGGATATACCTTTCAGCATTGATGGTGTCTTTCCAGATGTGCAAGCTGCCCATGCCACACGCACTAATGCAACCCCATACTATCAGAGATGCAGGCTTCTGAACTGAGCGCTGATAACTTGGGTCGTCCTTCTCCTCTTTAGTCCGAATGACACGGCGTCCCTGATTTCCATAAAGAACTTCAAACTTTGATTCATCTGACCACAGAACAGTTTTCCACTTTGCCACAGTCCATTTTAAATGAGCCTTGGCCCAGAGAAGACGTCTGCGCTTCTGGATCATGTTTAGATACGGCGGCTTCTTTGAACTGTAGAGTTTTAGCTGGCAACGGCAGATGGCACGGTGAATTGTGTTCACAGATCATGTTCTCTGGAAATATTCCTGAGCCCATTTTGTGATTTCCAATACAGAAGCATGCTTGTATGTGATGCAGTGCCGTCTAAGGGCCCGAAGATCACGGGCACCCAGGATGGCCTTGACCCTTACGCACAGAGATTCTTCCAGATTCTCTGAATCTTTTGATGATATTATGCACTGTAGATGATGATATGTTCAAACTCTTTGCAATTTTACACTGTCAAACTCCTTTCTGATATTGCTCCACTATTTGTCGGCGCAGAATTAGGGGGATTGGTGATCCTCTTCCCATTTTTACTTCTGAGAGCCGCTGCCACTCCAAGATGCTCTTTTTATACCCAGTCATGTCAATGACCTATTGCCAGTTGACCTAATGAGTTGCAATTTGGTCCTCCAGCTGTTCCTTTTTTGTACCTTTAACTTTTCCAGCCTCTTATTGCTCCTGTCCCAATTTTTTTGAGATGTGTTGCTGTCATGAAATTTCAAATGAGCCAATATTTGGCATAAAATTTCAAAATGTCTCACTTTCGACATTTGATATGTTGTCTATGTTCTATTGTGAATACAATATCAATTTTTGAGATTTGTAAATCATTGCATTCCGTTTTTATTTACAATTTGTACTTTGTCCCAACTTTTTTGGAATCGGGGTTGTATGTCATGCATCATATGGTGGGCTTTCAATGTTCACACAAGGCATTGTGGGATACAAATTTGAAACGAGAGGAAAATGGAGGATGCAAATGAAACGTGAAAGACCGACTACAGTAACGGAAAGCGAGAAGAGACGCTATGTTGCAAAGGAAAGGAAACACAGGACCAAACTAATAAATATCAGTGGTCAGCGAGCACCTCGGTGTGATCAGCTGTTCGTTTAGCAACACAATGATGTAACAGTCAGTGCACGGTCAAAGGTAAACCTGCAAATGGCAGTAATGCAACACTGGATGCCAGCTGCCATAAAACCCAAAAGAAGAAGAAGCAGGTAAACCTGCGCATGTGCACACCGGACTGCCTCTGTCTGTTTGACTGCGCGAAGCGAAGGATTTCATGCACATTATTTGCTAGGGAATCCCCTCAAATTAAATAACTTCCCAGCCACAGAATGGCCTGGATTTTTTTTGGAGATATTGCAGAAATAAACATACATCACAATGACCAAATTTCAGAGGGAACTAAATTTCACCTATTTTATGAAATCGAAAGGCCGTATAGCTTTAACTGATTATAAAAAAAGACATTAACGGTCTGTGGACTTTTAATCATTCTATCCCCATGTCAGTAACAGAAATTAAGAGGCCATTTTTATTTTTATTATTAGAAGTCACACAGATACAAAAAGATACAACCTGTGGTTGTTGCTGACAGATAACGTGCGTGATTTACCGAGCAGCACAAGCAGAGCAAATACCAATCCATGCGAGCAGAGTAGATACAGATGCAATCTGAAATCACAAGATAGAGCATTTTTGTGCCGGTGAAGCAGCAGATGCCGTTCCTTTTAAGAATTCATGTTCCCCCTTGAGGAAGCAAGGAACCTTGATGGAACCTTCAGAAGCACCCAAGCACAACTGGATGTACAAAAAGCAAAATGGGCCAAAAATATTGGCACTAGTTTCAAATGTCTTAGCATTTTAATTTTTTTTAACCATTTCACTTTCTGCAAATATGTACTGGTAACCTGGCAAATATGCCAAATTTGTAGTATAGTGGCATAAAGGGAAACGGAATTGTCTGCTTCACCAGCAGATAACATCAGCCCTTTCTGTCAGCTACCACTGCAAGTATATTTCAGACCTGTGGGAAACACTGCTCATTTTCTCACTCCATGCAGTTTCTGTTGTCGTTACATGTTGATGGCTCAACTGAACAATACACCTATTAAATGATGCAAATGTAGCATGCTCCATTATCAAGAGATATGATATGGAGCACGTTTGGGGTTTGTTCATACAACCAAACTTTGCATACACATTATGTGCTTTTATAGTAGTTTACATTTAATACAGCCAAGTGAAATTATTGAACATTCTATCAAACAATTTTTTTACTGCCATCAGTGACGTGCCCATCAACGGTACATATTGCTATTATTTTATCATCCAGGGCTACACAGCATGCCCCACTGTATTTTATTCCTAACATAATGACAAATAATTTTACAATTATGCTGGGAGGTACAGTGCCAGTCAAAAGTTTGGACATACCTTTGGCTGTATCCACATTTACCTACATACAGTGGTTCTTGAAAGTTTGTGAACCCTTTAGAATTTTCTATATTTCTGCATAAATATGACCTAAATCATCAGATTTTCACACAAGTCCTAAAAGTAGATAAAGAGAACCCAGTTAAACAAATGAAACACGAATATTATACATGGTCATTTATTTATTGAGGAAAATGATCCAATATTACATATGTGAGTGGCAAAAGTATGTGAACCTTTGCTTTCAGTATCTGGTGTGACCCCCCTGTGCAGCAATAACGGCAACTAAAAGTTTCCGGTAACTGTTGATCAGCCCTGCACACCGGCTTTGAAGAATTTTAGTCCATTCCTCCGTACAGAACAGCTTCAACTCTGGGATGTTGGTGGGTTTCCTCACATGAACTGCTCGCTTCAGGTCCTTCCACAACATTTCAATTGGATTAAGGTCAGGACTTTGACTTGGCCATTCCAAAACATTAACTTTATTCTTCTTTAACCATTCTTTGGTAGAACGACTTGTGTGTTTAGGGTCGTTGTCTTGCTGCATGACCCACCTTCTCTTGAGATTCAGTTCATGGACAGATGTCCTGACGTTTTCCTTTAGAATTCATTGGTATAGAATTCATTGGTATGGTGATGTAGGAGAAAGACGCTTGGAAGAGGTCTCCCGGTTGAACTGTTTATATCCCTGTAAACACTATAATTGATACGGGAAAGTGACGGATTACAATTACAGCTTCAACTCGGGGGGTGTAATGAGTGGCTCTAAACTTAAAGCGAGTAATACACCGAGCTGCCCAGTCACTCGTGGCGTGGTGGCTACTGTAGGTAGCAAACTTGCTAAAATGGCGGCTGCAAGCTCAGATGCTAGCAACACACCTGGTCTCGTCAAAGACTTGCTGGACATTTTATCAACGAGCCAGCTGGTTTCTGAACTGGAGAAGCAACGAGCCTCGCTTTGGAAAGACATCTCAGCGTTAATCCAGGAGTCTGTTAAACCATTACAGACCTCGGTGGATGCACTCTGCAAGAAGGTGAATCACTTTAATGGCCGTCTCACTGCTGCAGAGACCCTGGCCGGGGGAAACTTTGAGCGCATAACAAGCACGGAAAAAACAGTGAAGATGCTGCATGCCCAGAACAAGTCTCTTCAGGACCGCCTCGACGATCTTGAAAACAGGTCCCGTAGAGTTAACCTTCGGATAATTAACATTCCTGAGACCCCTGCCTGGTCACGCATTTTACAATGAGCAAGTGATGGACAAAGAGTAGAACGCAGTATAGTATTCCCCATCGTCACCCACACCTGGGGTTTTCTTCCCCGCCTGTTTGGATGAGGCCGTCTGCTCCTGCCACTGTATGCTGCCCCGTGGACTTGCTGTTTTGCGGACATCTTCAACGAACATCATGGTAACCATGGAAACGGGTAGGCGCGTGAGCTGTATTTACTCTGATCATGCTCCAGGAGTGATGTACATAGACTTGTATTTTACTTTGTTACGTTGGGGACTTTGTTTACTTCCAATTGTGCAGTGTGGATGCCATATGTGATGATATCACCATCTTTTCTGTCCCGATTATGATGGTAAGCATGTTAAGTTGGTTTCAGTGAGTCCTCGGTTTGGCGGATGTGCCTCTAGTGCACTCATCTCTCTCTCATATCAAGTGTTGCTTTATTAGACACTTTATTTAATTATTTATTTATTTTCCTCCAACCTCACTACCTCTTTTTGTTTGCTTTTATTTCTCTGCAGCATGCACTGTCCTGTAGTAGAGTTTATTAAGGGGGATGGTTTCTCTATTTGAGGCAAATATTGAGGCAAACTTATTGATGGCCTGTTTACCTTAGTTAAATGTTAAGACTAATGTTGCTTTTCTGTAATCATGTCATTCTTTAAAAGCATGGTGTATGTTTTATATATATTGTTCACCTGGATGACCTCTTGAACAAGAGAAGGTTATGGAAGCAGAAAGTGTTATCCTGTTGGGATTGAAGATGCGGATGTGTTTGGTTTGTATAAGGGAAATGGGGGTGGGAGGGATGCTTTGATGTCCTTTTTTGTATGTTTGTTGTGCTTATGTGTTTTTGTTTTGTTTTCTCCCCTTTTTCCTTGGCTCGGGAGTCGCATCAGGCCTGGGAAAGGTATTGCTCCTTGTTTCTTTATGATGTGACGACTCAGGGTAAGAATCTTCGCTTTATCTCCTGGAAGCTAAAGGGCACTAACCAGCCCATTAAACGTAATAAGGTAATGACTCATTTAAAGCAACTCAAGGGTGATTTTTTTTTTTTTAAACAGGAGACTCACCTCTGTTCCTCGAAGGTTAACCGTATCAAGCGACCTTGGATAGGGCATGTATTTCACTCTAAATTCCCAGTAAGGGCAAGGGGTGCGGCTATCCTCATACATAAGAGTGTTCCATTTGAGGTATCAAGCTCCATTGAAGACCCTAATGGTCGATTTGTAATTATTTCTGGTAGACTATGTGACATACCTGTGGTTATGGCCTGTGTTTATGCACCTACATGGGATGACGATAAATTCATTACAAGCTTTTTCTCTTCTCTTCCTAAAGTTGATGACCACTACTTAATTATTGGCGGCGACTTAAATTTAATTCAAAACCCCTCCCTAGACAGGTCTTCCTCTAATCCTCAGATGTTATCCAAGTCAGTTAAAATCCTTGACACATAAGATCAGTTTAGGTTTATTTGACCCATGGAGAGCTAAATCTTATTTCAGACAGCTTTTTCCTTTTTTTCACACGTTCATCACTCATATTTGTGGATAGATTTTTTTTTTCTCTTGGATAATTATTTTTTATCAGAGGTCCACTCATGTGAGTACCATAGCATTGTTATCTCAAATCACGCCCCCTGTATCTGTAGATATTAGCTTTTCTAGGCATGTCCCCCCCCCAGACAGTGGAGACTTAACTCCTCTTTGCTAGCCCAAGCTTCCTTTAAAGGCTTCCTTCATGCACAGATCTCCTTGTTCTTTGATACTAACGATTCTCCAGAGATTTCTAGACACACTCTATGGAAAACTTTTAAGGCGTTTATGCATGGGCAAATTATATGTTTCAACCCTAAAGAAGGCAGAAAGGGTGGAGTCGGAGGCACTCACCAAGGAGATATTTAGAATCGACAATTTGTATGCTTCAGCTCCTACCCCTGCTCTTTATAAAGAACGCCTTCAGCTTCAGTCCAAATTTGATTTAGTATCCACAAGTAAAACACAGAAGCAGTTATTCCTTGCTCAACAACGTTTCTTTGAGACTGGGGATAAAGCGGAAAGATTATTAGCACACCAGGCGCGTGCAGCCACACTATCCAAATTGATCCCCAAGATCAAATCCGCGTCAGGTGAAGTTACCTCAGATCCTATTGAGATTAATAAGATATTTTGTTCTTTCTACTCTAATCTTTACTCCTCACAATGTCCTTCAGATGTTTGGGATGGAGACAACCCTCTAGACAAGATAGTTTTTCCTAAAATAAATGAGGATTTGTGTAGGGAGCTGGGAAGTCCAATTTCTATCAAGGAAGTACAGGAGGCAATTATGTCACTTCAGAATGGTAAAACTCCAGGCCTTGATGGGTTCACTGTTGAGTTTTTTAAGCTATTCTCTGCCATCAGTGCACCAGCCTCCCACCCTGTTGGAGGCCTCTATTTCTCTCCTGCTTAAAAGTGATAAAGACCTCATGTGCAGTAGCTATAGACCTCTTGCAGTCACGTGACCGAATCCCGGCTGGAATGTAAACAGCCGCCATCTTGTCGGTCAACAACACAGCTGAATATTGTTGCACTCGTATACAAAATGGATCAATTTCAACCAACTGACTACACGGCTCATTTTTCTAATGAACAGATAACTAGATACATGTCTAAAATAAACGACCTACAGATTAGTGACCCTTATCGATTACCCCTACAATTTTTAAATGAGAAGCCTGAGAGTAAGGAGAGGACAGGCGCGCTTCCTCATAGACTCCCATTATAAACGTGGCAGCGCTTGTACTGCAAAATCAGAAAAAAGTCACTCGTTTTTAACTCGCTCTAGCGTCCTCATTTTTTAGACTACAGACAAAAAAAAAATTACATCAACGTGTTCAAGAGAGCCTTGTGGCACTCAATGTGAAAGAATTTTGTGAATATCTCCTTCCAATTTCGTGTAAATCCCCGTTGTTTGGAGGGTGCACTCTGAGCAAATACTGTCCTTTCTGTGTGCCTTTCTGCGTCTCTAAGCACAGCTCGCTCTCACACACACACACACACACACACACACACACACACACACACACAGGAGGAAGGGGCTGCTCCCTCTCAGAGAGACACAGGCTTGTAGCATCAGGGCAAGTCACACATTCACACAGTTCAGTGGAACTCCTGCACTTGCGGCTGCTACACGCACTGCATCACTCTCACAATTTCCCACAAGGGTAATTATATGCCATACAACTCTCCGGCATTGTGGCACAGTAATATTTGCAGATTTGGGCGAAAAACAACGAAAGTCAGTGTCAGTAAATTGCGATGGCGGAAATATGGCGTTTGACCGACAAGATGGTGTCTGTTTACAATCTGGATCGGCTGTGACGTCACATGCAAGTGGTCTATAGGCCCATTTCCCTCTTAAATGTTGACCTAAAGATCCTGTCAAAAATCCTAGCCCAACGCCTACAACGGGTCCTATCAAGTATAATATCAACTGATCAAACGGGTTTCATGCTTGGAAGGCACTCATTTCATAACACAAGGAGGCTCCTAAATATCATTAGTGCTCCTAGTTCAAACATTCCAGAAGTGATTATCTCACTAGACGCGGAGAAGGCCTTCGACAGGGTAGAGTGGAGCTTCCTTTTTTTTTTTTGCAGAAATTCGGTTTCAATCCAGAATTTATATCTTGGATCAAATTGCTTTACGCCAGCCCAGTCACCTCAGTCTACACAAACGGACTCCAGTCTGCCGCATTTCCCCTCCATTGTGGAACCAGACAGGGCTGCCCTCTTTCCCCCCCCCTCTTATTTGCCACAGTTATTGAGCCTCTAGCCATCTGGCTGCGCCAGGAGGGTGGGTTTGAGGGCATCACCAGAGCTGGGAAAGTTCATAAATTATCGTTGTATGCCGATGACCTCCTTTTATACATGTCTAATCCAGCTTCCTCTCTCCCCACGGTTGTACGTATCTTCAACAAATTTGGGTCCTATTCAGGTCATAAACTTAACCTCCACAAGAGCGAACGTCTTCCCATCAATTCTCTGGCCAAAAATATACCCGCGTCTTTTTTCCCTTTCAAATATGCTACAGACGGATTTAAATATTTGGGGGTGCATATTACAATCAATCGACTTTTCTCCAAAAAATTTTCCTCCTCTCCTTGAGAGTTGTAAACTAGACTTTGACAGATGGTCTGGTCTCCCACTATCCCTAATAGGTCGTGTTAGTTTAATTAAAATGGTTGTTTTACCCAAGTTTCTATATAGTCGGCCAGCCAACAGCAGCAAAAGTGCTTAAAAAAAAAAACTTTTGATGGCAAAGTCTTGTTAAAAGTTGGCAACCATGCTAGAAGTTAGCAGCATGGACTAAGGTTTCAGAATCACCCGGTTGCCAACATGGAACTTGACCTTTAAGGTCAAATTTGAAGGTCAAAAACAATGCATTTTATGGTTAGTCTTTTTTAGGGGCCTTATATTCATGGAATTCTTTTTCAAATGTTGGCAACCATGCTAGAAGTTATCAATAAAGTCTAAGGTTCCAGAACCTAGTGGTTGCCAAAATCATATTTCAAATTTAAGGTGAAATTTGAAGGTAAATAGGTGATAGATAGGGATGATCTTCAACTTCCCCATGTCTGGAAGAACTTCATTGCACTTGATGAGAACAAGGAGGACCTTGCAATGTTCCTTAGTGGCAGACTCACTAAAACAAGTGAGACAAACAAAGAGATTGTTGTTGGTGGAAGCACCCCCAGTGGGTTTTCCACGACATGTGGAATTGAGGTTTTTCACCTGACGTCACAGGGTCACGTGACGCCCCGGTGTCCGCCATTTTGAAGGTCAAGCTAGCTAATGTCAACAACAGTAGCTAGTATGTTACTGTAGCAATGTTTACGTTCAGTCATTTGGATGACTGTTAAAACCTTTCAGTCTCAAGTTTTTCCTTTACTGTATTTACTAGTTTACTGTAATTATGATCCGGCAGCTATTTACACCGGATCCAGTGTAAATAGCTGCCGGAGCCGACGTCCCAGCTTGCCCGAGCGCGCTAGCTCCCAGCCTGCCCGAGCGCGCTAGCTCCCAGCCTGCCCGAGCGCGCTAGCTCCGGCAAGCTCGGATGTCGGCTCCAGCAGCTATTTACACTGGATCCGGTGTAAATAGCTGCCGGATCATAATTACAGTAAACTAGTAAATACAGTAAAGGAAAAACTTGAGACTGAAAGGTTTTAACAGTCATCCAAATGACTGAACGTAAACATTGCTACAGTAACATACTAGCTACTGTTGTTGACATTAGCTAGTGCTAACAGCTAGCTGCTAGTACACTGCTACAACTACACCGACCCTAATAATACAGTTCTTGGTCATTGCCTGGTAACAGCAAATTTATAACGGGCCATGTCTCAGCAGACTAAGAAGTTATTTCAATGACATTTAATAACATTTTGTTTATCCTGAGGACCGAAAGTAAATGAAAATGTGAACAAACCTTAGCTGTAATAAGATGGTGACCACCGGCTCCAGGGACGACCCGCTGATGTAGGCATGTAACCCAGCCTGACACAAAATATTTATAGGCATCCAAACTCATACGCTTTCAGATCAATACCTGTGTATGGCGATGGGTTTTTAACGACATAGGTATACAGATCATGTGGGCCGAAGTCAGGTAAAGACGAGGGCTTCGTGTACTTCCGTACATCAGTGAACAATCCTGGTGGAAGCAGGTAAACGTCGTTCTCCAAGCCTGCTAACCTCAATTTTTGCAAATACCTCTCCCTCTGCTCGCCCTGTAAATGCTCTAAGTCACTGGATAATGAAGGTGTTTTCTGCATCTCGCTCCTTTTTCTTTTATGTTTATCGTTTGTCGCCTTCCTCGCATTCAAACTGATTTGAGCCGTGACGTCCAAAATGGCAGCATCACATGACTTGGTCACGTGGGTGAAAAACCTCAATTATTCCTGGTCTACAGGCAAACCATGAGGAGGCTGATACACGTATTATCCTGCATATGCTGGAAGCAATTAATGCTGGTTACGAGAACATCATTGTGAAGAGCCGTGATACTGATGTCCTCCTTCTGCAAGGTGTGGATGATGAGTGGGACTTCCAAGGAACATGACAGCTACCCAGTACACCTTATCACTGAGAGTCTACCTCAACAGATTGTGGAAAATATACTTGGTTTCCATGCCCTAACTGGTTGTGATACTGTCTCCTCCTTTGCTGGACATGGGAAAAAGTCATGTTGGACTGTGTATCTGCAACACCCAGAACTTTTACATGGTGTTGGTCGGGATGGGCCTCAAGGAGACGTGGAGGAGTTTTTGTGTCGTCTGTACAAAGCACCATGCTCATCTTCGGGTATTGACAGGGCTAGACATGACTTGTTTCAGAAAGGCAAAAAAGCAATTGACATGTTACCGCCAACGAGTGATGCATTGGCATTGCATCTTGCACGTGTAAATCATCAGGCAAAGGTATGGCTGCAGTCTGATAAGGTATATGTTAATGAAAGCCCTGAGGAGACAGGTGGTTGGAAAGTGGTAGACCAACACTTGGTGGCTGTGTGGCAAAGGAAGCCTCCAGTTCCACATAGTTGCTTAGAACTGATAACATGTGGTTGTAGAACCAAGTGTCGTACACATGCCTGCAGTTGCCTGAAGAATGGACAGCCCTGTATACCTGCATGTGGTTGTGATGCAGATGGATGTTTAAACACTGCAGGGATGGAACATGATAAGGATGAGACAACCTTTTTGTAATAACAGCAACAATAAGTGCAACGCTACCCAACTACTACAAATACATAAAACTGAAAATACTACAAAAATATTCAGTCTGTAATCACATTTGAATTTGAATTCTTGCCTTGAACAAAGAAACAATCTGTTGACATACAGTCTTGTTATTCAGTCACTGTAGAAAACGTTTTGTGTTATTCATACCACAATAATGATGGCCATATAAATTCTAAATATACATATTAATCCATATAATTCATCAATATATTTGAAATTCCTATCCCCCAGGTACTAATTACCCAATATCTATGGCAAGCAATTTGTATTTTATGAAAGCACATCACAAAATTTAAAAAAAACCCTGATATTTGACCTCGGTTGACCTTTTGACCTCTATATTACACCTTAAAAGGTCAAGTTCCATGTTGGCAACCGGGTGATTCTGAAACCTTAGTCCATGCTGATAACTTCTGGCATGGTTGCCAACTTTTAACAAAAAATGCCATCAAAAGTTTTTTTTAGGGTCTTGGCAGGCCGACTAATATATCTTTTTTCACATATCCCCATCCTTATTAAAAAGTCTTTTTTAGATCACTCGATCAATTAATAAAGTTCCTTCCTTTGGGGCAATAAAAATCCACACATCAGAAAATCAGTGCTACAGCTCCCAAAGGCTCTTGGTGGCTTAGCAATGCCCAATTTCTTACACTATTAATGGTCCTGTAATATTCATAAACTTTTATACTGGATTACCAACACAGCAGATGAAGAGCGCCCTGCATGGGTGGAGATGGAACGTACAGCCTCTAAACTCTCTCTTCATTCCCTGGTTTGTTCCCAGCTCCCTTTGATGGCCTCCAACTTTACCTCAAACCCAGTGGTAGCTAACTCTGTTAGAATCTGGATTCAAATTAGGAAAAGCCTAGGCCTCCATAGGGCCTCAGACCTCTCCCCCATTGTAAACAATCACCTATTTCTGCCCTCTTGCACTGATTTGACCTTTCGGACTTGGTTTGACAAAGGGATAACTAAATTTAAGGACCTTTACAACCAAGGGACTTTTATGTCCTTTTCTGAGCTCTCAAAGAAATTTGATTTGCCTAAATCCCATCTATTTCGGTTTTTTCAGACAAGGTATTTTATTCAGAATCAGAACCCCAAATTCCCTAGTCGTCCCACGGAAACTCTGGTTGACTCATTATTGGCTCTTGATCCTGAACAAAAGCGACTAATTTCTAGCATTTACAGCCTTATCAATTCTACTATTGACACCCCTGCGTCTGGTCCCAAGGATTCTTAGGAACAAGAGCTTGGAACCACACTGCCTGATGATTATTGGCAACAAGTTTTACGGTTGGTTCACTCCTCTTCAATCTGTGCGAGGCATGGCCTCCTACAGTGTAAAGTTGTACACAAAGCTCACTACACTAATTTGAGGCTATGTAACTGACTCCTGTAATAGGTGCAAACAATCTCCAGCCGACCATTCCCATATGTTTTGGTTCTGTCCCAGGCTTGCCACATTCTGGTCTGAAATCTTCAAAACCCTTAGCACAGCATACAACACTACTATCTCTCCTGAACCTCTCTTGGCTTTGTTTGGTGTCTCCCTGCAGCCTTTTACCTCTAAAGTCGTGCAGACTGTTCTTGCCTTTGCCACTCTGTTGGCCAGGCGACTCATACTCCTCAATTGGAAACACCCTCATCCTCCAGCTCATAGCAGGTGGGTGAAAGAGGTGTTACTGTCCATTAGACTTGAAAAGCTTAGATTGTCCCTCAATGGCTCCTTAAACTCATTTGAAACCACTTGGAGACCTCTCTTAAATTATATTGAATCTTTGACATCTCTGCCTGACTGTGACGATTGAACCCCCCCCTTATTATTATTTTTATTTATTTTCTCTTTTTTCATTGTTATTTTTAAACATTTTTATTTCGTTTACTTATTTCATTATTTTCCTTATTTATGTATTTGTTGTATATATTCTGTATTGTTTACATGTTGACACTGGATTTACATTGAGAACTGTTCTCTTCTGGGTGAGGTGGGATTGCGGGAGGGATAAAAAGAATGGGAAAAAATGATAGACTGGAAGTTCTCTCTGTCACATTGCACTGTCATTTTGTTGCCTGTCAAATTGCTTCCAATAAAGAAAGTTAATTTTTAAAAAAAAAATTTTGTTGGTATAATTCAGAATTCATTGTTCCGTCAATGATGGTAAGCCATCCTGGCCCAGATGCAGCAAAACAGGCCCAACCCATAATACTACCACCACTGTGTTTCACAGATGGGATAAGGTACTTATGCTGGAATGCAGCGTTTTCCTTTCTCCAAACATAACACTTCTAATTTAAACCAAAAGGTTCTATTTTGGTCTCATCCATCCACAAAACATTTTTTTCCAATAGCCTTCTGGCTTGTCCACATGATCTTTAGCAAACTGCAGACGAGCAGCAATGTTCTTTTTGGAGAGCAGTGGCTTTCTCCTTGCAACCCTGCCATGCACACAATTGTTGTTCAGTATTCTCCTGATGGTGGACTCATGAACATTAACCAATGTGAGAAAGGCCTTCAGTTGCTTAGGAGTTACCCTGGGGTCCTTTGTGACCTCGCCGACTATTACGCGCCTTGCTCTTGGAGTGATCTTTGTTGGTCGACCACTCCTGGGAAGGACAACAATGGTCTTCAATTTCCTTCATTTGTACACAGTCTGTCTGACTGTTGATTGGTGGAGTCCAAACTCTTTAGAGATGGTTTTGTAACCTTTTCCAGCCTGATGAGCATCAACAACGCTTTTTCTGAGCTCCTCAGAAATCTCCTTTGTTCGTGCCATGATACACTTCCACAAAGATGTGTTGTGAAGATCAGACTTTGATAGATCCCTGTTCTTTAAATAAAACAGGGTGCCCACTCACACCTGATTGTCATCCCATTGATTGAAAACACCTGACTCTACTTTCACCTTCAAATTAACTGCTAATCCTAGAGGTTCATATACTTTTGCCACTCACAGATATGTAATATTGGATCATTTTCCTCAATAAATAAATGACCAAGTACAATATTTTTGTCTCATTTGTTTACCTGGGTTCTCTTTATCTACTTTTAAGACTTGTGTGAAAATCTGATGATGTTTTAGGTCATATTTATGCAGAAATATAGAAAATTCAAAAGGGTTCACAAACACCACTGTACTAACCTTGATTCACATTTTGCTACAATTTTGGACACAGCTAATTCAACGTTGTTTGTTTTTTTTAATTAATCATGTAATGTAATGTAATGATGGTCTGTCATTTTTCTTTACATGATATGGATTGCTACAGTTGTCGAATATTTACTGTATTATTTACCATTTCCTGTTTGATGATCTCACATTATGAAGGCAAAAAAAATTGCACTAATTAACTTCTTGAAACTGCCCATGATCAATAACTTTCCTTAGACCATAAAAAAGCAATGGCTCAAATAAATACTTTTCACAGGGCCTGTACAGTACATTAGAAATAGGCATTTTAGTGTTTACAGAAAGTTGAGAGAGAAAGAAGGGGAGGGGGACTGTACTCCATAAAAATGAGCAGGGAGAGAATACAGATGGATGGATAAATAGATGAAAATAAAGAAAACTAAAGCAAAGCTAGCTCACACACATGAAACAAAATACCTGAGAATGCAGTGTGTGTGTGTGCGCGCGCGTGCGTGTGTTAGTTATACACTCATGTTCGACTTCTTGGCCCAAATAATTACTGCCAAACCAGCTGTGGTCAAGTAGAGCTTAAGGCCAGGAGAACACGGTGGAGTTTAAACAGTTGTTCTGTAACCAGGCTGGAAACAGTTCACCCCCACAGCACTGCTTCAAAGCTAAATGAACATGATCCAAGATCTGCCCCTCACAGCCTGCTGAATCACGCTCTCTACTCCATGGAACAATGATCATACAGCAGTATGAAAAGCGAAATGCAAAAAAACACACTAAGTACTTAGCAAAGGTATTAAGGCCCCTATACTTTGTGTATATTCATTTCATGCCAACTGCATTAGAATTCAAAAATAAATAAATTAATTCAGTGTGTGTGTGTGTGTGTGTGTGTGTGTGTGTGAGAGAGAGACTTGTTCAATATCATGCTAACTGAATGGAATATATCTGACAGACCACTCAAAGCCAGCCAATATTATTTAATTAAATTACTAGTAATACTGAGAGTGAGAGAATCGTTCTAATTGTATTAGCACCTGCGAATTTCTCCTAATAATGCAGAGAGAAAGCTTGAAAGCATGAATTTAATTTCAAGCTTAATAATAAGATCACATAATGCTAGCCTAAATACATGGAATATACCAAGAAAGAGTCAATGATTTCAAAGTTGGTGACATAAGGAGTAGTTCTTTAACTCTTTCTGGGTAGGAGGTGTGGGGTGGATTAGCCTGGGGCTGCAGTGGGAAGGTGGTGTTTTTAAGATAAAGAGCTAGATGGTTAATGAATAACGTGGCACACTAGAACACTGTTATCCCACAAATATTTATGTGATCTCCCTCTCTGAGCAGTTAGCTGAGGGGGGGGGGGGGGGAGGCTGTGAACAGCACAGAAAGAGGCAAGTGAGCTGGAAAGCTGCAATGTTATTTGTATTGAAAAATGTTTTAAATTACTGATTTAAACTCTTGTAGTTTGAATTTTGCCCCAAACCTGTTTTATTCATTAGGGCTTCTTTAACCAGTCGGTCATATGTTAGCCCTCAGTAAAAAAAAAAAAAAAAAAAAAAAAGTGTATTCTCCTCTTATGAGGTGTATTCAACTCCTGAAGTCAATGTTAAGGGGAAAGGTCACTTTCTGAGGGAGGAGATGTGAACATACAAGTTGAATGTTAATTGCATGAACAAGTTCAATGAGGTTGCTGATCACAAATCAATTTGCAAAAGCAGAAACACTTCACCGACATTTCATCTGACAAGTACACTGAAGTCTATTATTTAGTAAGGTTGTTCTTTATCATATGATAAAATAATAAATTTGTGTCTGTGATATGAATAGGCCACTTGTGTTCTTAAGAAATTAGCTGCTCCGTGTCTTTCTCTTGGTTTCTCTCCAGTCACACTCGCATACACATAAACTGTCTCTCTGACAAAAAGTCCAGTCGACAGCAGCACTGGAGAGAACTTCTGTTCCTTCCGTCTACTCAGCGAGGGGAAAAAACATGATTCTTCCAAAAAAGGACACACACACACACACACACACACACAGGTCAGGGGCCAACTCAAAAAGCAATGGTACTGAACTGTTGAGTCTCCTCACACTGCCTGAACTCATATGACACAGAAAGAATGAACACAATTCTACAGTGACAGAAAAAAAAGCAACAACAATTAATTAAAAAAAAAAAAAAAAAAGAGAGCGAGAGAGAGACACTCATTCTTAAGGTCAAGAGAAAGGGGTTAGTAGGCTGGTGGAGAGATGGAGTGTGTGTGTGGTGTGTGTAGGAAAAAGAGAACGCAAGTCTGAGTGTGTATGGGACGGAGATACAGGGCAACAAATAGAAAGAAAGTGATGCATTTATCCTCTGTTCACTGTATGACACACTGCATCATATTCTCTACATCCATTATTCTTCCATTTTTCCATGTCTCTCATTTCTAAAAAGGAGAGCAAGTGTTTATAGTACAGTAACACTTAATATAAACACTCCACCAGACAGTGCGCACAGGCAGGCATGCGCACACAGGTAAATTACTTTTGTCAGTCCATGAAGTTAAGGTCTGTTGAAACTGGATTTCATTTCCTTTTCTCTGAAGTCTGAGTTCAGTTTTGCCGACACGCACACAGACACCAAAGCAAGTTCTATATCAAGGGACCGCTCTTTTTTCCTGTTCCCCCCCCCCCCTTCTCTTCTGTTAACTGTTCACTATGAGAGTGATTTTCTTACAATAAAACATCAGGTCTTTTGGGGTGTTCCTGATATGCCAATATTGGTACCTACTAAAAGTAGTCCAAAGGAGGACAACCAGTGAACCCATGACAAGGTTATGGGCACCAAACTCATTGGCATGTGTGGGGAGTGAAGACTAGCTTGTCTGGTCCAATCTCACAGAAGAGCTACTGTAGCACAAATTGCTGAAGAAGTTAATGATAGATATGATAGAAAGGTGTCAGAACACACAGTACATCACAGCTTGCTGTGTAGCTGCAGACCAGTTAGAGTGCCCATGCTGACCCCTGTCCGCCACTGAAAGCATCTGCAATGGGCACATGAGCATCAGAACCAGACCAGGGAGCGATGGAAGAAGGTGGCCTAGTTTGATGAATCACATTTTCTTTTATATCATATAGACAGCTGGGTGCTTGAGTATTGCTTACTTGGGGAAGAGATGGCATCAGGACGCACTATAGGAAGAAAGCAAGATGGCCGAGGCAGCGTGATGATCTGGGTAATGTTCTGTTTGGAAACCCTGGGTCCTGGCATTCATGAGGAATTTATTCCAACACGTACCACCTACCTAAATACTGTTGCAGAACAAGTATAACTCTTCATGGCAATGGTATTCCCTAATGGCAGTGACATCTTTCAGCAGCATAATGTACCCTGCTACATAGCAATACTTGTTCAGGAATGGTTTGAGAAACAAAGAGTTCAACAAGTTGAGTTGGCCTCCAAATTCCCAAGATTTCAAGCTGATCAAGCATCTGTGGGATGTGCTGGATAAACAAGTCTGATCCATGGAGGCCCCACGTCACAACTTGCAGGACTTAAAGGAGCTGCTGCTAATGTCTTGGTGCCAGATACCACAACATACCTTCAGAGGTATGGTGGAGTTCATACCTCCCCTCGGTAAGAGCTGTTTTGATGGCACAAGGGGAAGGCCTACACGATATTATGCAGGTGGTTTTAAAGTCATGGCTGATCGGTGTAGGAAGAGAAAAAAAAAAAGTTTTCAAATGGGAAACTTCCTATTTGATGAATTACTCATACGACATAGGTAGCACAGGGGACTGCATTTAGACTACAAGGGAAAAACAGCCACCCTTAAAAAGGCATAATGTGAAGAAACACTGTCAGCATCACTCGTGGTGAAATTCAATATTTTAGCAATATATATAGGGCAGCACGGTGGTGTAGTGGTTAGCGCTGTTGCCTCACAGCAAGAAGGTCCTGGGTTCGAGCCCCGGGGCCGGCGAGGGCCTTTCTGTGTGGAGTTTGCATGTTCTCCCCGTGTCCACATGGGTTTCCTCCGGGTGCCCCGGTTTCCCCCACAGTCCAAAGACGTGCAGGTTAGGTTAACTGGTGACTCTAAATTGACCGTAGGTGTGAATGTGAATGCTTGTCTGTGTCAGCCCTGTGATGACCTGGCGACTTGTCCGGGGTGTACCCTGCCTTTCGCCCGTAGTCAGCTGGGATAGGCTCCAGCTTGCCTGCGACCCTGCAGAAGGATAAAGAGGATATATACACACACACACACACACACAGGTAGTCATCGACTTACAACCTATGCAACTTACGACCGATCGACTTTACGACCGTCTGGTTATGACTGGCAAGTGTTTCCCAGCTGAGCTAGCTGAGCGTACGACAGTTTCCACCCCAGCTCCTGGCAGCGCCCAGCATCCAGCCTCTCGCCGCGTACAACAGTTTCCGCCCCAGCTCCTGGTTTATGAAATGAGCAAATCCTCCCAGTAGCCCGAGCACTGCACCAGCTGATGATGATGTAGACGACCCACAGCCAAGCACCAGTGATGCCAGTGGTCACTAAGTTTTGTATTTTGCTATGTTTTACATTTGTATCTTGGTATGTTTCAAACTAAAATGTTTTCTATTTTTCACACCTGTATTTCGTATTTTTTGTTTTGCACATATTAAACGAATTGTATTGTAGTATGCAGTGTCTGACTTAAACCAAATAATGAGCCAAGGTAATGAAATAAGAAAAATGTTGATAAAATAAGACTAGGATGATTACAATATCATTACACATTACAATATACTTACGTTCATTTAACATAGGCCGACTTATGACCAGATCGGTTTACGACCGGTCAGTCGTAACCAAACGCAGTCGTAAGTCGACGACTACCTGTATATATTATAAAATATCTCCCTGCAATACTGCACCATTTGTTCATTTAATGCTGTTTTTTGGTAGACAGCACAGCCTGCATGAAAATCTCCACTGAAGCCTCCATTGACACACATTTTCTTTGGAATCCTAGGACAGATTCAAGTACACTGTGTTTAATGGAGAAAAGATTCACGTTCATTGGTTAACAGGCTTGCAACACAGAATTCTGGGTGGAACCCAGACACACAGCTTCACTGGGAGTGAATGAGAGCTTCAGGCATGTGTTTTGCACCACGGGGGGAAAAAAAAAAAATCTCAAAAGGTTTATTAAACACAGTATGCTTTTTGTCAATGCATTTTTGTCCTGCCAGGACACACGGCTTCTCCATATGATTATGATTAGAAGTCCTATCAAAAGGAGCTGAACCTCATAACCAACTGCAAATCTTTGAAACAGTAATGAACATAACAGGCATGTAAGTATTGCAATATGCATTATAAATATAAGTAAGTTGTAAGTACAAAGTTATGTTTGATTATTTGCATTATGGGCAGCACAATGGTGCAGTGGTTAGCACTGTTGCCTCACAGCAAGCACGTTCTAGTTTCAAACCTGCCAGTCAACTGGGGATTTTCTGTGTCAAGTTTGCATGTTCTTCTCGTACCTGCACGGGTTTCCTTTGGGTGCTCTGGTTTCCTCCCATACAGTGCCTTGAAAAAGTATTCATACCCCTTGAACTTTTTCACATTTTTCCACCTTACAACCACAAACTTAAAAGTTTTTTATTGAGATTTTATATGATGGACCAACAGAGTAGCACATAATTGTGAAGTGAAACGAAAAATGATAAATGGTCTTCAAAATTTTAAACAAATAAAAATCTGAAAAATGTGGTGTGCATTAGTATTCAGCCCCCTGTCCTCTGATACCTCTAAATACAATCCAGTGCAATCAATTGCCTTCAGAAGTCATCTAATTAGTTAACAGAGTCCTACTGTGTGTAATTTACTCTCAGCATAAATACAGTTGTTCTGTGAAAGCCTCAGTGGTTTGTTAGAGAACACTGAAGAACAAACGGCATCATGAAGACCAAAGAACTCACCAGACAGGTCAGGGATAAAGTTCTGGAGAAGTTTAAAGCAGGGTTAGGTTATAAAAAAAATATCCCAAGTTCTGAACATCTCAAGAAGCACTGTTCAATCATTCAAAAATGGAAAAAGTATGGCACTGCAAACCTATCAAGACATGGCCGTCCACCTAAACTGACAGAGCGAGCAAGGAGAGCACTGGTCAGAGAAGCAGCCAAGAGGCCCATGATCACTCTGGAGGAGCTGCAGAAATCCACAGCTCAGGTGGGAGAATCTGTGCACAGGACAACTATAAGTCGTACACTCCACAAATCTGGCCTTTTTGGAAGAGCGTCAAGAAGAAAGCCATTGTTGAAAGACAGACATAAGAAGTCCCGTTTGCAGTTTGCCAGAAGCCATGTAGGGGACATGGCAAACATGTGGAAGAAGGTGCTTTGGTCAGATGAGACCAAAGTTGAACTTTTTCACCTAAATGCAAAGCGCTATGTGTGGCGGAAAACACCATCACCCTGCACACTAGGGTTATGACTGTGAAAGTGTTTTCAAAATTTCTACTATTTTTATTGGGTCATGCAAAAACCTCCCGCACCCAACATCACCTCACTTTTGATAAATACATGTATATTAAGTCATGATTATAAAATAAATTCTTTGAAAGATGTGTAAAGTACTTTTTATATAACAATAAATTCCTTAACAATTGTTGTAATTGTAATTGTTGGTTTAAATGAGAAGCATTATGTTTGGAGAAAGGAAAATGCTGCATTCCAGCATAAGAACCTTATCCCATCTGTGAAACATGGTGGTGGTAGTATCATGGTTTGGGCCTGTTTTGCTGCATCTGGGCCAGGATGACTTGCCATTATTGATGGAACAATGAATTCTGAATTATACCAGCAAATTCTAAAGGAAAACGTCAAGACATCTGTCCATGAACTGAATCTCAAGAGAAGGTGGGTCATGCAGCAAGACAACGACCCTAAGTACACAAGTCTTTCTACCAAAGAATGGTTAAAAAAGAATAAAGTTAATGTTTTGGAACGGCCAAGTCCTGACCTTAATCCAATCGAAATGCCATGGAAGGACCTGAAGCAAGCAGTTCATGTGAGGAAACCCACCAACATCCCAGAGTTGAAGCTGTTCTGTATGGAGGAATGGGCTAAAATTCCTCCAAGCCGGTGTGCAGGACTGATCAACAGTTACCGCAAACGTTTAGTTGCAGTTATTGCTGCACAAGGGGGTCACACCAGATACTGAAAGCAAAGGTTCACATACTTTTGCCACTCACAGATACGTAATATTGGATCATTTTCCTCAATAAATAAATGACCAAGTATAATATTTTTGTCTCATTTGTTTAACTGGGTTCTCTTTATCTACTTTTAGGACTTGTGTGAAAATCTGATGATGTTTTAGGTCATATTTATGCAGAAATATAGATAAATCCTAAAGGGTTCACAAACTTTCAAGCACCGCTGTACACTTCAATAACAGACACGTGTGCTTCCCCCATTTTAAAAACCCCAGTTGCCACTGATAGTTACGGAAGCATAAAAAATTTGCATGTCAATGTCATATCAGAAAACAGAAGCAAACATTCTAGACATGCTGAATTATTTGTTTAAAAATATATTCTAAACAAACGAAAAACAAAAAATCTAAATAGATATTTTGTTCAATTTCATACAATTTTCAAATAGTGATTCACAAATTTACCCAGGCCTTCGATAAATCAGTTACAAAATTGTGCGAGTGCCCTTGAACAAAGCTTATCAGTACAAAAAAAAAAAAAAGATTCTCATACCACTGCTGCTGTGTTGCTGTGAGCAGAATGACAGAATAGGAGACAAGAAAAGAAAAGAAAAAAAAGAGAGAGAAAAATCCCCCCCACACACACACACAGCTCTGTTCTTTTGGCAGCTTAGCACTCTGGTCATTCATCCCTGCCTCAATTCCAAATGATCAGTTCCTGCTTGTATGTACACTCGTACTGTTAATGAAGAACCATTATTACCCATGGGAATTACACACCCTGTTACAAGTCAACAAGCTGGGATTTACAGTCCCACACAATCTGAAATGAGATGTTCAGAAAGCACATAGTGATGTGATGGTCAGATGTCCGCGAACATTTACCATATAGTGTACTTAGACTTTTTTTTTTTAAATAATCCTCTTTGTTTAAAAAATGCAGTAAAGAAGTATCAAGGACAAGGGCACAGTAATTGGTTTGTTTATTTAATAACTAAAAGGATTAGGTCAAGTAAAATTTTGTACAATTCTAACAAGGCTCTAAAGTAGAGGTCTGCGCGGGACAGAATTTTCAGTCCCACTCCCGCATTGTGCAGTCCCGCTCCCGCCCGCTCCCGCAAAGAATTATGATTTTCAGTCCCGCTCCCACCCGCCATATTTTGTCCCGCTCCCGCCCGCAAATCCCGCATGATGCAGACGTTTGCGTTATTTCTCACGAAAGTTCTTGTCATTAGCTTGGGGAATTAAACATGCCGAGCTTAGCTGAGCTCTCCACTGACCAATCATTCATTTATTGTAAGTTTATTGTTTAGACTCTGACATTCTGCTGACACATTCCAAGTTAAGCGCTGCATGCGCTCATGATTGACAGCTCTCGCTTTGATTGACAGCTCTCGCTTTGCGCACTCGCACTCCCACTTCCGAGTCTGTGGCGTTATGATTCCAACCACAATTTCATTCTCCTCGCATATGAAGTGCTGCGCAACCACAACCAGCTCCTCAGATTATACACTGTCTATTTCTAGCTTTAAATTGAACAAATCTGTGCGATACACAGTCCTTTTTAATACTAGTTAATACTTTTTAATACTTTTTTAAATACTTTTTAATACTTAGGACTAATACTCGACTTTTTAACGGTAAATGTACCTCTTTTTAAAGCAGCACTTACTTCTGAAGCACTGTGAGCTTCACTAGAGGAGCTCTGCTCTTCTGCCAAGATCGGAGATCTCAAACACGGAGGAATTGGAAGCGTACGTGAGATTAGTCCACATCCGCAAATTTAGGCATCTTAAAATGTTTTTATTAATGCCAAATAAAATATCCAGCACAAATTATACATGATAGACATAAATTAATAATTTATAAATTTTATTTTAAACACATTTTTAGTTAGCGGGACTGCAGCTCATCACCTCTCCCGCCCTCGCCCGCAATGTGCACTCCCCCTCCCGCCCGCGCCCGCAATGAGCTTTCAAAATTTGTCCCGCACCGCACTGCTTTGCGGCGGGTCCCACAGGACTCCCGCGGGAGTGCAGGGCTCTACTCTAAAGTACCTGAATCGGCCCAAAATACGGTGGTAAAGCTTTATCATAATTATAGGCTCGTTTCTAAAAGTAAATGCTTTTAGTGAACCTGATGTACTGGGGTTCAAATTCAGTTTCAAAAAGAACAAACTTCTTGTATTGTAATGAAGCCAATGCAGCATGTTTCAAGTTAATTGTAAATCTTCTAAACCTGAAGTAGTGTGGTTTGGCCTGTTTTCCTGTGGACGTGCTTTAAACTAGGCTAATTATTTTTGGTTTCTTGTTAAATTATAGAAGAAGTGTTGTTTATGCCAAACAGACTGTGGTATTGTTTAAATATTTTACCTCACCGTCAGAAATAGGGGTATAGTAGGAGTCCATTTCTGTCCCCCAAGGTACAGTGTACACTAATGTACCCCTAGTGCTCATTATTGGACTTCAAGGTAACCATATGTACCTTTTTAGGGTCACAAAAGTACGTATATGTTCCCAATCAGTATATAAAATGGTACTAATAAGTACTTTAGAGGGTACTGCCCCAGTGCCAAGCTGTTGTACCCCTGCTTTGTTTTCTGAGAGTGCAGAGTGAGTATGTGAACTGGACAAAGTATTCTGAAATACAGGACCAGTCAAAAGTTTGGACACACCTTGGGGTGTCGTGGCTCAGGTGGATAAGGCACCATACCATAAATCCGGGGACCTGGGTTCGATTCCGACCCGAGGTAATTTCCCGATCCCTCCCCTGCCTCTACACTGTCCTATCCAATAAAAGGTGGAAAAAGCCCCCCAAAAAAATCTTTAAAAAAAAAAAGTTTGGACACACCTAATTCAATGGTTTTCCTTTGTTTATTAATTAAGAGGAACTTAACATGTCTTAAAAATAACAAGGGATTGTCATTTCTCTTTATTTAGTTGAGTGGTTCTTGACAATATGGATTACTACAGTTGTTGAATATGGCCATTTACTGTATTTTTATCATTTGCTATTTAAATAAAATGAGTCAAAGACAAGTTCAATATCATGCTAACTGAATGGAATATATCTGATAGACCATGAAAAAAGCCAGCCAATATTATTATTATTATTATTATTATTATTATTATTCATACACACGCTCTTCATATCAGCATTCTCAAAGGCCAACGCTAGCTTACCTGCAACTAGGTGCTGTTAGCGCAGCAATCCAGCTACCTTCAAGCTGGTGTAGTGTTAGCGAAGGCCAATGAGGGAACCCGCCCAAAGGGATCAATAAAGTTTTATCTAATCTAATCTGTTAGTGCAGTCAAGCCAAATATTATTATTTTCCCTATATAATTTACTTTGTTACTTTTAAACTCAAAATCGACAACTACACACAACAGAGTGACCTGGCAGCCAAAATTCTCTCAAAATCTTTCACTTTTAATGAAGCAAACCTCGTGGCCATGTTTGTTTACAAATTGTCACAGTCACTCGTTAGTGTGGAAGTTTCACATCTCTGACATCTCTTTTCCAGTTTTTCGATGTCCGTTGGTAAGTTTTTCTCTTGTAAATATGCGCGAAAAATATATAATGAAGTTTTGGTAGCCTTTCGAGTGTTCAGCGCATCTTCAGTTTCAGTTTATTTATTTATTTAGTACTTAATCCTAGCAGTAGCACTGGATGAGCCTCATCATCTTTCTTTCCCGGCCGACAAAGAAACGATTCTGCGCATGCACAGCAGAAAGGTTGTCAGTGGATATTCGCATGAGCTCTGATATGCGACATCGTGTTGTCTTGACAACATGCAATATTGTAACAATATTGCATGCTCATTCTCCATTGGGGAGAGTGGCGTAATACATGTAGGATAAGCGATAATATTGCATGCCATCAATAAACCCACTAGAAGGGAAAAGAATACATGTTTTTATTCCATGGAAAAAGTGGCCTGTATGTATAATAAGTACTGTTTGATGATCTCAAATGCATTAAGAAGGCAAGAAAGTCCATTATCTTTTGACAAGGCACACCTGTTAATTGAAAAGCATTCCAGGTGACTACCTCATGAAGCTGGTTAAGATAATGCCAGTAAAGGCTTTGCACCGTCACGTGACCCCATAGGAACGGTAACTACGCCACCATGACAGGGGGTACACTTGTAGTGCTTCATTCAATTAACAGGTTAGTTAGATAGTTGTTATTGATCAGTATGGGAAGGTTTTGCTGCGTTTTTGGATGTGCAAATCGTTTTGAACAAAGCAAAGATATCAGGTTTTTTTTTTTTAATTTACAAAAAGTACTTCACCATCAGGGGGAAAAATAGAAAAATATCTAAACATAGAAGGGAAAACGAGGCGGGGGGACATTCAGTGGGACTGTGTGTCGAATGGAGAGGTCAAAAACCCAATGGTATGCTCACTTCATTTCCACAATGGCAAGAATAAAAAAAAAATTAAAATAAATTATTTCACAACTACAGCAAGGTGTTCATTCTTATACAGTGAAGTGAACATGAGCAACACAGCAGCACGGCACAGCTTAACCTTCACCGAGACTTAAAAAGTGCATTTACATTTGGAGATCCTTCAGAGCGCGTTGTGCGTGCACTTGGGACCCAGTCATTATGGGAAACACCTGATGCTGATTTGAGCACAAGCAGGGTTTTTGTTCCCAAAATTTACAAATATATTATTTAAGAAGACGAAAGAAGAACCTGACCTAGCTAGTTTACTTCAAAGTTTCAACGTCCAATCAGTTTGCTATTACTGTCAGTAATGCTGGTCTGTTTGTGTTAGAAAAATACTGAAATTACCCACAAGACTATCAGAAGAATATAAATGTGACGTAGTTTATCATTTCATCATTCATAATTTTGCCAACACTATCATCATCAGTGCCATGGGCAGCTGTTATCATGCAAGTCATAACACTTTCTGAATACAGATTAAGTCATTGAGAGCAAAGAATGAATACAAAGCCAGCATTCAACTACACTGAGACACGGAGTTCAAAAAAAAGTGTTTTTTTCTGGTAACGTAGTCCTTAAGTCTTCATGATTTTAATTTGAACACTTAACTATGAACCAAGTCTTGTCTTGGACATGAGCCTATGATACTCGGACTGTCATCTGAACTTGAAATTTTTACTGATTTATGCGCACCAATGTAAGGACAGACAGTGAACACATATGAATTGATATCTCAGTATGCCAGTTTGAATAAAAACTCTAAAATCCACCACTGGCCAACTAGCGTCAAAAATATTGCAGTTATGTGATTAAAGGTATATTTAGGGATTTGGTCCAGTTAGCTTAAGCTAGCTGTTTGTTTACTCTCAGAATCAAGCCACCAACACACATTCACACACACACTGCCCAATCCAAGAATTGGAGCTTCCTGAATTTACAGGCAAGTAATGGACAGACATGTAGAGATATCTCTGTATGCTGATTGGTTAAATAGGGGCAGTTTGCATAACTTGTTTCAGTCCTGTTTACAGAGCCTGGGTAGCCTCCCCCAAGCATAAATTTTATTGAAAGCCATCAAAATGTGAGGAAATCGTCTCTAAATCTAATAAGAGATAGAAGTCCCAAATTTAATTGAATAAGGCAAATATTTTGATCATGATTACAATTTGGCCATGCAGCCCTTTGGCCATGTAAATGATTAAATATTCATTACTCAAACAACAGGACTACTGTATACTATAGGCTGCTGCACTTCAAGAAAAACATGAAACAAAAATCAGAACACATTTTCTCTTCAGAAGATGATGTCTCCCTACACAAGATTTTACCCATAAGAATTTTAGTGGATGTGAAAAGTTGCTAAGGTCTATGGAGTCTCGCTAGGGTACTGGTTATTGTGGAAGACTATGCTTTTTTGATTGTATATACAGTACCAGTTAAAAGGTTTGGGCACACTCATTCATAGTAATAAGCAAGTGTGACAAAACTTTTGACTGGCACTGTATGTATTTTAAACCATTTTGTCGTAAACCTGAGGGGTCAATCCATGTGAAATCACCAGAGGCCTCGCCACTGACCATCTCAGATTTGCTTCATGCTTTCTTGAAATATTGTCAGTGTGCCCAATAAATAGTGTACAAAATTTTAGGCTTGTACCTTCATTAGTTTCTGAGATATAGGGGCTTAAAAAGGGGTGTGGCCCCAATTTCACTGTTAAAACGCGTGCTACAGAAAACGGACCAAACTTCCATAAGTCATTACTTTTAAACTATTCATGCAGGATACATGAACTTTTCAAGGATTGTTCTTCAATGTCAGACGCCTTTAAATACTAAAATAGAAAGTTCACAGTTCAATATTTGCCAAGTTATGGCTTGCTGAAAATCATTTAAAAAAAAAAAAAAAAAAGTGTTTTGGAGCAACTTTGACGCCCCATATCTCCACATTAAAGCACACCAGATCTTTCAAATTTTCTTATTTATTACTCATGTTATAGTACTCTTTAGGCAACTAGGTATGTGTTCAAAAGAAATCAAACTTTCTGATTTATTAGGCTTTTAAAATAAAAAAAAAAAAATTTGCGCCTATAATTCAAATGCATATTACAAATGTATGACAAGGTCTACCATAAAAACAATTATACCACTGGAAAGAGCTTGTTTTGATTAGCAAATGCACAAAATATGAAGTTGGTACCCTAAACCAAACTATAAATATTAAGGTATCAAGTACGGCATGCTTTATGATAGACGGAAATGCTGTTTTAAGGCATATAATCTACTAGCAGACAAACTAGCAAAACAGCATTTCACTGCCAAACACCAGAGTGGATATTTGAAGAATTTGAAGGAAAAAAAAAAAAAAAATCGGTCAGCGGATGAATGTATTGTGCTTTTGGATTTTGCCGAAAACTATTCATTCTGCGTACAGGATTCTGCCCAGGGATACCACTGGGACAACAGCCAATGCACTCTTCATCCATTTGCAGTGTACATTAGAGCAAAGAATGAAGATGGTACAAAAGTAACGAAATGCATCTCTATTTGCATAATAAGTGACTGCCTTAAGCATGACACAGTGGCCGTGCATGCATTCTTAAAAAAGCTTTTACCATATGTATGCCATTTACATCCCCAGCTGAAAAAGGTCATTTACTTCAGTGACGGATCAGCAGCCCAATACAAAAACTATAAAAATTTCACAAATCTAATAAAGCATGCAGATGATTTTGAACTTTTGGCAGAATGGCATTTCTTTGCCACTTCTCATGGTAAATCACCCTATGATGGTATTGGAGGCACTGTAAAGCGGTCAGCAGCTCGAGCTAGCTTACAGGCAGTCACGAGTGTTCACATACTAACCCCATCTGATCTGTTTTTGTGGGCAGAAAAACATATCAAGAACATCCATTTCATCTGGGTTGGTACAGGGGAAGTTATGGAGAGTGAAAAAGCATTGGAGACGAGACTTTCAAGGTCAGCTACTATTCCTGGAAAAGGAGACAACCACTCATTCGTTCCAATCATGTCCAACCAGCTGCAGGTCAGCAGGGTGTCAGGTGGTCCTAGCTTCATTGTGGATATGAGTGGGAATCGGCCACAAGTAATGCATAAAACCCCTGTTAAATCAGCAGTCTCTCTGGCAGATACAATTCCTGGTAAATATGTTGTATGTTTGTATGAAAGACAGTGGTGGATAGGCAACATTCATGCATTATCAGAGGAGGAACAAGATGTACAAGTAACATTTATGCATCCTCATGGTCCCTCTCAGACTGACAGCTGGCCCAGGAGAGAGGATAACTGTTGGGTCCCTCTGGTGCATGTCATGAAAATCATTGATGCCCCACTTGCATCAACTGGCAGGCAGTATAAACTTCCATCTGATGTGGAAAAGCAAATCAGTACACTGTTTAAGCTCTTCAAATAAAGTATTTTTAAGGTTGTTATTTTTCCTACGCTGTAGGTTTGCAATTGTATTGTAATATGCCTTAAAACAGCATTTCCGTCTATCGTAAAGCATGCCGTACTTGATAGCTTAATATTTATAGTTTGGCTTAGGGTACCAACTTCATATTTTGTGCATTTGCTAATCAGAACAAGCTCTTTCCAGTGGTATAATTGTTTTTATGGTAGACCTTGTCATACATTTGTAATATGCATTTGAATTATAGGCGCAAATTTTTTTTTTTAAAGCCTAATAAATCAGAAAGTTTGTTTGATTTCTTTTGAACACATACCTAGTTGCCTAAAGAGTACTATAACATGAGTAATAAATAAGAAAATTTGAAAGATCTGGTGTGCTTTAATGTGGAGATATGGGGCGTCAAAGTTGCTCCAAAGCACTTTATGATTTTCAGCAAGCCATAACTTGGCAAATATTGAACTGTGAACTTTCTATTTTAGTATTTAAAGGCGTCTGACATTGAAGAACAATCCTTGAAAATTTCACGTATCTTGCATGAATAGTTTAAAAGTAATGACTTATGGAAGTTTGGTCCGTTTTCTGTAGCACGCGTTTTAACAGTGAAATTGGGGCCACACCCCTTTTTAAGCCCCTATATCTCAGAAACTAATGAAGGTACAAGCCTAAAATTTTGTACACTATTTATTGGGCACACTGAGATGGTCAGTGGCAAACATTTTTCTAAATCTGGTGATTTGGGGTGGAATTACCCGGAGGCTATCCTGGGAACACTGGGCATGATGCAGTTACTTATCAAATTCACCGATATTTCATGATATCCTTGTCGACACCTACTTTGCTTCTTACTCTTTCGTTTGACAGTCGCCATTTTGTATCCAAACGCGTGTTTGAGAAGTCAAGTGATGTTTCAATAATAGTGATCACTTTCACCAGTGTCCACCATTATCGACACCCTGTGGAATTAAGTGACACAACTCTTATGGATCAATCTTTCTGTAACACTGTTGAAGCAGATGATGTATTTTTAAATAAATAAATAAATAAATAAATGTGCTGTAATTTATAATAATTTTTTTCTGATTCATAACAGAATGGAATGCTTATAATTTGGAATCCTATTGCAATAAATAGAATTAGACCAGAATTAAATTCCAAGCATATAAAAAAATTACATACTTTAAATATTCAGATTTTTCTATTCCATTCAGAATTTTTTTTTTTCAGTTTGTTGTAAAAATCTACCACAAGTAGACGTTTTATATTTTGGTTCAAAGAATGACATGCAACCTTTAACCTGAATTTTCATGTGGTTACAATGTCAATTGCCTGTTGACGTTCATTGATAAACTACAAAACTAGAAATTAATACAAAACAACGACAAATGATTAACAAAATGTGATCTACGAAAATACTTAGAAAGTGGGGAGAAAGTGGAACAAAAAGATTTTTTGACAGATTAAACATGATCAGTTCATTTGTTGACAAACATTCAAATTACTTAATTTACATAAGCACTGACATCAATATATTTATATAAAAAATATTTTTACCAAATGTCTATGTAAAACAAATTTTAAATAAAACTATATTTTGTTAACTTAATACCACATACCGATTTATTTTTTTTTATAAATAATCAACTGGGTGTCGGCGGCACGGTGGTGGAGTGGTTAGCGCGGTCACCTCACAGCAAGAAGGTCCGGGTTCGAGCCCCGTGGCCGGCAAGGGCCTTTCTGTGTGGAGTTTGCATGTTCTCCCCGTGTCCGCGTGGGTTTCCTCTGGGTGCTCTGGTTTCCCCCACAGTCCAAAGACATGCAGGTTAGGTTAACTGGTGACTCTAAATTGACCGTAGGTGTGAATGTGAGTGTGAATGGTTGTCTATGTGTCAGCCCTGTGATGACCTGGCGACTTGTCCAGGGTGTACCCCGCCTTTCGCCCGTAGTCAGCTGGGATAGGCTCCAGCTTGCCTGCGACCCTGTAGAACAGGATAAAGCGGCTAGAGATGATGAGATGAGATGAGAACTGGGTGTCAATACTTGTGGAACAGTGTAACGTGATCTGATATGCTAAGTAATTGAGAATCAACTCGTTTTTTTCCAGTGGAAGTTTGAGTAACTTGTTAAAGGTTGCATGTCAGTGTTTGAACCAAAATATAAAATGTCTACTCATATGTGGTAGATATTTACAACAAACTGCAAAAAAAAAAAAAAATTCTGAATGGAATAGTGTTTTGTGCACTGACACCAATATATTTATATAAAATATATTTTTTACCAAATGTCTTTGTAAAACAAATTTTAAATAAAACTATATTTTGTTAACTTAATACCACATACCGATTTATTTTTTTTATAAATAATCAACTGGGTGTCAATACTTGTGGAACAGTGTAACATGATCTGATACGCCAAGTAATTGAGAATCAACTCGTTTTTTTCCAGTGGAAGTTTGAGTAACTTGTTAAAGGTTGCATGTCAGTCTTTGAACCAAAATATAAAATGTCTACTCATATGTGGTAGATATTTACAACAAACTGCAAAAAAAAAAAAAAATTCTGAATGGAATAGTGTTTTGTGCACTGACACCAATATATTTATTTAAAATATATTTTTTACCAAATGTCTATGTAAAACAAATTTTAAATAAAAACTATATTTTGTTAACTTAATACCACATACTGTTTTTTTTTTTTTTAATAAATAATCAACTGGGTGTCAATACTTGTGGAACGGTGTCACGTGATCTGATACGCTAAGTAATCGAGAATCAACTCATTTTTTTCCAGTGGAAGTTTGAGTAACTGTTCATGCACAATTTATGTATTGAAAGTCTTTTCTACTTTTGCAATGGCCAAAAGATCGTTAAGGTGTCAATAATTGTAGCCACCGCTCTATATGGAAACAAGTGTTTTACTGGGAAATATACCACTCGTATTTTTCATCCGTGCTACATCCGAGACATGGAGATCCAAAACCATAACATAAATCTCTATGTGTCACTTGCAAGGAAATCAATTAATTGTTTTGATAAATTTAGGTACTTTTTGTTTGTGAATGTGTCTGTATAATAAAAAGAACATCACACATTGGCTTGAAGATATGAAGTTTATCTTCTCGTGTTGAGAAACTCACATTTTTCATATGAAATATATCAGGGACCTGAGTGACGTATTTAAATACTATTGGCTGGTTTTGAGCGGTATATCAGATATATTCCTTTCAGCTAGCATGATACTGAACGAGTCGAAGACGAGATCAATATCATGTTTGTTGAATGGAAAATATCTGATATACCACGAAATAAGCCAGCCAATATTATTATTATTAATTATTATTCATACACATTCGATGGAACAATTATAGATTTTACAAAAAGTTAAGAACAGGGGGGTAACTTACCAGTAGTGAATGCTGATTCTAATCGAATGTAATTCAATTTTCTGTCAATCCAATGTACAAAGTTCTAACAATAAAAAATGGTACAAGTCGAAAAACCCTGAACAACCCAACTTCTGTACAAGCCATATCCAGGTTGACAGTTCAAGTTCAAAGTTACTTTTGGTCGTAGTTAATCGTTACATTGCAGTTGTTCAAAACAAAAGGGCTTTGCTGAGTGAAGTCCTCTTGTAAAAGTCCACTTTTCCTCACCTCCAAGTAGAACTTTGACAATATTTCCACTAATGCTCTCTTTTCCAGTTTTTCCATGTCCGTTGGTATGTTTTTCTCTTGTAAATATGCATGAAGAATATCCAGTGAAGTTTTGGTAGCCTTTCGGGTATTCAGCGTGTCTTTCAATTTCAAAATTCTCTCTAAATCTTTCGCTTTTAATGAAGCAGACCTCACGGCCATGTTTGTTTACAAATTGTCACAATTGCTTGCTATCACGGAAGTTTTACATCTCCGACATGTCTCTCTTCCAGTTTTTCGATATCCGTTGGTATGTTTTTCTCTTGTAAATATGCATGAAAGACATATAATGAAGTTTTGGTAGCCTTTCGGGTGTTCAGTGCATCTTTAGTTTCAGTCTTCAGTTTATTTATTTAGTGCTTAATTATAGCATAGCGAATCCTAGCAGTAGCACTGGATTAGCCTCGTCTTCTCTCTTTTCCAGCCGACAAAGAAATGATTGTGCACATGCGTAGCAGAAAAGCCATCATCGGATCTTTGCATGAGCTCTGATGTGTGATATCGTATTGTCTTGACAACGTGTAATATAATAATATTGCGCACCCATTCTCCATTGGGGAGAGTGGTGTAATACATGGAGGATAAGCGATAGGATAACAATATTGCATGCCATCAATAAAACCGCGAGAAGAGAATAGAATACATGTTTTTATTCCATGGAAAAAGTGGCCCGCGTGTATAATAATTTCAGATATTTCACTCCGACGATGTCTCTCCCAGTGTTTTCCCACTGACTAAACCCACTGTCAAAATGGCAAACCGGTTCAAAGTTAAAATTCTTTTGATTAACTTGCATTTTTTTAATACATTTGTGTTCTTATAATATAAAGAACTTTGAGTGGTATATCAGATATATTCCATTCAGCCAGCATGTTACTGAACGATCACTTCACTCACTCATGAATACGATCACCACTTGAAGATAAACTTCAGATTTTCATGTAACTGTGCAATATCCTTGATTTACTGCAACATTTGGAAACTGGAAAACTCATGCTTGGAAATCTAAAATGTTTTGTACTGACTCAGTAATGTAGAAGTCATACAAAAATCTATAATAAAAAAAAGTTTGTACTAAAAATAGGGTGCTGAAGACACTGTACAGTGGGGCAAAAAGTATTTAGTCAGCCACCAATTGTGCAAGTTCTCCCACTTAAAAAGATGAGAGAGGCCTGTAATTTTCATCATACAGTAGGTACACTTCAACTATGAGAGACAGAATGGGGGGAAAGAATCCAGGAAATCACATTGTAGGATTTTTAATGAATTAATTGGTAAATTCCTCGGTAAAATAAGTATTTGGTCACCTACAAACAAGCAAGATTTCTGGCTCTCACAGACCTGTAACAACAACTTTAAGAGGCTCCTCTGTCCTCCACTCGTTACCTGTATTAATGGCACCTGTTTGAACTCGTTCTCAGTATTAAGGTCATTGTCCTGTTGCAGGACCCATCCTCTTTTGAGTTTCAACTTTTGCAGAAAAACCTGAGGCAATCTGTCAAAAATATCTTGATATACTTGAGAATTCATTTTCCCATTGATTATAGCCAGTTGTCCAGGCCCAGAGGCACCAAAGCACCCCCACACCATGATGCTACCGCCGCCATACTTGACGGTGGGGATGAGGTTTTGCTGATGGTGTGCTGTACCGACTTTCCTCCACACATGATGTGGTGTGTTCCCCCCAAACAATTCAACTTTGGTTTCATCAGACCACAATATGTTTTTCCAGTGGCGCTGAGGAGCATCCAAATGCTTTTTCGCGAACTCCAAACGAGCAGAAATGTTCTTTCTGGACAGCAATGGCTTCCTCCGTGGCCTTCTCCCATGAATCCCATTCTTGTTCAGTGTCTTTCTTATAGTAGATGTGTCCACAGAGATGTCTGCATGTTTCAGTGATTTCCTCAAGTCTTCAGCGGACACTCTTGGATTCTTTTTTACCTCATTTATGATGACTTGCAGTGCCTTTGGAGTGATCGTCACAGGGCGGCCACTCCTTGGCAGAGTAACAACCGTTCCAAATTGTCTCCATTTATACACAATTTTTCTAATTGTAGACACATGAACACCAAGGGTCTTAGAGATGGTTTTGTAACCCTTTTTAGCTTTATACAAATCAATTATTTTGTGTCTTAAGCAGGGCTTTGAACCAGAATTTTTTTCCTATTGGTTCGTTCCGAACAGAAACGGAATTTTAACGTTTCTGGTTTTGGGTTCCACCATTAAATAGACGTTCCCGAACCAGTTAGAACAAAAAAATTTCGTTCCCGGAACAGTTAATTACGTTCCCTGTCAGCTGTTTAACAAATGGCTATAAAATTATGTCTCTGTCTCATCCAGCTTAAGCCAAATGTAGGCTAATTCTATTATAACCTTCATTAAATAAGACAAGAAATAATTCAAAACAATTATTATTTCAAATGTTGGCGATTTGGATTCTCAGTATGTCTTCCCATCTACACAAACAGAAAAAGTGCCAAAAAGGAAAGATAATTCGTTTAGTGTGTTACCAAAGGCTAGTCAGGCCCTATAGAGGGCTACCGCATGACGTCACCGTGCCGCGAGATTTTGTTAGGCGCCATATTGGAAGACCAAGTACACATCTATGCAAGTACATACATACATAAAACAAACTACACCTGAAATGTAGCCAGGGCCGGTTCTGCCCTAATCTGGACCCGGGTGCAACATCACGCAACCCCCTCCCAAAAAAAAAAAAAAAAGTCTAAATCAGGACAACCATCACATAACTATAAACATTTTATATAAACTATTTTAACTAAATGGGCTATAATAAATAAGCCTGCAGGCAGCCACGGCGGGCTGCCTCAGAAAAGTAACCATTCAATGACACAACTGAAAGCCTGCAGCCACAGCGGGCTGCCTTAAAAAGTAACCATTTGTCCTACCTTAAAACTCGTTTTGCATTTTCTGCCTCCTTTTTTGTATTTTCGACCCTCCGTTTGTTTTCTTTCCTTTTCTGAAAACCCGATTTATGTCCAGACATTTTGTTCTGCTACCAACGAACTAACTCGTCAGGTCTCGTCTCTCGAGCCCGCGATGATTCCCGTGGGAAGGGCAACAATTGATACATTTTTACAAACAGCCAATAGGGAGGTTGCAACGTTCAGGCTCTTCTTTGCTCAGACACTCAGTAATGCACTTACTCACTTATTATCACGTGGAAACGTGATAGTAGTCCACCTTCCCGCTCTCTCCATTCAGTCAGCGAACGTCACATAGGAAGTGAACCCCAGCGGGTCATAGAAACTTGCGCAGGAGAAGAATGACTTTTTTATTTGTAGGCTACGGAAACTTTGAGGAACGAAATAAAAACCGGTATTAACCGGTTACCATTATTTTTAATAAGCGTTTCTGTTCTGGAACATAAAAAATAAAGTTTCTGGTTTCGTTTCTGTTCCATGTGAAATAGAAAAAGTTCCCGGTTTTCGTTTTCGTTCCTTGAACCGGTTCAAAGCCCTGGTCTTAAGTCTTCAGACAGCTCCTTTGAGCGAGGCATGATGCACAGAACATGCCTCTCATCAAAACACACCTTTTAACTGGTTTTCCAGTGGGGTGGGTAGCTTACGACACACCTCAGTGATTGGACATCAGGTTGGCTCACACCTGAGTCAAATTGTTTAATCATCTAATTAGCTCTTGGATGAGCCTTCACCAAGGGTGTACTTACTTATGCCTCCCTATCCTGTCAATATTTCCATCTTATGGCCAATAAAAATATGATAACATGTAATTGTTTGAGTGGTTTTAGTTCAAGCAGACACTGTTTGTTCATTCTTAAGATTGCTAGAGAGTTCAGGCGATGTTTTATGACCAATTTAGGCAGAAATGTAAAAAATTCCAAAGGGTGTACAAACATTTTCCTCCGACTGCATGTGCAAAGGTTTTTTAAATGTTCCCACACTGTACTCCTGACAGGAGCATAATGGGGGGGGGGGGGGGGGGGGGGGTTCTTTTTTTCCTTATCTCTCCTCATGTTTTGTTTCCTTTTTATCTTTATCCCTGTCTTCCTGTCAACCCTATGTCAATTGTATGTTGTATATGTACGGACAGGTTGACGGCTAATTTCACTGGTACATGTGACTAGTGACAATAAAGGGCATCATCATCATCATCAAAATAAAATGAAGAAAGAAATAATACAGATAAAACTAAATCTTTGATGTGAATACTCTTCAGAATTTGCCAAAAATTCTGCAAATTTGTGGAAAAATGGCAGCTTGATCTGGGACATGATAAATGGTTGACTACATCGCATTCCCTTAAAAAGGTTGTAGTCCACTGAAAAGTCTACAGTTATCACCAATTGTATTTTAAGTTGTAACTTTATACACCTAAGGATTGGTGCGCTCACAGAATCATAACCGTAATAAAACATCATGCAAAATATTTGATCACCGTTGTAACTCCATTTTCCGCATACCCAAAACCAATACGATCATGTGTTTTGATCTAAACGGAAAGCCTCAGGGTCAAGGTCACTACCTCACCAAAAGTAGTAACTTAAAATCACTACGCCATATAAAAATTTAGTTATAAATCTGCGATTTTGTTTTTTAAAATGAAAGCTGAAAGTTAGGTCTAGAATATGTTACGATGGTAGCTGGTCTTGTATGAATTTCTGAGCTATAAAATGAGTTGTGGTCTATTTTTCATCATAGCGTGTTATTTGTGTGCGGGGAAGGACACACATTAACAATTTGCATGTGTAGAATGGAATTTTCCACTCCAACAGTTAGAAGTTGATTGTGCTTCCATTTGCGGTCTTTCTGTTACGCGGGTGATCTGTTCGGACGTTATCACTGAAAAGGTGAGCTTTGACAGTTTTATTTTGTTTTAGTCTTGCAGTATAAGGCAAGAGAATGTTTTTCTTTTTCATCTTACTTTCATATTTTGTAGTGTTTGTGTATTTTTGGCCAATATTTTGCAACCATGGTCAATTTAGATCGAACTTTTGACAGAATCTATGGCCAGTCATTTCGCCCCGCCCCGCTCCATCCGGTGCGGTAGTGATGTCCCGTTGCTCGTGCGCCGCAGCAGAGACCCACGCGACCTTCATCCGGTACAGTCACCGTTCTTTTACCACCGCCATTTTTCTCATCTTTCCGGTGCGTTCTTGATTTTTCCATTGTGTCCTATTTCGCCATATCAAATACCCAAAATGTATCATATTATTCATATTTAAGTGAATAATCAATTCAGTCATCATAACTTGGCATTTTTAACCCAAGCACTCAAAAAGAGGAAATGTATTCAATATTTTCACTCATCTGTGAAGGAGGGGCTTTAATGCTTCATGATGTAGTTATTTTATTTGTAAATCAATTTGAATTGTAATCAAAAAAAATTTCCACAGTGGAGGCCAGATAAAGCAAGATGCTATCTTTATTCTTATTAAACATGACAAAAGAAACACTGAGTGTTAGGTAAATGCAAAAGAAAAAAAAAGGAAAAATTAGAAAATTTATTTTTTGACCATCATGTCCCAAATGAGAGACCAGTTTCTGAGACGGACCCATATACATACGGTATTTTCTATTGATGAATCATAACTAGTTTGACCAAGGATGATTAACAAAGTAGAAGAAAGTGTCTTATTTCTTCAAAATGTTGTATTTAAAGCATTTAGGTCATCCATTCAGGATTTCAACAGACCAGGCTTAAGTAGCAGCTTTGACTTGAACTTCACTTTGGAGATGAAGGTGCAATGACTTTAGACTCCAATTCAACTTGAGAACTGTTCGAATTATTTGCCATCCAGCTTGGATTTGAGGGAAAGGAACTGACTGCAAGACCATTTGTGAGGACAATACTGTGCATTCTCAGCAGCAGTTTGCACAGTTCAAGCTTTCAGAAGAATTTTAGCCTATGGTCCAGTTTTATGCTAAACTGGTTGTGAAAGAACACCACAGCAACCACACACTTCTCTACTGGCCTTGTCTCTTCTCAACTTCTCTTTTATTAACGGCAAAACGCTCATTTGTAACAACATAGAGACTAAAATTATACAAATGGACACGAGACAAAAGTTTTTCATGAAACAAAAGCTGTCCGAGAGCTACAGAAGAGAGCTAATTTAACAAACCCACATAGCCTGCATTGACTAATGAATAAGCGCCTTTCCCCGGCGACACCATTCACTCCAACAACCACACAAAACATGATCTTCACTACAAAAGTTTTAGTGCATTATTAGCCTAGCCTAGCTTAGTTTAGCAGCGTAAATTTAATTTAAATCGCAGAAAGATGACCACGAGCTGACTGACTGACTGCATACATCAAAGACATGTAAAGGCAGGCTGTAATGCGCACGTGCAGAAATGTTGCTAAATTCCGTAAACAAACAAAAACACTCACCGGCTGTTGAGATTTCCTGCATCTTTCCAACCAAACTCAATTGTATCATGAAACAGTAGTCTATGTATTACACGTCTCCCACCTCTATTTCAGTCTGGGTCGAATTAACGCCAAACTTTCCTGTTTACTTTCTCCATTTGCTACACACACTGGGCCCGATAGACTGGAGCACAAAACCTGCTTCCAGAGTTTAGCCTCTTTTTCCCTTCTTTAATTTGTGCATTGATCCGTTCACTCTTTCCCCCAGCTCCGTCCGGTTTCCTGTAGAGGGATTTCTTCTCTCACTGTATCCCTCCCACTTCTGTCTGCCTGTCTCTCTCTCTCTGACTGAATCACTGTATTGCTGATTAATATCTGCAGAACCCTAAAGTGTGTGACATTTTACAATAAATAAATAAATATTGATTATATATATATATATATATATATATATATATATATATATATATATATATATATATATATATACTGGGTGCGATTTGCTGGGGGGGGATCATCCCCCCTCTGGTTTTTATCTCTGCTGAAAAAAAAAATCCTCGGGGACAACCCCGTCAATAAAACAAACAAACAAAAAAAAAAAGTTGACATGACAGGCATGTTGTGACACAGTTTTCTATGGTCTACATTGCACTCACTTTCAAAATGACCCGAAGTGGCAGCTTTGATGTTCATGAACATCCCCAGCAAATAGATACATTGTAGATAATAACAATATCTTTGCGTTCTTATAGAACGCAAAGATATTGTTATTATCTACAATGTATCAATGTATCGCAGGGATGCAAACAGCGCGCCTTTTGGCCTTTTTCACGGCCGATTTTTTTTTTTTTAGGGGGGGCGTTGGAGTGTCTGATTATAATTTCAAAGTAAATTCTGTATTAAAATTACTAAATAAGCAAATCCGTTACAGTCCATGAAACAGGAAGTATAAGGATGAGAAAAAAAAACAGTTTAAATCGGAAAGCTGCGCACAATGTGAACTGCGCCATCAGAGCAAACTGTTCATTTAGTATTCATGTATTTTAGTGATTTTCGAGTCACTGTCCATTTAATCCGGAGGGAGAGAAACATCACAGCAACGCGACAAGCAATGCGAACTTTGTTGTGTTTGTGTATTTAGTCAGAGAGATAGGAAGATGAATTTACTATCTCTGGTTTAGTGTTCGTTTTCATTTAGTGTTATTCATTTGATATCATCGGATGTTACTGAGCTGTTAGCCTATTGTTACCTTAATTTTGTGACGTTTCATGATTTAAAAAAAAAACATCCCCCTTCTGTTTTTTGACAAATCGCACCCTGTATATACATATATATATATATATATATATATATATATATATATATATATATATAATGAATAAAATTATGTTCTCCCCGTGTCTGTGTGGGTTTCCTCCGGGTGCTCCGGTTTCCCCCACAGTCCAAAGACATGCAGGTTAGTATTCTTTAAATTCGTTTCTTAAGACAAGGAATTTAAGACAAACGAATTTAAAGAATAGTTTCAATAGGTAGACATAATGAACTTTCATTACATGCAGGTTAGGTTAACTGGTGACTCTAAACTGACCGTAGGTGTGAATGTGAGTGTGAATGGTTGTCTGTGTCTATGTGTCGGCCCTGTGATGACCTGGTGACCTGTCCAGGGTGTACCCCGCCTTTTGCCCGTAGTCAGCTGGGATAGGCTCCAGCTTGCCTGCGACCCTGTAGAACAGGATAAAGCGGCTAGAGATAATGAGAATGAGATTTATTCATCCGGGGCGGCACAGTGGTGTAGTGGTTAGCGCTGTCACCTCACAGCAAGAAAGTCCAGGTTCCAGCCCCATGGCCAGCGAGGGCCTTTCTGTGTGGAGTTTGCATGTTCTCCCCATGTCTGTGTGGGTTTCCTCCAGGTGCTCTGGTTTCCCCCACAGTCCAAAGACATGCAGGTTAGGTTAACTGGTGACTCTAAACTGACCGTAGGTGTGAATGTGAGTGTGAATGGTTGTCTGTGTCTATGTGTCAGCCCTGTGATGACCTGGCGACTTGTCCAGGGTGTACCCCGCCTTTCGCCTGTCGTCAGCTGGGATAGGCTCCAGCTTGCTTGCAACCCTGTAGAACAGGATAAAGCGGCTAGAGATAATGAGATGAGATGAGATTTATTCATCCAGTAACTGCTTTGTCCTGGTCAGGCTTGCAGTGAATGTGGTGCCTATCCTGGAAACATTAGGCATAAGGCAGGAATGACACACACACTTTCATTTACACCTAGGGATAGTTTAAGCCCCTAGATCTATCATATACGAAACCGGTTAATTTATCAGATAAAAGCATAATAGGGCAGGGGCAGCACGGTGGAGTAGTGGTTAGCACTGTCGCCTCATAGCAAGAAGGTTCTGGGTTTGAGCCCAGCGGCTGACGAGGGCCTTTCTGTATGGAGTTTGCATGTTCTCCCTGTGTCCATGTGGGTTTCTTCCAGGCACTCCGGTTTCCCCCACAGTCCAAAGGCATGCAGGTTAGGCTAATTGGTGGCTGTAAATTGACTGTAGGTGTGAATGGTTGTCTGTGTCTGTGTCTATGTGTCAGCCCTGCGATGACCTGGTGACTTGTCCAGGGTGTACCCCGCCTCTCGTCCATAGCCAGCTTGCCTACGACTCTGTAGTACAGGATAAGCGGCTACAGATAATGGATGGATGGATGGATGGATGGATAATAGGGTGGCACAGTGGTAAGCACTGTTGCCTCATAGCAAGAAGGTCCTGGATTTGAGCCCAGTGGCTAGTGAGAGCCTTTCTGTATGGAGTTTGCGTGTCTGCCCAGGTTTCCTCCGGGTGCTCTGGTTTTCCCCCAAAGACATGCAGATTAGGCTAATTGGTGGCTCTAAACTAACCATAGGTGTGAATGGTTGTTTGTCTCTGTGTCAGCCCTGTGATAACCTGGTGACTTGTCCAGGGTGTACCCCGCCTCTCACCCATAGTCAGCTGGGATAGGCTCCAGCTTGCCTGCAACCCTGTAGAACAGGATAAGCAGCTACAGATAATGGATGGATGGATAGTAATAGTAATAAATTTTATTCCTAGAGCATTTTTCATACAGAGACCACAGCTCAAAGTGCTTTACATTAAAAATATAACAAAAAATATAAACAAAAAATAGATAGATAACAAATTTTCATTCCCACTCAGTCTTCTCATCTCATCTCATTATCTCTAGCCGCTTTATCCTGTTCTACAGGGTCGCAGGCAAGCTGGAGCCTATCCCAGCTGACTACGGGCAAAAGGCAGGGTACACCCTGGACAAGTCATCACAGGGCTGACACATAGACACAGACAACCATTCACACCTACGGTCAATTTAGAGTCACCAGTTAACCTAACCTGCATGTCTTTGGACTGTGGGGGAAACCGGAGCACCCGGAGGAAACCCACGCGGACACGGGGAGAACATGCAAACTCCACACAGAAAGGCCCTCACCAGCCACGGGGCTCGAACCCGGACCTTCTTGCTGTGAGGCGACAGCGCTAACCACTACACCACCATGCCGCCCACTCAGTCTTCTATAACGCTAAATTAATAGGTGTCATGTATTCCCACCTGGCTGTTTTTAACAGGATACTACAGAACACAAACCTCTACAAGATGTGTAAAACACACAAGACTGGATATGACATATAATTCACAAGGCAACAAGTCTATATTGTTATGAAAAGCCCAAGCCCATATTGTTATGAAAAGCCCAAGCCATACCTCCCGATGTTTTCTTTCCTTGTTGTTTTGAATTTGTCGCTGGTCATTTCACAGTGAGGCTGTAGATTAATTGGTCCGATTATGTAGGTGTAAGTAGTTCCATCACAATATCACTGCACTGTTGCCAGGAGTCCCTGATAATAAAGTAGTATAATACAACCCCGATTCCAAAAAAGTTGGGACAAAGTACAAATTGTAAATAAAAACAGAATGCAATGATGTGGAAGTTTCAAAATTCCATATTTTATTCAGAATAGAACATAGATGACATATCAAATGTTTAAACTGAGAAAATGTATCATTTAAAGAGAAAAATTAGGTGATTTTAAATTTCATGACAACAACACATCTCAAAAAAGTTGGGACAAGGCCATGTTTACCACTGTGAGACATCCCCTTTTCTCTTTACAACAGTCTGTAAACGTCTGGGGACTGAGGAGACAAGCTGCTCAAGTTTAGGGATAGGAATGTTAACCCATTCTTGTCTAATGTAGGATTCTAGTTTCTCAACTGTCTTAGGTCTTTTTTGTCGTATCTTCTGTTTTATGATGTGCCAAATGGGTGAAAGCTCTGGACTGCAGGCTGGCCAGTTCAGTACTCGGACCCTTCTTCTACGCAGCCATGATGCTGTAATTGATGCAGTATGTGGTTTGGCATTGTCATGTTGGAAAATGCAAGGTCTTCCCTGAAAGAGACGTCGTCTGGATGGGAGCATATGTTGCTCTAGAACCTTTCAGCATTGATGGTGTCTTTCCAGATGTGCAAGCTGCCCATGCCACACGCACTAATGCAACCCCATACCATCAGAGATGCAGGCTTCTGAACTGAGCGCTGATAACAACTTGGGTCGTCCTTCTCCTCTTTAGTCCGAATGACACGGCGTCCCTGATTTCCATAAAGAACTTCAAATTTTGATTCGTCTGACCACAGAACAGTTTTCCACTTTGCCACAGTCCATTTTAAATGAGCCTTGGCCCAGAAAAGACGTCTGCGCTTCTGGATCATGTTTAGATACAGCTTCTTCTTTGAATTATAGAGTTTTAGCTGGCAACGGCGGATGGCATGGTGAATTGTGTTCACAGATAATGTTCTCTGGAAATATTCCTGAGCCCATTTTGTGATTTCCAATACAGAAGCATGCCTGTATGTGATGCAGTGCCGTCTAAGGGCCCGAAGATCACGGGCACCCAGTATGGTTTTCCGGCCTTTACCCTTACACACAGAGATTCTTCCAGATTCTCTGAATCTTTTGATGATATTATGCACTGTAGATGATGATATGTTCAAACTCTTTGCAATTTTACACTGTCGAACTCCTTTCTGATATTGCTCCACTATTTGTCGGCACAGAATTAGGGGGATTGGTGATCCTCTTCCCATCTTTACTTCTGAGAGCCACTGCCACTCCAAGATGCTCTTTTTATACCCAGTCATGTTAATGACCTATTGCCAATTGACCTAATGAGTTGCAGTTTGGTCCTCCAGCTGTTCCTTTTTTGTACCTTTAACTTTTCCAGCCTCTTATTGCCCCTGTCCCAACTTTTTTGAGATGTGTTGCTGTCATGAAATTTCAAATGAGCCAATATTTGGCATGAAATTTCAAAATGTCTCACTTTCAACATTTGATATGTTGTCTATGTTCTATTGTGAATACAATATCAGTTTTTGAGATTTGTAAATTATTGCATTCCGTTTTTATTTACAATTTGTACTTTGTCCCAACTTTTTTGGAATCGGGGTTGTATTGAAAATGGAGAAAAGGGAATTACTGAACCCCAATATACAGTACCACCTTTGCCTTTGTACTAATATTCTTTAAAATGTTATCCAGGGTGGCACATTAGCAGTGGGTAGCATGGTCATGTCACAGCACAAAGTCCTGAACTCAGGTTACTGTCTGTGTTGAGTTCTGTGTGTTCTCCCAGTGCCCATGTGGGGTTTTTATGAGACCTCCAGTTTCTTCCCATCACCCCAAACACACTACTAGGTGGATTGGCAACCTTCAACTTTAAATTTCCCCAGATGTGTGTGTGTGTGTGTCCTGAGATGGAATGGCTAGTGGAAATCCACTGTGTATTCCCATTTCATGTCCAGTGTTCCCAGGATTGGCTCCAGATCCATCCATCCATTATCCATAACCGCTTATCCTGTGCAGTGTCATGGGTAAGCTGAAGCCTATCCAAGTTGACTATGGGCAAAAGACAGGGTAGACCCTGGACAAGTCACCAAGCTGACACATACAGACAAACAACCATTCTCACTCACATCTACAGTCAATTTAGAGCCGCCAATTAGCCTAACCTGCATGTCATTGCACTGTGGAGGAAACTGGAGTACCACACAGGGACAACATGCAAACTCCACACAGAAAGACCCTCGTTGGCCACTGGGCTCAAACCCAGAACCTTCCTGCTGTGAGGTGACAGTGCTAACCACTACACCACCATGCTGCCTGGCTCCAGGTCCACCAAAGACAAATATCTGAATATTATCAAGCTCTTTTAAATTAACAATTTAGCCAAATTACGATAGTTCTTGCCTCTCTCTCTCTCTCTCTCACACACACACACATCCAACTTTTACTGTGTTCACTATCACAGTAGGTCCTCCCATGTAGTGTTGTACTTCCCAAGAGTAGAAACCTACAAACCAGACCTGCCCCTTTAACAAAATTCTATAGTTGGTGCTGACCAAATGTCAACAGAATAGTTTATGAGGGTTCTGCCAAAGTCTTCCTGGAGGCAGGAGGAGGTTAATTTAGTTACGCCTCATTGCTGCTTTTTGTCAGCTCAGTCCCCACGTGCCGCACACACATCATTACTCAAACCACACAATAACAGCTTGGTTAATTAACTCTCTTCTTTGGTTAGTTGCCCATTTTTGGGGGGTTCTCCTCTTCCTAACATTATCTGGTTGGTGTATTAATCAATCTCTCATAATAAACTCCACTCGGATATGCAGAACATAAAAATTTTTGCCTCAAGAAAGTTTAAAAATAATAATAACAGCTATGTCCAAATACAAGTGAACTGCTTGTCTGAAAGCTTGCACTTAGTTTACTTTTATAGTTGTGTTCTCTGTTCATCAGTTAATGATTTGATTACATTTTTATAAATTTTTAATTAACAGTCTAGTTGTGCTTTTACAGAACTGAGAAGATAATCTCATCTCATCTCATTATCTCAAGCCGCTTTATCCTTCTACAGGGTCGCAGGCAAGCTGGAGCCTATCCCAGCTGACTACGGGCGAAAGGCGGGGTACACCCTGGACAAGTCGCCAGGTCATCACAGGGCTGAGAAGATAATGGATGACTGTAAAAAAAAAATCACATATGAAAAGCAATAGGAGTGATGAAACAAAAGGGAGTCCCTGAATGCAATGCCTTGGTTAAATATTGTTCAAAAAATGATTGACATCTTTTTATACACAACATCATGATAACATGGTACAAAAATGGTTTGGGAATTTTAATGATATGAAATTTAATATTCCTTGCTTAGTATAAAGGCAGGTTGCACCTTTTTTTTAAATTCCAGGCTTAGTAGGTCAGTTTTAAATAAACAAACCACTTTTTATCTCTAGAGCCAGACTGAAATCATATTGTCAATTTCAAAACAACATAACAGCATTTTAATAAGAAACTGCAAGCAAACTTTTAATAAAGAAGGTTTTTCTCACTCAAGAGGCCAACCAACTACACAATTAAAAAAAAAAAAAAACTTTCATTGTCACATTAAGCAGGATGATTGTGCATGCAGATACAGGTCAAAAGAGATTTTGACTGTGGCATGGTTGCTGGTGCCAGACTGGCTGGTTTGAGTATTTCTATGAAAGGCTATGAATGGGAGGTTTCAAATGGGTATAATTTTGTCGGTTTAAAATTGGTCTAATTGTACTTTTTTTAAGAGGCCCTTAATCACTCCAGTTTTCAGTCATTCTGGGAAGATGCCACCGAGCATTAACTATTTGCTGATTGTCCCTTTCCAGACAGCTGAAGGTTTTTGTTTGTTTGTTTGTTTGCTTGTTTGTTTGTTTGTTTGTTTGTTTGTTTGTTTGTTTGTTTGTTTTTTAAACAGCTCATGGCAAGGCATCATTGCAGCAGGTGGATGGTTGTAAGCACTGTACACTTTCCTTTTGCAGTACATGTCAGTTAATTGAGACATAATAATTAGGTTTTTACTTTATGGTACTAAGTGTGACTTAGTTTCATTATTTGACAAGGAGGTTTGTCTAGCCTGTCTGATATTTATGTTCATGCCTCTTAAAAATTATACACAATCATTGAATTCGTTGACAGACAAACACAATCCCATCTGTGTTGAGGGAGTTGAGGGACAAATAGGCCATGGAAATCATTGATGTTTTTATTACTGATGTCTGAAAAGAATAATTGTCTGACCTTTTTTAAATTTTTAGATTACAGTCATGACTTTGTTTATACAATGTATGGCCAAAAGTATGTGGACACCTGACCATCACTCCTATATGTGGTTCTTCCCCAAACTGCCAGCACAAAGTTGGAAGAACACAAGGGTTTAAGGGGCTGAACAGCACAACTTGAGACTTTGGTCTCTAGGCAGCAGTGCATCTATAAGACCCTTTGCTGTCTCACCACTTCTTTCAGGCCAAGCCAACTTCACCTCTTCATGGTGCAAACTGAGGTTCTTGGCCTCGTGGCTGGGTAGCTAATGAAGCTCTGGCTAAGGGTCAGGTCTCTGACAGAAACCTCCAGAGATTCATGACTCATCTGGTCCTCCCTGTTACAAGTCTGCTTTGGTCTCGGGCCAAGTAGCAGGGCATTGTGGTTTGCCTAAACGGTGTTCCCCTCAGATGCATCAATGGGGTTCAATCATCCACTGCAACCAAGCCTGCATTTCCGATCATCTCGACATGTCTTGCCATCAGAACTATTGTCTGCTTGGCCAAGTGTATAGAGCAGCCGCTGTGCACCGGCTGCCTCACTGTAATCCTTTCACGCACATTTTTCCAGCATTACAGCATCACACCTACCATCTATCACTGCAGCAACGTATCACACTTCATGTTATTTCAAGTGATGGGCAAGTAGTGAATCATCAGGCAATGACGACGCTGGGAGCTGACAGACATGATCGGTCTTGGGACACAGGCGGTCCAAGCAAGAAGTGAATCTGGACAGCACCACAATCTGGCAGCTGACTGACCAGCCCTATTTAGGGATAGCACTGGTCACCCCAATCTGGGGAGGGGACTAGAAAAGGTGTCCCAAACATTGCCTGTCCAAAATGTTTCCAGCCAGCCAGCCGCAGCTGGCAGATAGTCTCTCTAAGTGGCTGAAACAGATATCATAACAATTACAAGAAGAATTTTAAAGTAATACTCAAGGTGGCAAGCTGGAATATTTGCATGCTGGTCGACAATCCTTGGAACGCACATCTTGAATGATGTACTACCTTATTTGCTCACGAACTAGCTAAATATGACATTGACATAGCTGCATTAAGTGAAACATGCCTTGCTGATAAAGGTCAACTCACAGAAGTGGGGAATGGCTGCACTTTTGTTGGAAGGGTAAACCAGGTGAAGAAGATAGACTACACTAGTAGGTTTCACAATTAGGAACAACCTGGTAAAGGCTCTCTCAGAGATGCCCCAGGGGATCAGTGAATGCCTTATGACCTGCTGCCTTCCACTTGCAAAAGGCAGGCTTGCCACGTTCATATCTGCTTATGCTCTAACTATGACTAACCCCAATGAATTAAAGGAGAAATTCTATGGTGACCTTGATGTCCTCATCAAATACATTCCTACTGATGATAAAATCTATCTTCTAGGTGACTTTAATGCACGTATTGGTACTGATGCTGACAGTGGCCAGGAATTGTTCAGAACAATGGCATGGGTAAATGCAACAGCAACGGCCTACTGCTTTTAAGCTTCTGCTCTGAGTATCAACTTACCATAACTAATAAAATATTTAGACTGCCTGCCAAACATAAAACCTTCTGGCAGCATCCGAGGTCAGGTCGGTGGCACCTGATCAGTTACATCATAACCAGACAGAGGGATATACAAAACATCAATATCACACACGCCTACAGTGGTACTGAATGCTGGACAGATCACATACTTATCTGTTCAAAGTTCAACATTTATGTTGCAGTACATTGGAAAAGGCAGAGATCAATGTTAAAACGCTTAAACATCTCTAGCCTAAAAGACATTGAGAACAAGAAACTACTTGCTGATAGCCTCACAGAAGTTTTGTCACAGCCTGAAAGCCTTGACATCCCGAATGATGTCAACACCAATTGGAATGACTTCCACAAAACAGTCTATGAAATATCTGTGAATACCATTGGCTTTGCAAAGTGCTGTTGGTTTGATGATAATGATTCTGCTATTCAGGCTATCTTAGAGGAGAAACGACTTGACTCCATGACTTGATAAATAATATGGACTGTCCTGAAAAGAAACAGTGTTTCACTCAGCTCCGTAGTGAAGCTCAAACCAAGCTTTGCGCTATTGAGGATGCCCGGAGAGAGAAAACGGCTGACGATATCCAAGCTGCAGCCGACTCCAACAACATGCATAACTTCTATGAGGGCATTAAAGCAGTACTTGGACCTCCCTGTTGTTCTGTTGCTCCACTAAAATACATCAGCAGCACTCTCATTTGTGGCAGGAAGGAAATCCTCAGCCGCTGGGCCAAACATTTTCAAAATCTCTTTGACCGCAAACCGCTAATTGACCAGTGGTTTAAGGCAGTGGATAAGCTTCCACAGTCCTCTATTCATCAGGATATTGCATCAGTTCTGATGGAGCAGGAAGTTGCCTCGGCAATCAATGCTCCTGGACCCGATCGTATCCCGACTGAGATCCTGAAACACGGAGGTCCAATCTGCCTCCGTCGTCTCCACTGTCTCATCTGTAATATCTGGGAAAATGAGCACATACCCCAAGACCTCAAAGATGCCAATATCGTTACCCTGTTTAAGAAGGGCAGTTGTTCAGACTGTGATAATTACAGAGGAATTGTTAGGACTGGGACTGTTTTGGCCTCCAGAGGCCGCTGTTATGTTTATCTTGTCATGTTTGTTTTGGCCTCTAGAGGCCGCCACTGTGTTTTGTGTTTGTCTTGATTGCCTGTTTCCTGCCCCGCCCTGTTCCTTAATTGTTTTGTGTATAAATACCCCTCTGTTTGTTCCCTTGTCACGGAGTCTTTATGCTATGCTGTCTTGTGCTAGTTTCTGCTGTCTTACGTATCTTGCCTGTGCCCTTGTGTTTTTGATATTTTTGCTTTTTTGGACTTTGTACCTTTTTGATCTTCTGAGCGTTCAGCATTTTGCCTTTCCTTTTGTTTTTGGACATTTAACCTTTGGATATTTTTATTTTGGTTTATCTTCTGAGCTTTTGGATTTTCTTTTTGTTTTTTCCATTGGATTGTATATAGTGTAAATAAACTGTTTTTTGATACTCTACTTTTGCCTCACGCCTCTGCACTTGAGTCATTGGCCTAGTGGGGGTTTGCTGGTTTATCACACCAGCGACCTGGGTTCAAATCCCAGCAAAACCCTAACAGAAAGACTCTGTCATGACCGACTCAGCAGGGGCATCTACCCGGCTAACCTTCAGGGAATTATGGCTTCTTTAACACACTTCGTGGACGAACCGTGGACGAACACTTGTGAGGCCCTTGCTTGCCACGAGGTACTGCTTCAGCAAATTGGGAAAATCCTGGCACAGCTGACTCCTCTGCCTGCATCTCCTGATCTGGCTCCTGCTCCACCATCTGCACCTGTTCCAGTGCCTCCCACCATGCTGTCTCCTTCACCTTGAGAACCCAGCCTTCCTGCACCACAGAGGTATGATGGTGAGTGCCGAGACTTCCTTACCCAGTGCCAACTCACCTTTGAGCTTCAGCCTACCACCTACACTATGGATCGCCAAGATTCCCTTTGTGATAACCTTGTTAGCTGGTAAGGCACGAGCTTGGGCAACGGCCATTTGGCAGAGACAGGGACCTGAGTGCTCTGATTTCAAGTTGTTTATGGAGGAGATGCTTCTTGTCGGGCGGCACAGTGGTGTAGTGGTTAGCGCTGTTGCCTCACAGCAAGAAGGTCCTGGGTTCGAGCCCCGGGGCCGGCGAGGGCCTTTCTGTGTGGAGTTTGCATGTTCTCCCCGTGTCCGCGTGGGTTTCCTCCGGGTGCTCCGGTTTCCCCCACAGTCCAAAGACATGCAGGTTAGGTTAACTGGTGACTCTAAATTGACTGTAGGTGTGAGTGTGAATGGTTGTCTGTGTCTATGTGTCAGCCCTGTGATGACCTGGCGACTTGTCCAGGGTGTACCCCGCCTTTCGCCCGTAGTCAGCTGGGATAGGCTCCAGCTTGCCTGCGACCCTGTAGAAGGATAAAGCGGCTAGAGATAATGAGATGAGATGAGATGCTTCGTGTCTTCGATCAGGCAGACACCAGTAAAGATGCAGCCAGGAAGCTCATGTCCATCCGGCAAGAAGGAAGCGTCGCGGACTAAGCCATCGCGTTCCGGACGCTCGCAGCTGTCAGCGGATGGAACGAAGCAGCCCTGGTTTCAGCCTTTCACCATGGTTTGTCTGACCCTATCAAAGACGGCCTGGCCTCTATCGGATGCTCAAGTGACCTCGAAACTCTGATCTCACATTCTACTCGTCTTGACAACAGGATTAGAGAGCGCCGCCGAGTCCTGAGCTTCCCCGGCCTCCCTGCCTCGACCTGGAGCCTGTCTATCTCCTCCAGTGACTGTCCAGAGCCCATGCAAGTTGGCCGTACTCGTCTCTCTGCAGCTGAGAGGGAGCGCAGAAGGAGGGACAAGTGCTGCATCTACTGTGACAAGCCTGGCCATTTCTGAGCATCATGTCCCGAGCTCTCGGGAAAAGGACCGCCCCATCCAGCCGAGGGAGGGTTGTGACGGGGCCTACCCTCTCTCCTGAACTCCCTGGCCAAGGAGTCTACATCCCGGTCTCCATCTCCTGGGGTGAGTTCGTCCACTCTTGTCAGGCCTTATTAGACTCCGGGGTGGCTGGAAACTTTATGGATGTTCACTTCGCCCAAAGTATCAATGTCCCGACTGCACCTCTTGAAATCCCACTGTCTGTGTCTGCCCTGGATGGCCAAGCCTTAGGTGATGGAAGAGTCACCCAAGTAACTTCTCCAGTCTCAAGGTCACAAGGAAGAAATATCCCTGCACCTGATTCCTTCACCAGAGTTCCCAGTGATTCTAGGCCTTCCTTGGCTTGCTTTCTGTGGTAGGAAAGATCTTATCTAGAATCCTCTCCTCTAGGCTGACCAACACCTTGGCAGATGCAGTGCTACCAGAGTCTCAGTGTGGTTTTCAGGCAGACCATCGCACAATCGACATGATCTTTCTCTGCTGCCAGCTTCAGAAGAAGTGCTGTGAGCAGTACATAGGCCTGTACTCAGTGTTTATTGATCTTACCAAGATGTTTGATTCTGTGGATAGGAAAACACTCTCTGGATGGTGCTCAAGAAATTTGGTTACCCCGACAAAGTTGTTAACTTTATCAAACAGCTGGATGGCGGTCTGACGGGAAGAATCATCTCTGACGACAATGTCTCTGACCCCTTTCCCATCATAAATGGGGTAAAGCAAGGCTGCATTCTGGCCCCATTTCTGTTTGGCCTATACTTTACCACCATCCTTATGGATGTCCCCCAAGAAGAAAACAACATCAAAGGGATTTACATCAAGTACCACCTTGATAGCAAGGTCTTCAACCTTTGTTGGCTACAGGCTCCCATCAAAGTCAAGCAAGAGCTGATCTGTGAACTGCTCTTTGCAAAACGACATGGTGCTCATGGCCCACAGCAAAGAGGATCTGCAACAGCTCGTGGAGCAGTTTTCTTCTGCTATCTCTTGCTTCAGGCTCACAGCAAGCTTGAAAAAGAAGGTTATGGATCAACCCCCTCCAGGTAAACCTTATTACAAGCCATCAATTACCATCAATGGAGAAAGGCTGAAGGCCGACCATAGCTTTACCTACTTGGGAAGTGTTCAGTCCAACAATTGATAAAGAGATTACTAGTAGAATCAATGTAGCAACGTGTCTTGACAACGTGTCTTTGACGAGAGGACTGAAACGATCTACCAAGTTGAAGGTTTATAACGCAGTCATTCTCGGCACAGTTCCCTCAGTTCTCAGTCATCGTTCCCTACTGTATGGATGCGAAACATGGACCACCTACTGCAGCTACATCAAGGATCTGGAATGCTTTCACCAACACAACTTGCGTACTCAGGCATTCGCTGGCAAGATCACATACTTGATGTAGATGTCCTAACTCACGCAAATTCTATCAGTATCAAGTCAAAGATTATAAAGTCTCAACTTTACTGGTCAGGTCACCTCATCTGCATGCCCAACTATTGGCTACCCAAGTGTGTTTTCTACTCCTAACTTCTCATCTCATTATCTCTAGCCGCTTTATCCTTCTACAGGGTCGCAGGCAAGCTGGAGCCTATCCCAGCTGACTACAGGCGAAAGGCGGGGTACACCCTGGACAAGTCGCCAGGTCATCACAGGGCTGACACATAGACACAGACAACCATTCACACTCACATTCACACCTACGGTCAATTTAGAGTCACCAGTTAACCTAACCTGCATGTCTTTGGACTGTGGGGGAAACCGGAGCACCCGGAGGAAACCCACGCGGACACGGGGAGAACATGCAAACTCCACACAGAAAGGCCCTCGCCGGCCATGGGGCTCGAACCCAGGACCTTCTTGCTGAGAGGCGACAGCGCTAACCACTACACCACCGTGCCGCCTACTCCTAACTTAGCAATGGCAAATGAACTCAAGGCAGACTGAGAAAGCGCTATAATATCAAGTGCCAGCTAAAGCTTTGCAAGCTCGACCACCAAACATGGGAAGAAACGGCTACCAACTGTGCGCTTGGGCATAATGCAGTAAGTTCAGGTGTCACAGTTTTTGAGGCGGAACACAGGGAAGTGTGATATGCAAAGAGGCTTGCTCGCCACAACTGGCAGCGCCAGCATAAACTACAACCCCCACCAGATATCTCTTTTTTGTTTTTGCCATCTGCAGCCATGTATGTTTTGTAAAGATTGGGTTGATCAGCCATAAACGTTCTCATAGATGCTAATACAAATTGCTATGCTGGAATCGTCATCATTGCAGAAATGATGGACAACGACAAAAAAAGGAAGAACATAAACGTGTAGGATGTCTTTGTATGCTGTAGCATTACAATTGCTTTTCACTGGAACTAAGGGGCCCAAACCTGTTCCAGCATGACAGTGCCCCTGTGCACAAAGTGACATTCATGAAGACATGGTTTGTAAAAGGTTGGCGTGAAAGATCCCTGACCTCAACCCTACTGAACACCTTTAGAATGAATTGGAATGCTGACCCAGGCCTCCTTATCTCCACATCAGTGCCTGATCTCACTTTTGTGGCTGAATGGGCAAATCCCCCACAGCCACTTCCAAAATCTAGAAAGTGGAAAGCCTTGCCAGAAGAGTGGCAGTTATTATAACAGCAAAGAGGGACTAAATCTGGAATGAAATCATGTATGGGTGTGATGATCATGTGTCCATAAATGTTTGGCCATATAGTGTATATGGTCAGGGTTTTCCTCATTTACATTGTCTTCTTGCATTTTTTTCTGCAATTTATTGCTATAAAATTAAAATGGTCTAGGAGGATATCAATCTGGCTGTTTTGTTTCAGATTTCACCAAACATGGTCCAGAGCAGCTATTTGAAAATCTGCTTTAAGAACAACATTTACTGAAATTATTGTAATGGTTTTATTGTATTTCTTGGGTTTTAATGGTGTTCTGCGTGTATTGTGTACTCTGAGAGGCCCTCAGGGTCCAAGTATGCTGACCATCATATGATATGATAAACTGGAAAAGAGAAGTCTTTTGTGTTACACACACACACACACACACACACACACACACACACACAAGCAAATCCATAATGTAGTAAGTGTCTGTATTGTAACTGATCAGCTTGGTAGCTTTAGGTGCTGAAGAGTAACCTTTGATTTTATTCTTTTTCAGCAGAAGACACTAGGCACAGTTTAGGTTCACTGATCTGCCAGGAAAGAACTCAAAGGGCTCTTTATAGGGGTGAGACAGATGATGTAATGCAGAAAAAATTGGGGAGTTTTGTGTATCTGTTGAACTCAGATTCAGGAGCTACCAAAATACACTGAATGTATATTCTGGAACATTTACATTAGAAATCTTAACAATCATAATTGAAATGATAGTATAATACCTTAATGCTTGTATATTACCTACACTTAAATATAAAAAGAATATTTGTCTTCATTGACTCACTCCTCACTGTTCTATAATTTGAGGAGTATTTAGAAACCATTAGAAGCTTGTGAAACAAGAAACACATCCACAATTGGGTCATATTTGATGCTTCAATAGGGCTATATGATCATGACTGCATCAGTCAGTGTGGGAACCTAATCATTTATGTAATCAGGTCCATACATATGTAAACATTGGCCAATTTGTTATTTTAGCAGTTTTGTACAGTTTATTGGAGAAATTAAATAACGTACAGTGGTGCTTAAAAGTTTGTGAACCCTTTAGAATTTTCTATATTTCTGCATAAATATGACCTAAAACATCATCAGATTTTCACACAAGTCCTAAAAGTAGATAAAGAGAACCCAGTTAAACAAATGAGACAAAAATATTACACTTGGTCATTTACTTATTGAGGAAAATGATCCAATATTACATATCTGTGAATGGCAAAAGTATATGAACCTTTGCTTTCAGTATCTGATGTGACCCCCTTGTGCAGCAATAACTGCAACTAAACGTTTCTGGTAACTGTTGATCAGTCCTGCACACCGGCTTGGAGGAATTTTAGCCCATTCCTCCATAAAGAAAAGCTTCAACTGTGAGATGTTGGTGGGTTTTCTCACATGAACTGCTCGCTTCAGGTCCTTCCACAACATTTCGATTGGATTAAGGTCAGGACTTTGACTTGGCCATTCCAAAACATTAACTTTATTCTTCTTTAGCCATTCCTTGGTAGAACGACTTGTGTGCTTAGGGTCATTGTCTTGCTGCATGACCCACCTTCTCTTGAGATTGAGTTCATGGACAGATGTCCTGATATTTTTCCTTTAGAATTCACTGATATAATTCAGAATTCCTTGTTCCATCAATGATGGCAAGCTGTCCTGGCCCAGATGCAGCAAAACAGGCCAAACCATGATACTACCACCACCATCTTTCACAGATGGGATAAGGTTCTTATCCTGGAATGCAGTGTTTTCCTTTCTCCAAACATAACGCTTCTCATTTAAAACAAAAAGTTCTATTTTGGTGTCATCCATCCACAAAACATCTTTCCAATAGCCTTCTGGCTTGCCCACGTGATCTTTAGCAAACTGCAGATGAGCAGTAATGCTCTTTTTGGAGAGCAGTGGTTTTCTCCTTGCAACCCTGCCATGCACACCATTGTTGTTCAGTGTTCTCCTGATGGTGGACTCATGAACATTAACATTAGCCAATGTGAGAGAGGCCTTCAGTTGCTTAGAAGTTACCCTGGGTTCCTTTGCGACCTCGCCAACTATTACACACCTTGCTCTTGGAGTGATCTTTGTTGGTCGACCACTCCTGGGGAGGGTAACAATGGTCTTGAATTTCCTCTGTTTGTACACAATCTGTCTGACTGTGGATTGGTGGAGTCTGAACTCTTTAGAGATGGTTTTGTAACCTTTTCTAGCCTGATGAGCATCAACAACGCTTTTTCTGAGGTCCTCAGAAATCTCCTTTTTTCGTGCCATGATACACTTCCACAAACGTGTTGTGAAGATCAGACTTTGATAGATCTCTGTTCTTTAAATAAAACAGGGTGCTCACTCACACCTGATTGTCATCCCATTGATTGAAAACACCTGGCTCTAATTTTACCTTCAAATGAACTGCTAATCCTAGACATTCACATATTTTTGCCACTCACAGATATGTAATATTGGATCATTTTCCTCAATAAATAAATGAGCAAGTATAATATTTTTGTCTCATTTGTTTAACTGGGTTCTCTTTATCTACTTTTAGGAATTGTGTGAAAATTTGATGATGTTTTAGGTCATATTTATGCAGAAATATCGAAAATTCTAAAGGGTTCACAAACTTTCAAGCACCACTGTATATGAGCTCAAAGTGTATACGCTCAGTTTAATTTTAGGGTATTTGCATGCAAATTGGGTGAATGTTACAGGAATGACAGCACCTTTTATAATGTGGACAAACTAGCATATTGGACAATTGGACAAAATAACAATCATAAATTAAATTGTCATTCTTAATACTTGGTAGCCAATCCTGCGCAGTTAATGACTGCCTGAAGTCTGGAACACACAGACATCATCAGAGGCTGGGTTTATTCTCTAGTGATGCTCTGTCAGGCCTTTACTGTAGCTGTTTCAGTTCCTGTATGTTCTTGTGGCATTTCACATTCAGCCTTACCTTTAACTTTTACCTTTAAAGGTACAAGATGGCACTGCAAGAGTGGCAACTAGTTGCAGTAGCTCCGAGTGTGTTTGTGTTTTGGTATGTTTTTGTACTTTTTTCGAGTTTATTTCTGCACTAGTCTCAGTTGGAAGTGTGCACCTAGGTATGTACTACTCGTGAGACTGCATTTGTATTTTTCTCTTTTTCTTTCTGGGGCTAGTTAAATCGGCATCAGCAGACCCTTTCAGCCACGGCTCCATTGTTTACACTTGGGAGCAGCTGTTAGCACTGCGCAACACCAAGGTACTCCCCGTGGAAAGACCAGTGATCCCCACGTAATTAAGGAGAAGGGGATGCAGAGCTGGAATGAAGTGCCAGGAGAAGAAAAGATGGTATAAAACATGCATATCGTCTGTCATCATGGGAAATGTAAGCTCTCTCCCTAATAAGATGGATGAGCTAACGGCGCTAACCAGGCTGCAGAGGGAGTACCGGGAGTGTAGCCTTATGTGCTTCACAGAGACTTGGCTGAATGAACTCTCACCGGACTCACACGTCATTCTGGATGGATTTCAACTCGTGAGAGCAGACAGGAAAGCCAAGGAGAGCGGTAAGAGGAAAGGAGGGGGTATAGCGATGTTTGTGAATGATAGATGGTGTAACCCAGGGCACATCAGGATAAAGGAGCAGTACTGCAGTAAAAACATTGAACTGCTAGCGGTTAGCATTCGGCCATATTACCTCCCGAGGGAATTCTCGCACGTTATTGCAATAACTGTGTACATCCCCCCGGTGGCCAATGCTGCTGCAGCCTGTGAGCTCTTACACACTACAGTGTCAAAGCTTCAGACATCGCACCCCCAGTCCCTGCTACTAATCTCCGGTGACTTCAATCATGCTTCCCTGTCCTCCACTCTCCCAACCTTCACTCAGTACAGTATGTGAAATGCCACACCAGAGACAATAGAACTTTGGATTTAATGTATGTGAACACCAAGGACGCATATAGTTCATCACCCCTCCCCCCACTGGGCCGTTCTGACCACAGTCTGGTTCACTTGTCCCCTACATACATACATATGGTGAATAAACAACCACCCACCAAGAGGTATGTAAGGAGCTGGTCTGAGGAGACCAGTATGGGACTGAGGGACTGCTTTGACACCACGGACTGGGATGTGTTGTGTGAACCTCACGGGGATGACATTGATAGCCTGACAACCTGCATCACGGATTACATTAATTTCTGTGTTGAAAACACTGTGTCAGTCAAGAAGGTGCGGTGTTTTCCCAACAATAAACCCTGGGTGACCTCTGAACTAAAAGCCCTATTAAACGAGAAGAAGAGGGTTTTTAAATCTGGCAACAAGGAGGAGATGAGGAGAGTGCAGAGGGAGCTGAAGAGGGGGATAAGGAGAGGCAAGGACAGCTACAGGAGGAAGCTGGAGGAGCACCTCAAGGGGAGCAACACCGGAGAGGTATGGAGAGGCCTGAAAACCATCTCTGGCCACACAAAGGACAGTGGGAGGGGCCCTGTCTCTGGGGTCCAGGACTGGGCAAATGAGTTGAATCTCTTTTTCAACAGATTTGACTGTACCACCCCACCCTCCCCCACTCACCATAGTCTTGACCTGTCTGTGATATCACTCCACCACCACCCCTCTCACCTCATAATACCTCTGACACCAACAGCTCCCTCCTCACACCACATCACCCCCCTCCACTCCCTGCCAGACCAATCCACACACTCCACCCCTGACCTCACTCTACAGGACTCACACCTCGGCTACACCCCTCGCCTCTCCATAACAGCTGATCAGTTGTTGAAGGAGCTGAGGAGGATCAAGACGAGGAAAGCTGCTGGCCCTGATGGTATCAACTCCAGACTGCTTAAGGACTGTGCAGATCAGCTCTGTGGGATACTTCTGTACATCTTCAACCTGAGCCTCAGTCTGGAGAGAATTCCACTTCTGTGGAAAACATCATGTGTGGTTCCAGTTCCCAAGACTGCGCACCCCAGGGAGCTCAACCACTTTAGGCCAGTAGCTTTAACGTCTCACCTGATGAAGATCATGGAGAGGATTGTTCTCTCCCACCTCTGACACCTGTTAAACAGCGAGATGGACCCCCTGCAGTTCACATACCGACTGGGCATTGGTGTAGATGACGCTGTCATCTACCTGCTACACTGGTCACTTTTACACCTGGAGGGCACTGGGAGCACTGTGAGAGTCATGTTCTTTGACTTCTCCAGTGCTTTCAACACAATCCAGCCATCACTGCTTAGGGGGAAGCTGGAGGGAGCTGGTGTCAACTGCCACCTGGCTGCATGGATCATCGACTGCCTCATTAACAGGCCGCAGTATGTGAGGCTCCGCGACTGTGTGTCTGATGTGGTAGTCTGCAGCACGGGGGCTCCACAGGGTACAGTGCTCTCTCCTTTCCTCTTTACACTTTACACATCTGACTTCAGCTACAACATGGACAGCTGCCACCTCCAGAAGTTCTCTGATGATACAGCCATCGTTGGACGTGTGTCAGAGGGGGACGATCTGGAGTACAGAGAGGTCATCAACAACTTTGTCGCCTGGTGCGAACTGAACCACCTGCGCATCAACGCCAGCAAGACAAAGGAGGTGATGATTGATTTCAGAAGGACGGCTCCTCAAATTGCACCAGTGAACATCCAGGGTTTGGACATTGAGATCGTGGAGGAGTACAAATACCTGGGTGTTCACCTCAACAACAAACTGGACTGGACAAACAACACAGATGTCCTGTACAAGAAGGTCTCCACCAAAGTCGTCTCCACCTGTTGAGAAGACTGAGGCCTTTTGGTGTGTGCAGGACACTGCTTAGGACTTTTTATGACTCTGTGGTGGCATCAGCGATTTTCTACACTGTGGTCTGCTGGGGCTGTGGAAGTTCAGAGAGGGACAGGAAGAAACCTAATAAACTGGTCAGAAGGGCTGGCTCAGTCTTGGACTATCCTCTGGACTCCATTGAGAAGGTGGGTGAGAGGAGGATGTTAACCAAGCTGACATCAATCATGGATAACCCCTCTAACCCCCTATATGAGGCTGTGGGGGCTTTAAGCAGCTCTTTTAGTAGTAGACTACTGCACCCACGGTGTAAGAAGGAGAGATACCGCAGGTCATTCATACCTACTGCTGTCAGACTGTATAACACCCACAACTTGTAATGTAGCACCAATAACCTGTTTGTCGGTTTTATTTGCACTACTTCACCACTACTACCTCTACCTCATCGATGCAATTATTATGTGCAATAATATAGGTCTTAAATTATTTTTACATACTTTTATTTATATATATGTGTGTGTGTGTGTGTGTGTGTGTGTGTATATATAATATATATATTACACACAGAGTCTACCTGTAATATGCAAAATTTCTTTTCCGAGCCTCTCAGTAAGGCAATATTTCTATACTTTTCAAGGTAGATAATGCAAATAGTCCTCTGTATTTAATCTTTTGTTTGTCTAATTTTTATTTCAGTTTTTATTTGTTATCTGTATGGCATTTTCTTGCTACTCTAACACGTGAATTTCCCCAATGTGGGATCAATAAAGTGAATCTAATCTAATCTAATCTAATCTAATCTAATCTAATCTAATCTAACGAGTAGAATGAATGCTCAATTGGATTCAGGTCATGTGACTGACTTGGCCAGTGCAGGACATTCCATTTCTTTACCTTAAAAATCTTTGATTGCTTTCAAAGTATAATTCAGGTCATTGTCCAGCTGCACTGTGAAGCACCGTTCAATGAGTTTTGAAAGATTTGACTCAATGTGCGAAGATAACATAGCCCTATACACTTTTTAGAATTCATCCTGCTGGTTTTGTCAGTAGTCACATCATCAGTAAATACAAGGGAACCAGTTTCACTGGCAACCATATGTGATAATGATTAAGATGAGATGGTATGCTTTGGATCATGAGCAGTTTTTTACCTTCTCCATATTCTTCTTCTCTGATCATTCTGGTACAAATTGACTTTGTCTTGTCTGTCTTTTGTCTCCTCTGTCTATAGGATGTTATTCCAGAACTGTACTAGCTTTTTAAAATTTTTTTTCTTAAATAGCAAACTCTAATGTAGTCTGCTTTTGAGGTTTACCAATGGTTTATTATTTTATTGCATTATTTGTTGACTCTTTCTTGTTTGTTTTGATTTTTCAGAGTAATCAGTGGCAGTGACAGTGTATTAGACTTCATATTGAGAGTTAACAGTAACAGATTTCAAATGCAACACTTTAAATCAAATATAGACCCTTTATCTGCTTACTTGTAAGTGAAACAATGAGGGAGTAACACACATCTGGCCATGCCATAGAACAGCTGACTGAGAAGCCAATTGTGCAGTTACTCTTGGTTCCTAAAAATGGGTGAGCCCATATAAAAAACATGGTATTTCCTATTTTGATCACCATATTTGGATGTAAATATCCCAAAATTAAAGTACGAAGTCAACACTTTGAGCCCATATTCATTATTTAATATACTGTGATAAACAGCGAAAATAATAATCATATCTCCAAATATTTGTATAAAAAATCTTGCCTGTGTGCTGTTTAAATTATCACCATGCACTGTGTCAGGTGTGTGAGGGAGGCGGATGTAAACACAGAAGTGTTTATTATAATACAGTGCTATCTACATACAAAGTGCAGGAAACACACACAGCAGCAAACAGTCCAAATTGACAGGCAAAGTCAAAAACAGGCAAAAGGTCGATCAAGGAATAAACAGGATATCGGAGGCAAAACGATAACAAGAACAAGATTGGGAACAAGAGTCGAGGAACCAGGAAGATCACAAAAATGGGAAACAAGGCTCAGTAAGGCACACTGAATACGGTGTAATATTTCACGTCACATTACCATCAGTGCAGTCCTTAAGTAGCCCAACACTTCTTTCACTGATAGAGGACAGGTGCACCTTGTTCACGGCGCGCATGCTGGAGCTCATTTGGCACACGCAGCCCGTGGCGTGCCTTCAGGTGCACGTGCCAAGGCATGCAGGGCTGACAGAATCCCCTCCCAAAGAGCTCCCTCCAGGAGCAAAAATCCATAATACTTGGCCCCAGTGGGGGTTCAGGCTCAGGCTCTCGACATGATTTGGGTTCTAGGCTAGGAGTAGGCTTGACCTCGGGACTTGACACGAACTCTGGACTGGACTCGGGCTCTGAAGACGACATGGACTCTGGACTGGATTTGGGTTTGAGCTCTGTAGACGATGAGGACTTGGGCTCGGGTTCTGTAGACGATTCAATTTCAGGACTGGACTTGGGCTCTGGAGACAGCTCAGGCTCTGGAGATGGCTCAGGCTCTTGGCTGGGCTCAGACTCCGTAGAGGGCTCTGGACTGGGCTCAGACTCTGTAGAGGGCTCTGGAGCAGGAACTGGCTCCATAGAGGGCTCTGGAGCAGGAACTGGCTCCGTAGAGGGCTCTGGAGCAGGAACTGGCTCCGTAGAGGGCTCTGGAGCAGGAACTGGATCTAGAGCAGGCACTGGATCTGGAGTGGGCCCCGGCACTGGCTGCAGCGCGGGCTCTGATGCTGGCTGCGGCGCTGGCTGTGGCACAGGCTCTGGAGCAGGCTCTGATGTTGGCTGCGGCGTGGGCTCTGGCTCGGGAGCGGGCATTGGCTCAGACTCTGGCTCGAGAGCAGGCGCTGGCCCTGACTCTGACTCTGGCTCGGGAGCAGGTGCTGGCTCCAACTCTGGCTCCATCTCTGGCTCAGGAGCAGGCGCTGGCTCTGACTCTGGCTCCACCTCTGTCTCAGGAGCAGGTGCTGGAACAGGAACAGCTGCAGGCACGGAAACAGGAACAGCTGCAGGCACTGGCTGAGGAACCGGCTCAAAAGAGGCAGCCTCCTCTGCTGTCTCTATATCAGCCACTGGGGGGAGCTCTGGAATAACTGCCTCCTTATCTGAGTCAGCCACTTGAGTGGTTGCCTTTAGGAGATGCTCTAGAGCATCAGCCTCCTCTACTGTGTCGACCACAAGAGGGAGCTCTGGAGTCCCAGCCTCCTCAGCTGGGTTGGCCTCAGGCATGATTGCCCCTCCCCAAAATTTTTCAAGGGGTTCCTCCTTTACTAGTGATACAAAATTAACCTCAAGCATGGCAAAGAAAGTCTGAGAATTACGAAGGCACGGGTGTTCCACCCGAATGAGATAGTCAACCCATCTGCGTGCTCGTCCAGAAATAAATGTCAATATGAAGCTTATCCAGATGGGTTTGGGTGGCTTGGGCTCTTGGAGGTTTTTATAGAAGAGATCACACTGTAGCTTGAATCCCCTTGGGTGATATATTCCATAGTAGACTGCCAGGGAACTCCAGTCAGTCTTCTGACGAAAATACGTGGAGAGTGGCAGGGACAGGGGAAACCCGGAAGCGGCATGGGATAGCATATTGGAAAAAATCTGCTACATCCATGGTATGGTGAAGTATTCTGTCAGATGCATGAAGGAGGCGGATGTAAATGCAGAAGTGTTTATTATAATACAGTGCGATCTATATACAAAGTGCAGGAAACACACAACAGCAAACAGTCCAAATTGACAGGCAAAGTCAAAAACAGGAAAACAGGCAAAAGGTTGATCAAGGCGCAAACAGGATATCGGAGGCAAAATGAGAATCGGGAACAAGAGTCGAGGAACCAGGAAGATCACAAAAACGGGAAACAAGGCTCGGTAATGCACACTGAACGCGGCGTAATACTTCGTGTCGCATAACCAACAGCGCAGTCCTTAAATAGCCCAACACTTAGTTCATTGATAGAGGACAGGTGCACCTTGTTCATGGCGTGTGTGCTGGAGCTCGTTTGGCATGCGCAGCCTGAGGCATGCCTTCAGGTGCATGCGCCAAGGCGTGCAGGACTGACACACTGCAGTAATATAGCATGAATATTGTAGTTTATAGTGTTTCAGTTAGATGACCACGACCATTCCACAAAAACATAATAATAATATTAATACATTTATGTGGGAGAGAGGGTGTAGTCGAGCATCGGCTGTAAACAGTGAGGGGTTGGGTTGAAACAGCAGGTTACATGTGATGAATTACACCTGTGTCTAATTACTGGCTGTCTACAACCCGAATTCCAAAAAAGTTAGGATGCTGTATAAAATGTAAATAAAACAGAATGCAATGATTTGCAAATCTCATAAACCCATATTTTTTTCACATTAGAATACAGATAGGTGGCACGGTGGAGCTTCGTATTAGCGCTGTCGCCTCACAGCAAGAAGGTCCGGGTTTGAGCCCTGTGGCCGGCGAGGGCCTTTCTGTGTGGAGTTTGCACGTTCTCCCCATGTCTGCGTGGGTTTCCTCCGGGTGCTCCGGTTTCCCCCACGGTCCAAAGACATGCAGGTTAGGTTAACTGGTGACTCTAAATTGACCATAGATATGAGTGTGAATGGTTGTCTGTGTCTATGTGTCAGCCCTGTGATGACCTGGCGACTTGTCCAGGGTGTACCCTGCCTTTCGCCTGTAGTCAGCTGGGATAGGCTCCAGCTTGCCTGCGACCCTGTAGAACAGGATAAAGTGGCTAGAGATAATGAGATGAGAATATAGACAACATATTGGTATTTATTAATCAAAATTGTTTACTCATCCTACTTCACCCTGTATCCACCTACACTTGAACACAAACACTTCCTGTATACTTCCACCTGCCAGGGCGCTGGCCAAATGAGTGTGTATGAGGCTACACAAACTTTTGCAGAGCAGGTGACCTGAGGCTGCGTTTTAATTGGCGGCTTCAAGATTTGGTCTGGGGTGCAACAAAGTGTGCCCCGACATGCTTCCTTTTATTAGCAGCCAACTGGAATTGTTTTTAAAGTTTTTTCCATGTGATTGGACAGTTTTCTATGGACCTTCATACTTGTGGCTGTCGCTCACTGCTCCTAATTAGACCAGCGGTTAAACAAGATGGCAAGTTCAAGTGGGCCCACTGAGAGAAAATTCTGTTATTTATTTACAGAAACATCCTTTTACACAGCGTACACTGAAAGAAAAAAAGAGAGAAGAAAGGAGCTTGGACCGGACCAGGCCAAATTAAACATTAAGAAGCAGGCAGGTAATCGAGGATGGACTTACACTTGAGGCTTCTCCTGCTCTTGTTATGACAAACAGAGCTGGCTAGCTGGATGCATTTTGAGTAATGTGCTTTATTGCTTTCCCTGTTTGCTTTTTCAAAGCATTGGCACCGAAACATTGCGGACAATGATGGGGGTACAGGACCTTAAACACCTTACTGAAAAGTGCAAATGGCACAAAAGTAGTCACAGACATCTTAACTCTTTGAAGCTAAATTTCTTTGTTAGGCTTAACACTGCTAAACAGTTAGATGAGGGCTTCAGGATCGGCATTGGCCATGCTATCAATGGAAAAGAGACTGGTGACGAAGATGACTAACTTTAACCAGAAAGTCATTGAGAAATTTGCAGGCCAGAAGGAAAGGAGGGCAAAATTTATGTTCAAATAGTGCTTGTTTTTAAATCTAAAGACTGGCAGCTTCTATGTACTCAGTCTGATCAGTAAGCAGTACTCAAGCAAGAATTTACTTGGACTATGTTATTAACACTTCACTCAAAATGTTACTTTAATTTGTGCATTTACACAATGTCTTTCACATGGTTAACTGCTTGTTGGCTGTAGAATGGGACAGGCATTCTGTAGGCTGTTGTTACAGTGTGTCTGGACAGTGCTTACGCAACATTATGGTCTTGTTTATTGATTGGTTTGAAGGTGTATAATATGGGATCATTTAATAAACAAGCGTTTTGCAGATCAGATTTAATGGCATGCATTATTTCATTCTACCTTTCTGGCTTCTTTAAAAAAAAATGGCTTACCTCATAATGTGAATATCTCTTAACACAAACTAAATAAAAACTCAACTAAAATTAGCTCTTAATTCCTCAAAAGCAAAAAACAAACTAAAACTACTTATGCACTCCTAAAACTAGACTGAAATGAAAAACCAAATCAAAAAAGACTCAGTAATAAAAAAACTAATGAAAATTTCAAAACTACAATAACTCTGCCTCAATAGTGCACCCACCCCCTCCCCCCAAATTTTTTTAGCACCAGCCACCACAGCTATTGTGTCTCTGATACCCCTTTTCCACCAAATCCGTTCCAGGGCTGGTTCACAACTCGTTCAACTTGCGAGCCAGCTGAGAACCAGTTTGCTTTTCCATAGCTCAGGGTGCTAAGGGGAGCCACATCATTACGTCGCTGTATACGTCAGTTACGTCGCTGTATACGTCAGTTACATCACTGTATACGTTAGTTACGTCGCTGCATACGTTAGTTACGTCGCTGCATTTGCATAAACCTTGGTGCGAACATCGAAGCAGCAACAACACAGAGAAGAAGAAGCAACAACAACAATAATGGATGACTTCGCGTTTGTACAGCTGCTGCTTCTTGTCGCTTAAAAATGGCGACCTTTCGCGGTCTTGCAATTGTTGTTGATCATAACAACTCTGCCCCCCCACCCCCCGCTGACATAAGCGGTTCTTTCCTCTGGCCCAGCAAAGAGTTGGTGCTAGCCTGGAACCAGTTTTTCTGGCCCCAGAGCCAGTTCATTGTCAGTGGAAACAGAAAACCCGGTTCCAAACTAAGCACTGGCCCCGAACCAGCCCTGGAACTGCTTTGGTGGAAAAGGGGCATAGAGTGGTGCTTGAAAGTTTGTGAACCCTTTAGAATTTTCTATATTTCTGCATAAATATGACCTAAAACAACATCAGATTGTCACGCAAGTCCTAAAAGTAGGTAAAGAGGACCCAGTTAAACAAATAAGACAAAAATATTATACTTGGTCATTTATTTATTGAGGAAAATGATCCAATATTCCATATCTGTGAGTGGCAAAAGTATGTGAACCTCTAGGATTAATAGTTAATTTGAAGGTGAAATTAGAGTCAGGTGATTTCAATTGATGGGATGACAATCAGATGTGAGTGGGCACCCTGTTTTATTTAAAGAACAGGGATCTATCAAAGTCTGATCTTCACAACACATGTTTGTGGAAGTGTATAATAGTACGAACAAAGGAGATTTCTGAGGACCTCAGAAACAGCATTGTTGATGCTCATCAGGCTGGAAAAGGTTACAAAACAATCTCTAAAGAGTTTGGACTCCACCAATCCACAGTCAGACAGAATGTGTACAAATGGAGGAAATTTAAGACCATTGTTACCCTCCCCAGGAGTGGTCAAACAACAAAGATCACTCCAAGAGCAAGGCGTGTAATAGTCAGCGAGGTCACAAAGGACCCCAGGGTAACTTCTAAGCAACTGAAGGCCTCTCTCACGTTGGTTAATATTAATGTTCATGAGTCCACCATCGGTGTAGTGGTTAGCGCTGTCGCCTCACAGCAAGAAGGTCCTGGGTTCGAGCCCCGGGGCCGGCGAGGGCCTTTCTGTGTGGAGTTTGCATGTTCTCCCTGTGTCCGCGTGGGTTTCCTCTGGGTGCTCCGGTTTCCCCCACAGTCCAAAGACATGCAGGTTAGGTTAACTGGTGACTCTAAATTGACCGTAGGTGTGAATGTGAGTGTGAATGGTTGTCTGTGTCTATGTGTCAGCCCTGTGATGACCTGGCGACTTGTCCAGGGTGTACCCCGCCTTTCGCCCGTAGTCAGCTGGGATAGGCTCCAGCTTGCCTGCGACCTTGTAGAAGGATAAAGCGGCTAGAGATAATGAGATGAGATGAGTCCAACATCAGGAGAACACTGAACAACAATGGTGTGCATGGCAGGGTTGCAAGGAGAAAGCCACTGCTCTCCAAAAACAACATTGCTGCTCATCTGCAGTTTGCTAAATATCACGTGGACAAGCCAGACAGCTATTGGAAAAATGTTTTGTGAAGGATGAGACCAAAATAGAACATTTTGGTTGAAATGAGAAGCCTCATGTTTGGAGAAAGGAAAACACTGCATTCCAGCATAAGAACCATATCCCATCTGTGAAACATGGTGGTGGTAGTATCATGGTTTGGGCCTGTTTTGCTGCATCTGGGCCAGGACGGCTTGCCATCATTGATGGAACCATGAATTCTGAATTATACCAGTGAATTCTAAAGGAAAATGTAAGGACATCTGTCCATGAACTGAATCTTAAGAGAAGCTGGGTCATGCAGCAAGACAACGACCTTAAGCACACAAGTCATTCTACCAAAGAATGGTTAAAGAAGATTACAGTTAATGTTTTGGAATGACCAAGTCAAAGTCCTGACCTTAATCCAATCAAAATTTTGTGGAAGGACCTGAAGCGAGCAGTTCATGTGAGGAAACCCACCAACATCCCAGAGTTGAAGCTGTTCTGTACGGAGGAATGGGCTAAAATTCCTCCAAGCCGGTGTGCAGGACTGATCAACAGTTACCGGAAACGTTTAGTTGCAGTTATTGCTGCACAAGGGGGTCACACCAGATACTGAAAGCAAAGGTTCACATACTTTTGTCACTCACAGATATGTAATATTGGAACATTTTCCTCAATAAATAAATGACCAAGTATAATATTTTTGTCTCATTTGTTTAACTGGGTTCTCTTTATCTACTTTTAGGACTTGTGTGAAAATCTGATGATGTTTTAGGTCATATTTATGCAGAAATATAGAAAATTCTAAAGGGTTCACAAACTTTCAAGCACCACTGTAAGTGTCTTGCATATGGCCAGTAATGAAAGAGAAAGCTGTGTTCCCCAATGTGTGTGTGTGCATGTGTGTCAGTCTCACTGAAAAGTGAACATAAAGAATAAAGTGCACCTTGGTCTGTCATGCCTGTTCCCAGTTCCTCACTGCTCCAACTCAGGAAGGTTACACTGGTTCTGAAACCTGGGATTGAGGAACAAATGCCACCATGGAGTCCAAACCAGTCAGGTAGCTCTTTCAGACACTCATCAATGACCTCCAATGCCAGCACAAAGAACTTCTCATGCTGTCCGTTGAGCAGGGGCAATGCTTCCAGGCCATATTCGAGATCTAGACAAAGGATCAGCAGGGGACACGGAGCTTGGCAGGTACTCGAATGGTCGCTCCTGTGGCCAGTGTTCCTGTTCAGCAAGTCAAGATGGGGTAGCAGGATGACCCAGAAGCAGGGCTTAATTTGAGGGGGAGCAAGCCGGAGCACGCTCCGGAACCTCGGACGTTGGCTCCGGCAGCTATTTACACTGGATCCGGTTATCTGCCACCTCTCTTGACTATGTAACAAAATTTAAAAAACCCAAATAATTAAATAAATAAATGCAAGTATATTTAGTGTTAATGTCTGATTTTGATAACTGTCTTGTTGGTGATTTCTCTCATGAAATGACATCCACAAAATAACTGTTTGTATATTACGGAAAAGGAACGAACACCGCAATGGAGTCTAAGACAATCAGGTAGTGCTTTCTTTATAGACAGTGATGTGAACATGAGCATCAATGTTGTCTGTTGGATATGTCCGTGGTATCCTCAGAGAATGTTATAAGGCTGTTGTCTCACAGATACGCAGAAGAGGCAGGAGGGAATACACTTGAAAGCAGGGGACTGATGCAGCAGACTTGGAGCACGCCTAAGGTTGAGGAGCACGCTGAGCTCCTCGGTCTTGTCGACAATCAAGGTGAGATTGTTCTTGTTGCGACAGTGAAGGCAGATCCTGAGACTTCCTCCTGTGGGTGCTCCCGTCGCAGCCACTGCCGAGGCCTATGTCCGTGGTATCCTCAGAGAATTTTATTAGGCTGTCCTCTCTGAGCTACGCAGAAGAGGCAGGAGTGAATACACTCGACAGCAGGGGGCTGAGGCAGCAGCCTTGGCGCACGCCTGTGTTGAGGTTCAGGGTGGGTGAGGAAATCCGACACCCAGGAGCAGATGGTACCACACAGGTTGCTGAGGTTAATAAATACTTTGTTTGGAACAACAGCGTTGCTGAGTTTAAGGACCACTTTGTTTAGAAAAGAGAGCATTGAACGCAGAGCATAAGCCTTCTCCCGCGACATTCACTGATCTGTGGCGCCAACACGCAAACCTCGTGGGCTTCAGCCGTTGTCTGAAATGGCCACCCACAAAGAACAGCAGGGTCAGGCAGAAGTCTGGGTGCGCTTTTGAACTAAAGTACAGCGAGACAAGCTTCCTTTCAATTGACCCAGGGGGGACTTGAACCCACAATCCTCAGCTCCGAAGGCTGATGCCTTATCCATTAGGCCACTGGGCCTGCCTGCAGCTGTGCTTCTTGGTCCGTTTACATGCTTTTCATGCCCACACATGCGCTGCGCACGTGAGCGAATGCTTTCAGATTGATTCTCCACATTCCCAGCTGCCCTCTCGATTTTGCTGACGGACCCTGGAAAGCTGGTCTGGAGGCTGATGCATTATCCCTTACTTAGGCTAGTTTCTACATATGCTTTGATGCTTCTCTTGCTCGCACGTGACAGAAACTGTCATCTGAACGGCTCGGATTGATTGTCTACATTCACAGCAATTCTTCAGACTTTTTCCAGCACGAACTGGGAAGCACGCAATGCATCGCGACAGTCTGTGCAAGGTACGACTCAAACGCAGTTCACAAAGGTAGAATCTTGGAGGAGGCCACTTCATTTTGTCGGTCTTCACTTGAAATCTCAGGACCTTTTCACCTATGTCATCCATCAACAGCATCAGACTGACTCCACATTCAGAGGAATCGGGCTTCTCTTGCTCGCTCGTGACAGAAACTGTCATACGAACGGCTCGGATCGATTGTCTACATTCACAGCAATTCTTCAGACTTTTTCCAGCACGAACTGGGAAGCACGCAGGGCATCGCGACAGTCTGTGCAAGGTACGACTCAAACGCAGTTCACAAAGATAGAATCTTGGAGGAGGCCACTTCATTTTGTCGGTCTTCACTTGAAATCTCAGGACCTTTTCACCTATGTCATCCATCAACAGCATCAGACTGACTCCACATTCAGAGGAATCGGGTCGGTTGTCACAGCACGGACCGGAAGGAAGCAAAGGATCACGAGCGCCTGCACCTGCCGGGAATCTAACCCGGCTGACAAGACTGGGAACCTTGCATGATGCCATTACCGTACACCACTGGCACGTTTTGTGCCACCTGCCGGGCCAATTTTACGTGCTTCAGGTTTTGGATTGTCATCCGTACCCGGAGAGTACAAGGAAGGTCTTATGCCAGAATCAGTTACTTCCAGTTACTTCAAAACAGTTTCCAAAGGACAGTGCAGGAACCGGCAGACAGACGTGCAAGCCGTGAGGACGAGCCCATCGTCAGCGCAAACATGAAAGCCGCTGTGTCTTCCTGAGTATGCTGCTGGTTCGCCGAGTCCGTTTTTTGGGAGGAACCCGGCAATCTCTGGCTTTTGACCAGCTCGACAGGCAAGCCGGGAACGGATGGCCATTGCTTTTCTTAAGGTCAATGCTGAGCTCCTCGGTCTTGTCGACAATCAAGGTGAGATTGTTCTTGTTGCGACAGTGAAGGCAGATCCTGAGACTTCCTCCTGTGGGTGCTCCCGTCGCAGCCACTGCCGAGGCCTATGTCCGTGGTATCCTCAGAGAATTTTATTAGGCTGTCCTCTCTGAGCTACGCAGAAGAGGCAGGAGTGAATACACTCGACAGCAGGGGGCTGAGGCAGCAGCCTTGGCGCACGCCTGTGTTGAGGTTCAGGGTGGGTGAGGAAATCCGACACCCAGGAGCAGATGGTACCACACAAGTTGCTGAGGTTAATAAATACTTTGTTTGGAACAACAGCGTTGCTGAGTTTAAGGACCACTTTGTTTAGAAAAGAGAGCGTTGAACGCAGAGCATAAGCCTTCTCCCGCGACATTCACTGATCTGTGGCGCCAACACGCAAACCTCGTGGGCTTCAGCCGTTGTCTGAAATGGCCACCCACAAAGAACAGCAGGGTCAGGCAGAAGTCTGGGTGCGCTTTTGAACTAAAGTACAGCGAGACAAGCTTCCTTTCAATTGACCCAGGGGGGACTTGAACCCACAATCCTCAGCTCCGAAGGCTGATGCCTTATCCATTAGGCCACTGGGCCTGCCTGCAGCTGTGCTTCTTGGTCCGTTTACATGCTTTTCATGCCCACACATGCGCTGCGCACGTGAGCGAATGCTTTCAGATTGATTCTCCACATTCCCAGCTGCCCTCTCGATTTTGCTGACGGACCCTGGAAAGCTGGTCTGGAGGCTGATGCATTATCCCTTACTTAGGCTAGTTTCTACATATGCTTTGATGCTTCTCTTGCTCGCACGTGACAGAAACTGTCATCTGAACGGCTCGGATTGATTGTCTACATTCACAGCAATTCTTCAGACTTTTTCCAGCACGAACTGGGAAGCACGCAATGCATCGCGACAGTCTGTGCAAGGTACGACTCAAACGCAGTTCACAAAGGTAGAATCTTGGAGGAGGCCACTTCATTTTGTCGGTCTTCACTTGAAATCTCAGGACCTTTTCACCTATGTCATCCATCAACAGCATCAGACTGACTCCACATTCAGAGGAATCGGGTCGGTTGTCACAGCACGGACCGGAAGGAAGCAAAGGATCACGAGCGCCTGCACTTGCCGGGAATCTAACCCGGCTGACAAGACTGGGAACCTTGCATGATGCCATTACCGTACACCACTGGCACGTTTTGTGCCACCTGCCGGGCCAATTTTACGTGCTTCAGGTTTTGGATTGTCATCCGTACCCGGAGAGTACAAGGAAGGTCTTATGCCAGAATCAGTTACTTCCAGTTACTTCAAAACAGTTTCCAAAGGACAGTGCAGGAACCGGCAGACAGACGTGCAAGCCGTGAGGACGAGCCCATCGTCAGCGCAAACATGAAACCCGCTGTGTCTTCCTGAGTATGCTGCTGGTTCGCCGAGTCCGTTTTTGGGAGGAACCCGGCAATCTCTGGCTTTTGACCAGCTCGACAGGCAAGCCGGGAACGGATGGCCATTGCTTTTCTTAAGGTCAATGCTGAGCTCCTCGGTCTTGTCGACAATCAAGGTGAGATTGTTCTTGTTGCGACAGTGAAGGCAGATCCTGACACTTCCTCCTGTGGGTGCTCCCGTCGCAGCCACTGCCGAGGCCTATGTCCGTGGTATCCTCAGAGAATTTTATTAGGCTGTCCTCTCTGAGCTACGCAGAAGAGGCAGGAGTGAATACACTCGACAGCAGGGGGCTGAGGCAGCAGCCTTGGCGCACGCCTGTGTTGAGGTTCAGGGTGGGTGAGGAAATCCGACACCCAGGAGCAGATGGTACCACACAGGTTGCTGAGGTTAATAAATACTTTGTTTGGAACAACAGCGTTGCTGAGTTTAAGGACCACTTTGTTTAGAAAAGAGAGCGTTGAACGCAGAGCATAAGCCTTCTCCCGCGACATTCACTGATCTGTGGCGCCAACACGCAAACCTCGTGGGCTTCAGCTGTTGTCTGAAATGGCCAGCCACAAAGAACAGCAGGGTCAGGCAGAAGTCTGGGTGCGCTTTTGAACTAAAGTACAGCGAGACGAGCTTCCTTTCAATTGACCCAGGGGGGACTTGAACCCACAATCCTCAGCTACAAAGGCTGATGCCTTATCCATTAGGCCACTGGGCCCGCCTGCAGCTGTGCTTCTTGGTCCGTTTACATGCTTTTCATGCCCACACATGCACTGCGCACGTGAGCGAATGCTTTCAGATTGATTCTCCACATTCCCAGCTGCCCTCTCGATTTTGCTGACGGACCCTGGAAAGCTGGTCTGGAGGCTGATGCATTATCCCTTACTTAGGCTAGTTTCTACATATGCTTTGATGCTTCTCTTGCTCGCACGTGACAGAAACTGTCATCTGAACGGCTCGGATTGATTGTCTACATTCACAGCAATTCTTCAGACTTTTTCCAGCACGAACTGGGAAGCACGCAATGCATCGCGACAGTCTGTGCAAGGTACGACTCAAACGCAGTTCACAAAGGTAGAATCTTGGAGGAGGCCACTTCATTTTGTCGGTCTTCACTTGAAATCTCAGGACCTTTTCACTTATGTCATCCATCAACAGCATCAGACTGACTCCACATTCAGAGGAATCGGGCTTCTCTTGCTCGCTCGTGACAGAAACTGTCATCTGAACGGCTCGGATTGATTGTCTACATTCACAGCAATTCTTCAGACTTTTTCCAGCACGAACTGGGAAGCACGCAATGCATCGCGACAGTCTGTGCAAGGTACGACTCAAACGCAGTTCACAAAGATAGAATCTTGGAGGAGGCCACTTCATTTTGTCGGTCTTCACTTGAAATCTCAGGACCTTTTCACCTATGTCATCCATCAACAGCATCAGACTGACTCCACATTCAGAGGAATCGGGTCGGTTGTCACAGCACGGACCGGAAGGAAGCAAAGGATCACGAGCGCCTGCACCTGCCGGGAATCTAACCCGGCTGACAAGACTGGGAACCTTGCATGATGCCATTACCGTACACCACTGGCACGTTTTGTGCCACCTGCCGGGCCAATTTTACGTGCTTCAGCTTTTGGATTGTCATCCGTACCCGGAGAGTACAAGGAAGGTCTTATGCCAGAATCAGTTACTTCCAGTTACTTCAAAACAGTTTCCAAAGGACAGTGCAGGAACCGGCAGACAGACGTGCAAGCCGTGAGGACGAGCCCATCGTCAGCGCAAACATGAAACCCGCTGTGTCTTCCTGAGTATGCTGCTGGTTCGCCGAGTCCGTTTTTTGGGAGGAACCCGGCAATCTCTGGCTTTTGACCAGCTCGACAGGCAAGCCGGGAACGGATGGCCATTGCTTTTCTTAAGGTCAATGCTGAGCTCCTCGGTCTTGTCGACAATCAAGGTGAGATTGTTCTTGTTGCGACAGTGAAGGCAGATCCTGAGACTTCCTCCTGTGGGTGCTCCCGTCGCAGCCACTGCCGAGGCCTATGTCCGTGGTATCCTCAGAGAATTTTATTAGGCTGTCCTCTCTGAGCTACGCAGAAGAGGCAGGAGTGAATACACTCGACAGCAGGGGGCTGAGGCAGCAGCCTTGGCGCACGCCTGTGTTGAGGTTCAGGGTGGGTGAGGAAATCCGACACCCAGGAGCAGATGGTACCACACAGGTTGCTGAGGTTAATAAATGCTTTGTTTGGAACAACAGCGTTGCTGAGTTTAAGGACCACTTTGTTTAGAAAAGAGAGCGTTGAACGCAGAACATAAGCCTTCTCCCGCGACATTCACTGATCTGTGGCGCCAATACGCAAACCTCGTGGGCTTCAGCCGTTGTCTGAAATGGCCAGCCACAAAGAACAGAAGGGTCAGGCAAAAGTCTGGGTGCGCTTTTGAACTAAAGTACAGCGAGACGAGCTTCCTTTCAATTGACCCAGGGGGGACTTGAACCCACAATCCTCAGCTCCAAAGGCTGATGCCTTATCCATTAGGCCACAGGGCCTGCCTGCAGCTGTGCTTCTTGGTCCGTTTACATGCTTTTCATGCCCACACATGCGCTGCGCACGTGAGCGAATGCTTTCAGATTGATTCTCCACATTCCCAGCTGCCCTCTCGATTTTGCTGACGGACCCTGGAAAGCTGGTCTGGAGGCTGATGCATTATCCCTTACTTAGGCTAGTTTCTACATATGCTTTGATGCTTCTCTTGCTCGCACGTGACAGAAACTGTCATCTGAACGGCTCGGATTGATTGTCTACATTCACAGCAATTCTTCAGACTTTTTCCAGCACGAACTGGGAAGCACGCAATGCATCGCGACAGTCTGTGCAAGGTACGACTCAAACGCAGTTCACAAAGGTAGAATCTTGGAGGAGGCCACTTCATTTTGTCGGTCTTCACTTGAAATCTCAGGACCTTTTCACCTATGTCATCCATCAACAGCATCAGACTGACTCCACATTCAGAGGAATCGGGCTTCTCTTGCTCGCTCGTGACAGAAACTGTCATACGAACGGCTCGGATCGATTGTCTACATTCACAGCAATTCTTCAGACTTTTTCCAGCACGAACTGGGAAGCACGCAGGGCATCGCGACAGTCTGTGCAAGGTACGACTCAAACGCAGTTCACAAAGATAGAATCTTGGAGGAGGCCACTTCATTTCGTCGGTCTTCACTTGAAATCTCAGGACCTTTTCACCTATGTCATCCATCAACAGCATCAGACTGACTCCACATTCAGAGGAATCGGGTAGGTTGTCACAGCACGGACCGGAAGGAAGCAAAGGATCACGAGCGCCTGCACCTGCCGGGAATCTAACCCGGCTGACAAGACTGGGAACCTTGCATGATGCCATTACCGTACACCACTGGCACGTTTTGTGCCACCTGCCGGGCCAATTTTACGTGCTTCAGGTTTTGGATTGTCATCCGTACCCGGAGAGTACAAGGAAGGTCTTATGCCAGAATCAGTTACTTCCAGTTACTTCAAAACAGTTTCCAAAGGACAGTGCAGGAACCGGCAGACAGACGTGCAAGCCGTGAGGACGAGCCCATCGTCAGCGCAAACATGAAAGCCGCTGTGTCTTCCTGAGTATGCTGCTGGATCGCCGAGTCCGTTTGTTGGGAGGAACCCGGCAATGTCTGGCTTTTGACCAGCTCGACAGGCAAGCCGGGAACGGATGGCCATTGCTTTTCTTAAGGTCAATGCTGAGCTCCTCGGTCTTGTCGACAATCAAGGTGAGATTGTTCTTGTTGCAACAGTGAAGGCAGATCCTGAGACTTCCTCCTGTGGGTGCTCCCGTCGCAGCCACTGCCGAGGCCTATGTCCGTGGTATCCTCAGAGAATTTTATTAGGCTGTCCTCTCTGAGCTACGCAGAAGAGGCAGGAGTGAATACACTCGACAGCAGGGAGCTGAGGCAGCAGCCTTGGTGCACGCCTGTGTTGAGGTTCAGGGTGGGTGAGGAAATCCGACACCCAGGAGCAGATGGTACCACACAGGTTGCTGAGGTTAATAAATGCTTTGTTTGGAACAACAGCGTTGCTGAGTTTAAGGACCACTTTGTTTAGAAAAGAGAGCGTTGAACGCAGAGCATAAGCCTTCTCCCGCGACATTCACTGATCTGTGGCGCCAACACGCAAACCTCGTGGGCTTCAGCCGTTGTCTGAAATGGCCAGCCACAAAGAACAGCAGGGTCAGGCAGAAGTCTGGGTGCACTTTTGAACTAAAGTACAGCGAGACTAGCTTCCTTTCAATTGACCCAGGGGGGACTTGAACCCACAATTCTCACCTCCGAAGGCTGACGCCTTATCCATTAGGCCACTGGGCCTGCATGCAGCCGTGCTTCTTGGTCCGTTTACATGCTTTTCATGCCCACACATGCGCTGCGCACGTGAGCGAATGCTTTCAGATTGATTCTCCACATTCCCAGCTGCCCTCTCGATTTTGCTGACGGACCCTGGAAAGCTGGTCTGGAGGCTGATGCATTATCCCTTACTTAGGCTAGTTTCTACATATGCTTTGATGCTTCTCTTGCTCGCACGTGACAGAAACTGTCATCTGAACGGCTCGGATTGATTGTCTACATTCACAGCAATTCTTCAGACTTTTTCCAGCACGAACTGGGAAGCACGCAGGGCATCGCGACAGTCTGTGCAAGGTACGACTCAAACGCAGTTCACAAAGATAGAATATTGGAGGAGGCCATTTCATTTCGTCGGTCTTCACTTAAAATCTCAGGACCTTTTCACCTATGTCATCCATCAACAGCATCAGACTGACTCCACATTCAGAGGAATCGGGTCGGTTGTCACAGCACGGACCGGAAGGAAGCAAAGGATCACGAGCGCCTGCACCTGCTGGGAATCTAACCCGGCTGACAAGACTGGGAACCTTGCATGATGCCATTACCGTACACCACTGGCACATTTTGTGCCACCTGCCGGTTACTTCAAAACAGTTTCCAAAGGACAGTGCAGGAACCGGCAGACAGACGTGCAAGCCGTGAGGACGAGCCCATCGTCAGCGCAAACATGAAAGCCGCTGTGTCTTCCTGAGTATGCTGCTGGTTCGCCGAGTCCGTTTTTTGGGAGGAAGCCGGCAATCTCTGGCTTTTGACCAGCTCGACAGGCAAGCCGGGAACGGATGGCCATTGCTTTTCTTAAGGTCAATGCTGAGCTCCTCGGTCTTGTCGACAATCAAGGTGAGATTGTTCTTGTTGCGACAGTGAAGGCAGATCCTGAGACTTCCTCCTGTGGGTGCTCCCGTCGCAGCCACTGCCGAGGGCTATGTCCGTAGTATCCTCAGAGAATTTTATTAGGCTGTCCTCTCTGAGCTACGCAGAAGAGGCAGGAGTGAATACACTCGACAGCAGGGGGCTGAGGCAGCAGCCTTGGCGCACGCCTGTGTTGAGGTTCAGGGTGGGTGAGGAAATCCGACACTCAGGAGCAGATGGTACCACACAGGTTGCTGAGGTTAATAAATACTTTGTTTGGAACAACAGCGTTGCTGAGTTTAAGGACCACTTTGTTTAGAAAAGAGAGCGTTGAACGCAGAGCATAAGCCTTCTCCCGCGACATTCACTGACCTGTGGCGCCAACACGCAAACCTCGTGGGTGTCTGAAATGGCCAGCCACAAAGAACAGCAGGGTCAGGCAGAAGTCTGGGTGCGCTTTTGAACTAAAGTACAGCAAGACAAGCTTTCTTTCAATTGACCCAGGGGGGACTTGAACCCACAATCCTCAGCTCCGAAGGCTGATGCCTTAACCATTAGGCCACTGGGTCTGCATGCAGCTGTGCTTCTTGGTCCGTTTACATGCTTTTCATGCCCACACATGCGCCGCGCACGTGAGCGAATGCTTTCAGATTGATTCTCCACATTCCCAGCTGCCCTCTCGATTTTGCTGACGGACCCTGGAAAGCTGGTCTGGAGGCTGATGCATTATCCCTTACTTAGGATAGTTTCTACATATGCTTTGATGCTTCTCTTGCTCGCAGGTGACAGAACCTGTCATATGAACGGCTCGGATTGACTGTCTACATTCACAGCAATTCTTCAGACTTTTTCCAGCATGAACTGGGAAGCACGCAATGCATTGCGACAGTCTGTGCAAGGTACGACTCAAACGCAGTTCACAAAGATAGAATCTTGGAGGAGGCCACTTCATTTTGTCGGTCTTCACTTGAAATCTCAGGACCTTTTCACCTATGTCATCCATCAACAGCATCAGACTGACTCCACATTCAGAGGAATCGGGCTTCTCTTGCTCGCTCGTGACAGAAACTGTCATACGAACGGCTCGGATCGATTGTCTACATTCACAGCAATTCTTCAGACTTTTTCCAGCACGAACTGGGAAGCACGCAGGGCATCGCGACAGTCTGTGCAAGGTACGACTCAAACGCAGTTCACAAAGATAGAATATTGGAGGAGGCCATTTCATTTCGTCGGTCTTCACTTGAAATCTCAGGACCTTTTCACCTATGTCATCCATCAACAGCATCAGACTGACTCCACATTCAGAGGAATCGGGTCGGTTGTCACAGCACGGACCGGAAGGAAGCAAAGGATCACGAGCGCCTGCACCTGCTGGGAATCTAACCCGGCTGACAAGACTGGGAACCTTGCATGATGCCATTACCGTACACCACTGGCAAATTTTGTGCCACCTGCCGGTTACTTCAAAACAGTTTCCAAAGGACAGTGCAGGAACCGGCAGACAGACGTGCAAGCCGTGAGGACGAGCCCATCGTCAGCGCAAACATGAAAGCCGCTGTGTCTTCCTGAGTATGCTGCTGGTTCGCCGAGTCCGTTTTTTGGGAGGAACCCGGCAATCTCTGGCTTTTGACCAGCTCGACAGGCAAGCCGGGAACGGATGGCCATTGCTTTTCTTAAGGTCAATGCTGAGCTCCTCGGTCTTGTCGACAATCAAGGTGAGATTGTTCTTGTTGCGACAGTGAAGGCAGATCCTGAGACTTCCTCCTGTGGGTGCTCCCGTCGCAGCCACTGCCGAGGGCTATGTCCGTAGTATCCTCAGAGAATTTTATTAGGCTGTCCTCTCTGAGCTACGCAGAAGAGGCAGGAGTGAATACACTCGACAGCAGGGGGCTGAGGCAGCAGCCTTGGCGCACGCCTGTGTTGAGGTTCAGGGTGGGTGAGGAAATCCGACACTCAGGAGCAGATGGTACCACACAGGTTGCTGAGGTTAATAAATACTTTGTTTGGAACAACAGCGTTGCTGAGTTTAAGGACCACTTTGTTTAGAAAAGAGAGCGTTGAACGCAGAGCATAAGCCTTCTCCCGTGACATTCACTGATCTGTGGCGCCAACACGCAAACCTCGTGGGTGTCTGAAATGGCCAGCCACAAAGAACAGCAGGGTCAGGCAGAAGTCTGGGTGCGCTTTTGAACTAAAGTACAGCGAGACAAGCTTCCTTTTAATTGACCCAGGGGGGACTTGAACCCACAATCCTCAGCTCTGAAGGCTGATGCCTTATCCATTAGGCCACTGGGTCTGCATGCAGCTGTGCTTCTTGGTCCGTTTACATGCTTTTCATGCCCACACATGCGCTGCGCACGTGAGCGAATGCTTTCAGATTGATTCTCCACATTCACAGCTGCCCTCTCGATTTTGCTGACGGACCCTGGAAAGCTGGTCTGGAGGCTGATGCATTATCCCTTACTTAGGATAGTTTCTACATATGCTTTGATGCTTCTCTTGCTCGCAGGTGACAGAACCTGTCATATGAACGGCTCGGATTGACTGTCTACATTCACAGCAATTCTTCAGACTTTTTCCAGCATGAACTGGGAAGCACGCAATGCATTGCGACAGTCTGTGCAAGGTACGACTCAAACGCAGTTCACAAAGATAGAATCTTGGAGGAGGCCACTTCATTTTGTCGGTCTTCACTAGAAATCTCAGGACCTTTTCACCTATGTCATCCATCAACAGCATCAGACTGACTCCACATTCAGAGGAATCGGGCTTCTCTTGCTCGCTCGTGACAGAAACTGACATACGAACTGCTCGGATCGATTGTCTACATTCACAGCAATTCTTCAGACTTTTTCCAGCACGAACTGGGAAGCACGCAGGGCATCGCGACAGTCTGTGCAAGGTACGACTCAAACGCAGTTCACAAAGATAGAATATTGGAGGAGGCCATTTCATTTCGTCGGTCTTCACTTGAAATCTCAGGACCTTTTCACCTATGTCATCCATCAACAGCATCAGACTGACTCCACATTCAGAGGAATCGGGTCGGTTGTCACAGCACGGACCGGAAGGAAGCAAAGGATCACGAGCGCCTGCACCTGCTGGGAATCTAACCCGGCTGACAAGACTGGGAACCTTGCATGATGCCATTACCGTACACCACTGGCACATTTTGTGCCACCTGCCGGTTACTTCAAAACAGTTTCCAAAGGACAGTGCAGGAACCGGCAGACAGACGTGCAAGCCGTGAGGACGAGCCCATCGTCAGCGCAAACATGAAAGCCGCTGTGTCTTCCTGAGTATGCTGCTGGTTCGCCGAGTCCGTTTTTTGGGAGGAAGCCGGCAATCTCTGGCTTTTGACCAGCTCGACAGGCAAGCCGGGAACGGATGGCCATTGCTTTTCTTAAGGTCAATGCTGAGCTCCTCGGTCTTGTCGACAATCAAGGTGAGATTGTTCTTGTTGCGACAGCGAAGGCAGATCCTGAGACTTCCTCCTGTGGGTGCTCCCGTCGCAGCCACTGCCGTGGGCTATGTCCGTAGTATCCTCAGAGAATTTTATTAGGCTGTCCTCTCTGAGCTACGCAGAAGAGGCAGGAGTGAATACACTCGACAGCAGGGGGCTGAGGCAGCAGCCTTGGCGCACGCCTGTGTTGAGGTTCAGGGTGGGTGAGGAAATCCGACACCCAGGAGCAGATGGTACCACACAGGTTGCTGAGGTTAATAAATACTTTGTTTGGAACAACAGCGTTGCTGAGTTTAAGGACCACTTTGTTTAGAAAAGACAGCCTTGAACGCAGAGCATAAGCCTTCTACCGCGACATTCACTGATCTGTGGCGCCAACACGCAAACCTCGTGGGTGTCTGAAATGGCCAGCCACAAAGAACAGCAGGGTCAGGCAGAAGTCTGGGTGCGCTTTTGAACTAAAGTACAGCGAGACAAGCTTCCTTTCAATTGACCCAGGGGGGACTTGAACCCACAATCCTCAGCTCTGAAGGCTGATGCCTTATCCATTAGGCCACTGGGTCTGCATGCAGCTGTGCTTCTTGGTCCATTTACATGCTTTTCATGCCCACACATGCGCTGCGCACGTGAGCGAATGCTTTCAGATTGATTCTCCACATTCACAGCTGCCCTCTCGATTTTGCTGACGGACCCTGGAAAGCTGGTCTGGAGGCTGATGCATTATCCCTTACTTAGGATAGTTTCTACATATGCTTTGATGCTTCTCTTGCTCGCAGGTGACAGAACCTGTCATATGAACGGCTCGGATTGACTGTCTACATTCACAGCAATTCTTCAGACTTTTTCCAGCATGAACTGGGAAGCACGCAATGCATTGCGACAGTCTGTGCAAGGTACGACTCAAACGCAGTTCACAAAGATAGAATCTTGGAGGAGGCCACTTCATTTTGTCGGTCTTCACTAGAAATCTCAGGACCTTTTCACCTATGTCATCCATCAACAGCATCAGACTGACTCCACATTCAGAGGAATCGGGCTTCTCTTGCTCGCTCGTGACAGAAACTGACATACGAACTGCTCGGATCGATTGTCTACATTCACAGCAATTCTTCAGACTTTTTCCAGCACGAACTGGGAAGCACGCAGGGCATCGCGACAGTCTGTGCAAGGTACGACTCAAACGCAGTTCACAAAGCTAGAATATTGGAGGAGGCCATTTCATTTCGTCGGTCTTCACTTGAAATCTCAGGACCTTTTCACCTATGTCATCCATCAACAGCATCAGACTGACTCCACATTCAGAGGAATCGGGTCGGTTGTCACAGCACGGACCGGAAGGAAGCAAAGGATCACGAGCGCCTGCACCTGCTGGGAATCTAACCCGGCTGACAAGACTGGGAACCTTGCATGATGCCATTACCGTACACCACTGGCACATTTTGTGCCACCTGCCGGTTACTTCAAAACAGTTTCCAAAGGACAGTGCAGGAACCGGCAGACAGACGTGCAAGCCGTGAGGACGAGCCCATCGTCAGCGCAAACATGAAAGCCGCTGTGTCTTCCTGAGTATGCTGCTGGTTCGCCGAGTCCGTTTTTTGGGAGGAACCCGGCAATCTCTGGCTTTTGACCAGCTCGACAGGCAAGCCGGGAACGGATGGCCATTGCTTTTCTTAAGGTCAATGCTGAGCTCCTCGGTCTTGTCGACAATCAAGGTGAGATTGTTCTTGTTGCGACAGTGAAGGCAGATCCTGAGACTTCCTCCTGTGGGTGCTCCCGTCGCAGCCACTGCCGTGGGCTATGTCCGTAGTATCCTCAGAGAATTTTATTAGGCTGTCCTCTCTGAGCTACGCAGAAGAGGCAGGAGTGAATACACTCGACAGCAGGGGGCTGAGGCAGCAGCCTTGGCGCACGCCTGTGTTGAGGTTCAGGGTGGGTGAGGAAATCCGACACCCAGGAGCAGATGGTACCACACAGGTTGCTGAGGTTAATAAATACTTTGTTTGGAACAACAGCGTTGCTGAGTTTAAGGACCACTTTGTTTAGAAAAGACAGCCTTGAACGCAGAGCATAAGCCTTCTACCGCGACATTCACTGATCTGTGGCGCCAACACGCAAACCTCGTGGGTGTCTGAAATGGCCAGCCACAAAGAACAGCAGGGTCAGGCAGAAGTCTGGGTGCGCTTTTGAACTAAAGTACAGCGAGACGAGCTTCCTTTCAATTGACCCAGGGGGAACTTGAACCCACAATCCTCAGCTCCGAAGGCTGATGCCTTATCCATTAGGCCACTGGGCCTGCATGCAGCCGTGCTTCTTGGTCCATTTACATGCTTTTCATGCCCACACATGCGCTGCGCACGTGAGCGAATGCTTTCAGATTGATTCTCCACATTCACAGCTGCCCTCTCGATTTTGCTGACGGACCCTGGAAAGCTGGTCTGGAGGCTGATGCATTATCCCTTACTTAGGCTAGTTTCTACATATGCTTTGATGCTTCTCTTGCTCGCACGTGACAGAAACTGTCATCTGAACGGCTCGGATTGATTGTCTACATTCACAGCAATTCTTCAGACTTTTTCCAGCACGAACTGGGAAGCACGCAGGGCATCGCGACAGTCTGTGCAAGGTACGACTCAAACGCAGTTCACAAAGATAGAATATTGGAGGAGGCCATTTCATTTCGTCGTTCTTCACTTGAAATCTCAGGACCTTTTCACCTATGTCATCCATCAACAGCATCAGACTGACTCCACATTCAGAGGAATCGGGTCGGTTGTCACAGCACGGACCGGAAGGAAGCAAAGGATCACGAGCGCCTGCACCTGCTGGGAATCTAACCCGGCTGACAAGACTGGGAACCTTGCATGATGCCATTACCGTACACCACTGGCACATTTTGTGCCACCTGCCGGTTACTTCAAAACAGTTTCCAAAGGACAGTGCAGGAACCGGCAGACAGACGTGCAAGCCGTGAGGACGAGCCCATCGTCAGCGCAAACATGAAAGCCGCTGTGTCTTCCTGAGTATGCTGCTGGTTCGCCGAGTCCGTTTTTTGGGAGGAAGCCGGCAATCTCTGGCTTTTGACCAGCTCGACAGGCAAGCCGGGAACGGATGGCCATTGCTTTTCTTAAGGTCAATGCTGAGCTCCTCGGTCTTGTCGACAATCAAGGTGAGATTGTTCTTGTTGCGACAGTGAAGGCAGATCCTGAGACTTCCTCCTGTGGGTGCTCCCGTCGCAGCCACTGCCGAGGGCTATGTCCGTAGTATCCTCAGAGAATTTTATTAGGCTGTCCTCTCTGAGCTACGCAGAAGAGGCAGGAGTGAATACACTCGACAGCAGGGGGCTGAGGCAGCAGCCTTGGCGCACGCCTGTGTTGAGGTTCAGGGTGGGTGAGGAAATCCGACACTCAGGAGCAGATGGTACCACACAGGTTGCTGAGGTTAATAAATACTTTGTTTGGAACAACAGCGTTGCTGAGTTTAAGGACCACTTTGTTTAGAAAAGAGAGCGTTGAACGCAGAGCATAAGCCTTCTCCCGCGACATTCACTGACCTGTGGCGCCAACACGCAAACCTCGTGGGTGTCTGAAATGGCCAGCCACAAAGAACAGCAGGGTCAGGCAGAAGTCTGGGTGCGCTTTTGAACTAAAGTACAGCAAGACAAGCTTCCTTTCAATTGACCCAGGGGGGACTTGAACCCACAATCCTCAGCTCCGAAGGCTGATGCCTTATCCATTAGGCCACTGGGTCTGCATGCAGCTGTGCTTCTTGGTCCGTTTACATGCTTTTCATGCCCACACATGCGCTGCGCACGTGAGCGAATGCTTTCAGATTGATTCTCCACATTCCCAGCTGCCCTCTCGATTTTGCTGACGGACCCTGGAAAGCTGGTCTGGAGGCTGATGCATTATCCCTTACTTAGGATAGTTTCTACATATGCTTTGATGCTTCTCTTGCTCGCAGGTGACAGAACCTGTCATATGAACGGCTCGGATTGACTGTCTACATTCACAGCAATTCTTCAGACTTTTTCCAGCATGAACTGGGAAGCACGCAATGCATTGCGACAGTCTGTGCAAGGTACGACTCAAACGCAGTTCACAAAGATAGAATCTTGGAGGAGGCCACTTCATTTTGTCGGTCTTCACTTGAAATCTCAGGACCTTTTCACCTATGTCATCCATCAACAGCATCAGACTGACTCCACATTCAGAGGAATCGGGCTTCTCTTGCTCGCTCGTGACAGAAACTGTCATACGAACGGCTCGGATCGATTGTCTACATTCACAGCAATTCTTCAGACTTTTTCCAGCACGAACTGGGAAGCACGCAGGGCATCGCGACAGTCTGTGCAAGGTACGACTCAAACGCAGTTCACAAAGATAGAATATTGGAGGAGGCCATTTCATTTCGTCGGTCTTCACTTGAAATCTCAGGACCTTTTCACCTATGTCATCCATCAACAGCATCAGACTGACTCCACATTCAGAGGAATCGGGTCGGTTGTCACAGCACGGACCGGAAGGAAGCAAAGGATCACGAGCGCCTGCACCTGCTGGGAATCTAACCCGGCTGACAAGACTGGGAACCTTGCATGATGCCATTACCGTACACCACTGGCAAATTTTGTGCCACCTGCCGGTTACTTCAAAACAGTTTCCAAAGGACAGTGCAGGAACCGGCAGACAGACGTGCAAGCCGTGAGGACGAGCCCATCGTCAGCGCAAACATGAAAGCCGCTGTGTCTTCCTGAGTATGCTGCTGGTTCGCCGAGTCCGTTTTTTGGGAGGAACCCGGCAATCTCTGGCTTTTGACCAGCTCGACAGGCAAGCCGGGAACGGATGGCCATTGCTTTTCTTAAGGTCAATGCTGAGCTCCTCGGTCTTGTCGACAATCAAGGTGAGATTGTTCTTGTTGCGACAGTGAAGGCAGATCCTGAGACTTCCTCCTGTGGGTGCTCCCGTCGCAGCCACTGCCGAGGGCTATGTCCGTAGTATCCTCAGAGAATTTTATTAGGCTGTCCTCTCTGAGCTACGCAGAAGAGGCAGGAGTGAATACACTCGACAGCAGGGGGCTGAGGCAGCAGCCTTGGCGCACGCCTGTGTTGAGGTTCAGGGTGGGTGAGGAAATCCGACACTCAGGAGCAGATGGTACCACACAGGTTGCTGAGGTTAATAAATACTTTGTTTGGAACAACAGCGTTGCTGAGTTTAAGGACCACTTTGTTTAGAAAAGAGAGCGTTGAACGCAGAGCATAAGCCTTCTCCCGTGACATTCACTGATCTGTGGCGCCAACACGCAAACCTCGTGGGTGTCTGAAATGGCCAGCCACAAAGAACAGCAGGGTCAGGCAGAAGTCTGGGTGCGCTTTTGAACTAAAGTACAGCGAGACAAGCTTCCTTTTAATTGACCCAGGGGGGACTTGAACCCACAATCCTCAGCTCTGAAGGCTGATGCCTTATCCATTAGGCCACTGGGTCTGCATGCAGCTGTGCTTCTTGGTCCGTTTACATGCTTTTCATGCCCACACATGCGCTGCGCACGTGAGCGAATGCTTTCAGATTGATTCTCCACATTCACAGCTGCCCTCTCGATTTTGCTGACGGACCCTGGAAAGCTGGTCTGGAGGCTGATGCATTATCCCTTACTTAGGATAGTTTCTACATATGCTTTGATGCTTCTCTTGCTCGCAGGTGACAGAACCTGTCATATGAACGGCTCGGATTGACTGTCTACATTCACAGCAATTCTTCAGACTTTTTCCAGCATGAACTGGGAAGCACGCAATGCATTGCGACAGTCTGTGCAAGGTACGACTCAAACGCAGTTCACAAAGATAGAATCTTGGAGGAGGCCACTTCATTTTGTCGGTCTTCACTAGAAATCTCAGGACCTTTTCACCTATGTCATCCATCAACAGCATCAGACTGACTCCACATTCAGAGGAATCGGGCTTCTCTTGCTCGCTCGTGACAGAAACTGACATACGAACTACTCGGATCGATTGTCTACATTCACAGCAATTCTTCAGACTTTTTCCAGCACGAACTGGGAAGCACGCAGGGCATCGCGACAGTCTGTGCAAGGTACGACTCAAACGCAGTTCACAAAGCTAGAATATTGGAGGAGGCCATTTCATTTCGTCGGTCTTCACTTGAAATCTCAGGACCTTTTCACCTATGTCATCCATCAACAGCATCAGACTGACTCCACATTCAGAGGAATCGGGTCGGTTGTCACAGCACGGACCGGAAGGAAGCAAAGGATCACGAGCGCCTGCACCTGCTGGGAATCTAACCCGGCTGACAAGACTGGGAACCTTGCATGATGCCATTACCGTACACCACTGGCACATTTTGTGCCACCTGCCGGTTACTTCAAAACAGTTTCCAAAGGACAGTGCAGGAACCGGCAGACAGACGTGCAAGCCGTGAGGACGAGCCCATCGTCAGCGCAAACATGAAAGCCGCTGTGTCTTCCTGAGTATGCTGCTGGTTCGCCGAGTCCGTTTTTTGGGAGGAACCCGGCAATCTCTGGCTTTTGACCAGCTCGACAGGCAAGCCGGGAACGGATGGCCATTGCTTTTCTTAAGGTCAATGCTGAGCTCCTCGGTCTTGTCGACAATCAAGGTGAGATTGTTCTTGTTGCGACAGTGAAGGCAGATCCTGAGACTTCCTCCTGTGGGTGCTCCCGTCGCAGCCACTGCCGTGGGCTATGTCCGTAGTATCCTCAGAGAATTTTATTAGGCTGTCCTCTCTGAGCTACGCAGAAGAGGCAGGAGTGAATACACTCGACAGCAGGGGGCTGAGGCAGCAGCCTTGGCGCACGCCTGTGTTGAGGTTCAGGGTGGGTGAGGAAATCCGACACTCAGGAGCAGATGGTACCACACAGGTTGCTGAGGTTAATAAATACTTTGTTTGGAACAACAGCGTTGCTGAGTTTAAGGACCACTTTGTTTAGAAAAGACAGCCTTGAACGCAGAGCATAAGCCTTCTACCGCGACATTCACTGATCTGTGGCGCCAACACGCAAACCTCGTGGGTGTCTGAAATGGCCAGCCACAAAGAACAGCAGGGTCAGGCAGAAGTCTGGGTGCGCTTTTGAACTAAAGTACAGCGAGACGAGCTTCCTTCCAATTGACCCAGGGGGGACTTGAACCCACAATCCTCAGCTCCGAAGGCTGATGCCTTATCCATTAGGCCACTGGGCCTGCATGCAGCCGTGCTTCTTGGTCCATTTACATGCTTTTCATGCCCACACATGCGCTGCGCACGTGAGCGAATGCTTTCAGATTGATTCTCCACATTCACAGCTGCCCTCTCGATTTTGCTGACGGACCCTGGAAAGCTGGTCTGGAGGCTGATGCATTATCCCTTACTTAGGATAGTTTCTACATATGCTTTGATGCTTCTCTTGCTCGCAGGTGACAGAACCTGTCATATGAACGGCTCGGATTGACTGTCTACATTCACAGCAATTCTTCAGACTTTTTCCAGCATGAACTGGGAAGCACGCAATGCATTGCGACAGTCTGTGCAAGGTACGACTCAAACGCAGTTCACAAAGATAGAATCTTGGAGGAGGCCACTTCATTTTGTCGGTCTTCACTTGAAATCTCAGGACCTTTTCACCTATGTCATCCATCAACAGCATCAGACTGACTCCACATTCAGAGGAATCGGGCTTCTCTTGCTCGCTCGTGACAGAAACTGTCATACGAACGGCTCGGATCGATTGTCTACATTCACAGCAATTCTTCAGACTTTTTCCAGCACGAACTGGGAAGCACGCAGGGCATCGCGACAGTCTGTGCAAGGTACGACTCAAACGCAGTTCACAAAGATAGAATATTGGAGGAGGCCATTTCATTTCGTCGGTCTTCACTTGAAATCTCAGGACCTTTTCACCTATGTCATCCATCAACAGCATCAGACTGACTCCACATTCAGAGGAATCGGGTCGGTTGTCACAGCACGGACCGGAAGGAAGCAAAGGATCACGAGCGCCTGCACCTGCTGGGAATCTAACCCGGCTGACAAGACTGGGAACCTTGCATGATGCCATTACCGTACACCACTGGCAAATTTTGTGCCACCTGCCGGTTACTTCAAAACAGTTTCCAAAGGACAGTGCAGGAACCGGCAGACAGACGTGCAAGAAGTGAGGACGAGCCCATCGTCAGCGCAAACATGAAAGCCGCTGTGTCTTCCTGAGTATGCTGCTGGTTCCCCGAGTCCGTTTTTTGGGAGGAACCCGGCAATCTCTGGCTTTTGACCAGCTCGACAGGCAAGCCGGGAACGGATGGCCATTGCTTTTCTTAAGGTCAATGCTGAGCTCCTCGGTCTTGTCGACAATCAAGGTGAGATTGTTCTTGTTGCGACAGTGAAGGCAGATCCTGAGACTTCCTCCTGTGGGTGCTCCCGTCGCAGCCACTGCCGAGGGCTATGTCCGTAGTATCCTCAGAGAATTTTATTAGGCTGTCCTCTCTGAGCTACGCAGAAGAGGCAGGAGTGAATACACTCGACAGCAGGGGGCTGAGGCAGCAGCCTTGGCGCACGCCTGTGTTGAGGTTCAGGGTGGGTGAGGAAATCCGACACTCAGGAGCAGATGGTACCACACAGGTTGCTGAGGTTAATAAATACTTTGTTTGGAACAACAGCGTTGCTGAGTTTAAGGACCACTTTGTTTAGAAAAGAGAGCGTTGAACGCAGAGCATAAGCCTTCTCCCGCGACATTCACTGATCTGTGGCGCCAACACGCAAACCTCGTGGGTGTCTGAAATGGCCAGCCACAAAGAACAGCAGGGTCAGGCAGAAGTCTGGGTGCGCTTTTGAACTAAAGTACAGCGAGACAAGCTTCCTTTCAATTGACCCAGGGGGGACTTGAACCCACAATCCTCAGGTCTAAAGGCTGACGCCTTATCCATTAGGCCACTGGGTCTGCATGCAGCTGTGCTTCTTGGTCCGTTTACATGCTTTTCATGCCCACACATGCGCTGCGCACGTGAGCGAATGCTTTCAGATTGATTCTCCACATTCACAGCTGCCCTCTCGATTTTGCTGACGGACCCTGGAAAGCTGGTCTGGAGGCTGATGCATTATCCCTTACTTAGGATAGTTTCTACATATGCTTTGATGCTTCTCTTGCTCGCAGGTGACAGAACCTGTCATATGAACGGCTCGGATTGACTGTCTACATTCACAGCAATTCTTCAGACTTTTTCCAGCATGAACTGGGAAGCACGCAATGCATTGCGACAGTCTGTGCAAGGTACGACTCAAACGCAGTTCACAAAGATAGAATCTTGGAGGAGGCCACTTCATTTTGTCGGTCTTCACTAGAAATCTCAGGACCTTTTCACCTATGTCATCCATCAACAGCATCAGACTGACTCCACATTCAGAGGAATCGGGCTTCTCTTGCTCGCTCGTGACAGAAACTGACATACGAACTGCTCGGATCGATTGTCTACATTCACAGCAATTCTTCAGACTTTTTCCAGCACGAACTGGGAAGCACGCAGGGCATCGCGACAGTCTGTGCAAGGTACGACTCAAACGCAGTTCACAAAGCTAGAATATTGGAGGAGGCCATTTCATTTCGTCGGTCTTCACTTGAAATCTCAGGACCTTTTCACCTATGTCATCCATCAACAGCATCAGACTGACTCCACATTCAGAGGAATCGGGTCGGTTGTCACAGCACGGACCGGAAGGAAGCAAAGGATCACGAGCGCCTGCACCTGCTGGGAATCTAACCCGGCTGACAAGACTGGGAACCTTGCATGATGCCATTACCGTACACCACTGGCACATTTTGTGCCACCTGCCGGTTACTTCAAAACAGTTTCCAAAGGACAGTGCAGGAACCGGCAGACAGACGTGCAAGCCGTGAGGACGAGCCCATCGTCAGCGCAAACATGAAAGCCGCTGTGTCTTCCTGAGTATGCTGCTGGTTCGCCGAGTCCGTTTTTTGGGAGGAACCCGGCAATCTCTGGCTTTTGACCAGCTCGACAGGCAAGCCGGGAACGGATGGCCATTGCTTTTCTTAAGGTCAATGCTGAGCTCCTCGGTCTTGTCGACAATCAAGGTGAGATTGTTCTTGTTGCGACAGTGAAGGCAGATCCTGAGACTTCCTCCTGTGGGTGCTCCCGTCGCAGCCACTGCCGTGGGCTATGTCCGTAGTATCCTCAGAGAATTTTATTAGGCTGTCCTCTCTGAGCTACGCAGAAGAGGCAGGAGTGAATACACTCGACAGCAGGGGGCTGAGGCAGCAGCCTTGGCGCACGCCTGTGTTGAGGTTCAGGGTGGGTGAGGAAATCCGACACCCAGGAGCAGATGGTACCACACAGGTTGCTGAGGTTAATAAATACTTTGTTTGGAACAACAGCGTTGCTGAGTTTAAGGACCACTTTGTTTAGAAAAGACAGCCTTGAACGCAGAGCATAAGCCTTCTACCGCGACATTCACTGATCTGTGGCGCCAACACGCAAACCTCGTGGGTGTCTGAAATGGCCAGCCACAAAGAACAGCAGGGTCAGGCAGAAGTCTGGGTGCGCTTTTGAACTAAAGTACAGCGAGACGAGCTTCCTTTCAATTGACCCAGGGGGGACTTGAACCCACAATCCTCAGCTCCGAAGGCTGATGCCTTATCCATTAGGCCACTGGGCCTGCATGCAGCCGTGCTTCTTGGTCCATTTACATGCTTTTCATGCCCACACATGCGCTGCGCACGTGAGCGAATGCTTTCAGATTGATTCTCCACATTCACAGCTGCCCTCTCGATTTTGCTGACGGACCCTGGAAAGCTGGTCTGGAGGCTGATGCATTATCCCTTACTTAGGATAGTTTCTACATATGCTTTGATGCTTCTCTTGCTCGCAGGTGACAGAACCTGTCATATGAACGGCTCGGATTGACTGTCTACATTCACAGCAATTCTTCAGACTTTTTCCAGCATGAACTGGGAAGCACGCAATGCATTGCGACAGTCTGTGCAAGGTACGACTCAAACGCAGTTCACAAAGATAGAATCTTGGAGGAGGCCACTTCATTTTGTCGGTCTTCACTTGAAATCTCAGGACCTTTTCACCTATGTCATCCATCAACAGCATCAGACTGACTCCACATTCAGAGGAATCGGGCTTCTCTTGCTCGCTCGTGACAGAAACTGTCATACGAACGGCTCGGATCGATTGTCTACATTCACAGCAATTCTTCAGACTTTTTCCAGCACGAACTGGGAAGCACGCAGGGCATCGCGACAGTCTGTGCAAGGTACGACTCAAACGCAGTTCACAAAGATAGAATATTGGAGGAGGCCATTTCATTTCGTCGGTCTTCACTTGAAATCTCAGGACCTTTTCACCTATGTCATCCATCAACAGCATCAGACTGACTCCACATTCAGAGGAATCGGGTCGGTTGTCACAGCACGGACCGGAAGGAAGCAAAGGATCACGAGCGCCTGCACCTGCTGGGAATCTAACCCGGCTGACAAGACTGGGAACCTTGCATGATGCCATTACCGTACACCACTGGCAAATTTTGTGCCACCTGCCGGTTACTTCAAAACAGTTTCCAAAGGACAGTGCAGGAACCGGCAGACAGACGTGCAAGCCGTGAGGACGAGCCCATCGTCAGCGCAAACATGAAAGCCGCTGTGTCTTCCTGAGTATGCTGCTGGTTCGCCGAGTCCGTTTTTTGGGAGGAACCCGGCAATCTCTGGCTTTTGACCAGCTCGACAGGCAAGCCGGGAACGGATGGCCATTGCTTTTCTTAAGGTCAATGCTGAGCTCCTCGGTCTTGTCGACAATCAAGGTGAGATTGTTCTTGTTGCGACAGTGAAGGCAGATCCTGAGACTTCCTCCTGTGGGTGCTCCCGTCGCAGCCACTGCCGAGGGCTATGTCCGTAGTATCCTCAGAGAATTTTATTAGGCTGTCCTCTCTGAGCTACGCAGAAGAGGCAGGAGTGAATACACTCGACAGCAGGGGGCTGAGGCAGCAGCCTTGGCGCACGCCTGTGTTGAGGTTCAGGGTGGGTGAGGAAATCCGACACTCAGGAGCAGATGGTACCACACAGGTTGCTGAGGTTAATAAATACTTTGTTTGGAACAACAGCGTTGCTGAGTTTAAGGACCACTTTGTTTAGAAAAGAGAGCGTTGAACGCAGAGCATAAGCCTTCTCCCGCGACATTCACTGATCTGTGGCGCCAACACGCAAACCTCGTGGGTGTCTGAAATGGCCAGCCACAAAGAACAGCAGGGTCAGGCAGAAGTCTGGGTGCGCTTTTGAACTAAAGTACAGCAAGACAAGCTTCCTTTCAATTGACCCAGGGGGGACTTGAACCCACAATCCTCAGCTCCGAAGGCTGATGCCTTATCCATTAGGCCACTGGGTCTGCATGCAGCTGTGCTTCTTGGTCCGTTTACATGCTTTTCATGCCCACACATGCGCTGCGCACGTGAGCGAATGCTTTCAGATTGATTCTCCACATTCCCAGCTGCCCTCTCGATTTTGCTGACGGACCCTGGAAAGCTGGTCTGGAGGCTGATGCATTATCCCTTACTTAGGATAGTTTCTACATATGCTTTGATGCTTCTCTTGCTCGCAGGTGACAGAACCTGTCATATGAACGGCTCGGATTGACTGTCTACATTCACAGCAATTCTTCAGACTTTTTCCAGCATGAACTGGGAAGCACGCAATGCATTGCGACAGTCTGTGCAAGGTACGACTCAAACGCAGTTCACAAAGATAGAATCTTGGAGGAGGCCACTTCATTTTGTCGGTCTTCACTTGAAATCTCAGGACCTTTTCACCTATGTCATCCATCAACAGCATCAGACTGACTCCACATTCAGAGGAATCGGGTCGGTTGTCACAGCACGGACCGGAAGGAAGCAAAGGATCACGAGTGCCTGCACCTGCTGGGAATCTAACCCGGCTGACAAGACTGGGAACCTTGCATGATGCCATTACCGTACACCACTGGCACATTTTGTGCCACCTGCCGGTTACTTCAAAACAGTTTCCAAAGGACAGTGCAGGAACCGGCAGACAGACGTGCAAGCCGTGAGGACGAGCCCATCGTCAGCGCAAACATGAAAGCCGCTGTGTCTTCCTGAGTATGCTGCTGGTTCGCCGAGTCCGTTTTTTGGGAGGAACCCGGCAATCTCTGGCTTTTGACCAGCTCGACAGGCAAGCCGGGAACGGATGGCCATTGCTTTTCTTAAGGTCAATGCTGAGCTCCTCGGTCTTGTCGACAATCAAGGTGAGATTGTTCTTGTTGCGACAGTGAAGGCAGATCCTGAGACTTCCTCCTGTGGGTGCTCCCGTCGCAGCCACTGCCGAGGCCTATGTCCGTGGTATCCTCAGAGAATTTTATTAGGCTGTCCTCTCTGAGCTACGCAGAAGAGGCAGGAGTGAATACACTCGACAGCAGGGGGCTGAGGCAGCAGCCTTGGCGCACGCCTGTGTTGAGGTTCAGGGTGGGTGAGGAAATCCGACACCCAGGAGCAGATGGTACCACACAGGTTGCTGAGGTTAATAAATACTTTGTTTGGAACAACAGCGTTGCTGAGTTTAAGGACCACTTTGTTTAGAAAAGAGAGCATTGAACGCAGAGCATAAGCCTTCTCCCGCGACATTCACTGATCTGTGGCGCCAACACGCAAACCTCGTGGGTGTCTGAAATGGCCAGCCCCAAAGAACAGCAGGGTCAGGCAGAAGTCTGGGTGCGCTTTTGAACTAAAGTACAGCAAGACGAGCTTCCTTTCAATTGACCCAGGGGGGACTTGAACCCACAATCCTCAGCTCCGAAGGCTGATGCCTTATCCATTAGGCCACTGGGCCTGCATGCAGCTGTGCTTCTTGGTCCGTTTATATGCTTTTCATGCCCACACATGCGCTGCGCACATGAGCGAATGCTGTCAGATTGATTCTCCACATTCCCAGCTGCCCTCTCAATTTTGCTGACGGACCCTGGAAAGCTGGTCTGGAGGCTGATGCATTATCCCTTACTTAGGCTAGTTTCTAAATATGCTTTGATGCTTCTCTTGCTTGCACGTGACAGAAACTGTCATATGAACGGCTCGGATTGATTGTCTACATTCACAGCAATTCTTCAGACTTTTTCCAGCACGAACTGGGAAGCACGCAATGCATCGCGACAGTCTGTGCAAGGTACGACTCAAACGCAGTTCACAAAGGTAGAATCTTGGAGGAGGCCACTTCATTTTGTCGGTCTTCACTTGAAATCTCAGGACCTTTTCACCTATGTCATCCATCAACAGCATCAGACTGACTCCACATTCAGAGGAATCGGGCTTCTCTTGCTCGCTCGTGACAGAAACTGTCATACGAACGGCTCGGATCGATTGTCTACATTCACAGCAATTCTTCAGACTTTTTCCAGCACGAACTGGGAAGCACGCAGGGCATCGCGACAGTCTGTGCAAGGTACGACTCAAACGCAGTTCACAAAGATAGAATCTTGGAGGAGGCCACTTCATTTTGTCGGTCTTCACTTGAAATCTCAGGACCTTTTCACCTATGTCATCCATCAACAGCATCAGACTGACTCCACATTCAGAGGAATCGGGTCGGTTGTCACAGCACGGACCGGAAGGAAGCAAAGGATCACGAGCGCCTGCACCTGCCGGGAATCTACCCCGCCTGACAAGACTGGGAACCTTGCATGATGCCATTACCGTACACCACTGGCACGGTTTGTGCCACCTGCCGGGCCAATTTTACGTGCTTCAGGTTTTGGATTGTCATCCGTACCCGGAGAGTACAAGGAAGGTCTTATGCCAGAATCAGTTACTTCCAGTTACTTCAAAACAGTTTCCAAAGGACAGTGCAGGAACCGGCAGACAGACGTGCAAGCCGTGAGGACGAGCCCATCGTCAGAGGAATCGGGCTTCTCTTGCTCGCTCGTGACAGAAACTGTCATACGAACGCCTCGGATCGATTGTCTACATTCACAGCAATTCTTCAGACTTTTTCCAGCACGAACTGGGAAGCACGCAGGGCATCGCAACAGTCTGTGCAAGGTACGACTCAAACGCAGTTCACAAAGATAGAATCTTGGAGGAGGCCACTTCATTTTGTCGGTCTTCACTTGAAATCTCAGGACCTTTTCACCTATGTCATCCATCAACAGCATCAGACTGACTCCACATTCAGAGGAATCGGGCTTCTCTTGCTCGCTCGTGACAGAAACTGTCATACGAACGGCTCGGATCGATTGTCTACATTTGCAGCAATTCTTCAGACTTTTTCCAGCACGAACTGGGAAGCACGCAGGGCATCGCGACAGTCTGTGCAAGGTACGACTCAAACGCAGTTCACAAAGATAGAATCTTGGAGGAGGCCACTTCATTTTGTCGGTCTTCACTTGAAATCTCAGGACCTTTTCACCTATGTCATCCATCAACAGCATCAGACTGACTCCACATTCAGAGGAATCGGGTCGGTTGTCACAGCACGGACCGGAAGGAAGCAAAGGATCACGAGCGCCTGCACCTGCCGGGAATCTAACCCGGCTGACAAGACTGGGAACCTTGCATGATGCCATTACCGTACACCACTGGCACGTTTTGTGCCACCTGCCGGGCCAATTTTACGTGCGTCAGGTTTTGGATTGTCATCCGTACCCGGAGAGTACAAGGAAGGTCTTATGCCAGAATCAGTTACTTCCAGTTACTTCAAAACAGTTTCCAAAGGACAGTGCAGGAACCGGCAGACAGACGTGTAAGCCGTGAGGACGAGCCCATCGTCAGCGCAAACATGAAAGCCGCTGTGTCTTCCTGAGTATGCTGCTGGTTCGCCGAGTCCGTTTTTTGGGAGGAACCCGGCAATCTCTGGCTTTTGACCAGCTCGACAGGCAAGCCGGGAACGGATGGCCATTGCTTTTCTTAAGGTCAATGCTGAGCTCCTCGGTCTTGTCGACAATCAAGGTGAGATTGTTCTTGTTGCGACAGTGAAGGCAGATCCTGAGACTTCCTCCTGTGGGTGCTCCCGTCGCAGCCACTGCCGAGGCCTATGTCCGTGGTATCCTCAGAGAATTTTATTAGGCTGTCCTCTCTGAGCTACGCAGAAGAGGCAGGAGTGAATACACTCGACAGCAGGGGGCTGAGGCAGCAGCCTTGGCGCACGCCTGTGTTGAGGTTCAGGGTGGGTGAGGAAATCCGACACCCAGGAGCAGATGGTACCACACAGGTTGCTGAGGTTAATAAATACTTTGTTTGGAACAACAGCGTTGCTGAGTTTAAGGACCACTTTGTTTAGAAAAGAGAGCGTTGAACGCAGAGCATAAGCCTTCTCCCGCGACATTCACTGATCTGTGGCGCCAACACGCAAACCTCGTGGGCTTCAGCCGTTGTCTGAAATGGCCAGCCACAAAGAACAGCAGGGTCAGGCAGAAGTCTGGGTGCGCTTTTGAACTAAAGTACAGCGAGACAAGCTTCCTTTCAATTGACCCAGGGGGGACTTGAACCCACAATCCTCAGCTCCGAAGGCTGATGCCTTATCCATTAGGCCACTGGGCCTGCATGCAGCTGTGCTTCTTGGTCCGTTTACATGCTTTTCATGCCCACACATGCGCTGCGCACGTGAGCGAATGCTTTCAGATTGATTCTCCACATTCCCAGCTGCCCTTTCGATTTTGCTGACGGACCCTGGAAAGCTGGTCTGGAGGCTGATGCATTATCCCTTACTTAGGCTAGTTTCTACATATGCTTTGATGCTTCTCTTGCTCGCACGTGACAGAAACTGTCATATGAACGGCTCGGATTGACTGTCTACATTCACAGCAATTCTTCAGACTTTTTCCAGCATGAACTGGGAAGCACGCAATGCATTGCGACAGTCTGTGCAAGGTACGACTCAAACGCAGTTCACAAAGGTAGAATCTTGGAGGAGGCCACTTCATTTTGTTGGTCTTCACTTGAAATCTCAGGACCTTTTCACCTATGTCATCCATCAACAGCATCAGACTGACTCCACATTCAGAGGAATCGGGCTTCTCTTGCTCGCTCGTGACAGAAACTGTCATACGAACGGCTCGGATCGATTGTCTACATTCGCAGCAATTCTTCAGACTTTTTCCAGCACGAACTGGGAAGCACGCAGGGCATCGCGACAGTCTGTGCAAGGTACGACTCAAACGCAGTTCACAAAGATAGAATATTGGAGGAGGCCACTTCATTTCGTCGGTCTTCACTTGAAATCTCAGGACCTTTTCACCTATGTCATCCATCAACAGCATCAGACTGACTCCACATTCAGAGGAATCGGGTCGGTTGTCACAGCACGGACCGGAAGGAAGCAAAGGATCACGAGCGCCTGCACCTGCTGGGAATCTAACCCGGCTGACAAGACTGGGAACCTTGCATGATGCCATTACCGTACACCACTGGCACGTTTTGTGCCACCTGCCGGTTACTTCAAAACAGTTTCCAAAGGACAGTGCAGGAACCGGCAGACAGACGTGCAAGCCGTGAGGACGAGCCCATCGTCAGCGCAAACATGAAAGCCGCTGTGTCTTCCTGAGTATGCTGCTGGTTCGCCGAGTCCGTTTTTTGGGAGGAACCCGGCAATCTCTGGCTTTTGACCAGCTCGACAGGCAAGCCGGGAACGGATGGCCATTGCTTTTCTTAAGGTCAATGCTGAGCTCCTCGGTCTTGTCGACAATCAAGGTGAGATTGTTCTTGTTGCGACAGTGAAGGCAGATCCTGAGACTTCCTCCTGTGGGTGCTCCCGTCGCAGCCACTGCCGAGGCCTATGTCCGTGGTATCCTCAGAGAATTTTATTAGGCTGTCCTCTCTGAGCTACGCAGAAGAGGCAGGAGTGAATACACTCGACAGCAGGGGGCTGAGGCAGCAGCCTTGGCGCACGCCTGTGTTGAGGTTCAGGGTGGGTGAGGAAATCCGACACCCAGGAGCAGATGGTACCACACAGGTTGCTGAGGTTAATAAATACTTTGTTTGAAACAACAGCGTTGCTGAGTTTAAGGACCACTTTGTTTAGAAAAGAGAGCGTTGAACGCAGAGCATAAGCCTTCTCCCGCGACATTCACTGATGTGTGGCGCCAACACGCAAACCTCGTGGGCTTCAGCCGTTGTCTGAAATGGCCAGCCACAAAGAATAGCAGGGTCAGGCAGAAGTCTGGGTGCGCTTTTGAACTAAAGTACAGCGAGACGAGCTTCCTTTCAATCGACCCAGGGGGGACTTGAACCCACAATCCTCAGCTCCGAAGGCTGATGCCTTATCCATTAGGCCACTGGGTCTGCATGCAGCTGTGCTTCTTGGTCCATTTACATGCTTTTCATGCCCACACATGCGCTGCGCACGTGAGCGAATGCTTTCAGATTGATTCTCCACATTCACAGCTGCCCTCTCGATTTTGCTGACGGACCCTGGAAAGCTGGTCTGGAGGCTGATGCATTATCCCTTACTTAGGCTAGTTTCTACATATGCTTTGATGCTTCTCTTGCTCGCACGTGACAGAAACTGTCATATGAACGGCTCGGATTGATTGTCTACATTCACAGCAATTCTTCAGACTTTTTCCAGCATGAACTGGGAAGCACGCAATGCATCGCGACAGTCTGTGCAAGGTACGACTCAAACACAGTTCACAAAGGTAGAATCTTGGAGGAGCCCACTTCATTTTGTCGGTCTTCACTTGAAATCTCAGGACCTTTTCACCTATGTCATCCATCAACAGCATCAGACTGACTCCACATTCAGAGGAATCGGGCTTCTCTTGCTCGCTCGTGACAGAAACTGTCATACGAACGGCTCGGATCGATTGTCTACATTCGCAGCAATTCTTCAGACTTTTTCCAGCACGAACTGGGAAGCACGCAGGGCATCGCGACAGTCTGTGCAAGGTACGACTCAAACGCAGTTCACAAAGATAGAATCTTGGAGGAGGCCACTTCATTTTGTCGGTCTTCACTTGAAATCTCAGGACCTTTTCACCTATGTCATCCATCAACAGCATCAGACTGACTCCACATTCAGAGGAATCGGGTCGGTTGTCACAGCACGGACCGGAAGGAAGCAAAGGATCACGAGCGCCTGCACCTGCCGGGAATCTAACCCGGCTGACAAGACTGGGAACCTTGCATGATGCCATTACCGTACACCACTGGCACGTTTTGTGCCACCTGCCGGGCCAATTTTACGTGCGTCAGGTTTTGGATTGTCATCCGTACCCGGAGAGTACAAGGAAGGTCTTATGCCAGAATCAGTTACTTCCAGTTACTTCAAAACAGTTTCCAAAGGACAGTGCAGGAACCGGCAGACAGACGTGTAAGCCGTGAGGACGAGCCCATCGTCAGCGCAAACATGAAAGCCGCTGTGTCTTCCTGAGTATGCTGCTGGTTCGCCGAGTCCGTTTTTTGGGAGGAACCCGGCAATCTCTGGCTTTTGACCAGCTCGACAGGCAAGCCGGGAACGGATGGCCATTGCTTTTCTTAAGGTCAATGCTGAGCTCCTCGGTCTTGTCGACAATCAAGGTGAGATTGTTCTTGTTGCGACAGTGAAGGCAGATCCTGAGACTTCCTCCTGTGGGTGCTCCCGTCGCAGCCACTGCCGAGGCCTATGTCCGTGGTATCCTCATAGAATTTTATTAGGCTGTCCTCTCTGAGCTACGCAGAAGAGGCAGGAGTGAATACACTCGACAGCAGGGGGCTGAGGCAGCAGCCTTGGCGCACGCCTGTGTTGAGGTTCAGGGTGGGTGAGGAAATCCGACACCCAGGAGCAGATGGTACCACACAGGTTGCTGAGGTTAATAAATACTTTGTTTGGAACAACAGCGTTGCTGAGTTTAAGGACCACTTTGTTTGTTTGATTGTCATCCGTACTCAGAGAATTCAAGGAAGGTCTTCTGCCAGAATCAGTTACTTCAAAACAGTTTCAAAAGGACAGTGCAGGAATTGGCAGACAGACATGCAAGCTGTGAGGATGAGCCATGGATTGAATCCACAATCCTCCACTCGAGGATACCATTACACCACTGGCACACTTTCTGCTCACTACAGGGCCAGGTTTATGCATTTCACGGTTTTATTGTCATTTATACTTGGAAAATACAATGAAGGTCTCATGCCAGAATCAATCTTCCAGTTACTTCAAAATAGTTATTTTAATACAATGCATTGTGACTGTCTGTGCAAGCTACGACTCACATGCAGTTCATAAAAATAGAATCTTTGAGGACCCTACTTCATTTTGTTCATGAAGTGTTAAATGCTGAGCTGTGGTCTCTGAACAGAAAAAGCGTTCTTCCCCAGTCTGTGTTCCAGAGCAGGGTGAAGTTAAGAGTGAAGGAGATGGTACTATCCAGTGGTCTGTGGTGCCAATATCCAAACTGTATGGGCTTCAGGTTGGTTGGGATGCAACTCTTCTTTGATAGTACCAGCTTTTCCAGCTCAGAGCAACCAGCACCAATGAACAGCAGGGTCAGACAGAAGTCTGGGTGCACCTTTGAACTAAAAGTATCTGTAAGGCTACGTTCACACTGCAGGCTGAAGTGACTCAAATCCGATCTTTTCGCCCATATGTGACCTGTATCCGATCTTTTATTGACAATATGAACAACACAGATCCGATTTTTTCAAATCCGACCCAGGCCGTTTGGATATGTGGTCCTAATTCCGATTCCTATCCGCTCTTTTCATATGCGACTTCAGTCTGAACAGCCAGGTCGCATTCATCCGACTTACACGTCATCAACAAGCCACAAACGTCACTATTCTGCGCTGAAGTAGGCGGCGGGTCTCTCAAAAAAAGTTACAACAACATGGCGCATATGACATCAATGCGAGGGACGCTTCGGGCTGTGAAGGTTCTGAATCTTCTCAATGGAAGGACGCAGAGGTTAGGGAGCTGATTTCCATTTGGGGGGATACAGCTATTCAAGCTAGATTGGATGGGTCATACCGCAACCGGGCGGTTTTACTTCCGTAAACACTGGCCATGCTCACTGTGTGATGTCGTCGTATCCTGCAATGCGCATGCGGAACACTTTTAGGTCGCTTTTCATTCATACTGAGGATCACATACAAGTCGCATATATTTGTTAATGTGAATGACCTCACAAAAAAATCGGATTTAAAAAAAAAATCGGAATTGAGCATTAAGCCTTGCAGTGTGAACGTAGCGTAATTGTTTCTGTGATATCTCCTCAACTGTGATAAAAATATCCTCTGCAAATGTCAGAATCCTATTTATGAGAGAGACACCACATTCATATAACTTTTATTCCAGTATATTAATCATCACTAGTTACTGTTCTTGATGTTACATTGTTTGTTGTTTACAAATGAAATAAGCTTTATATATGGTTTGCTCCTAACCGTGGTTTTGGCTATCTGCTTTTGATCTTGCAACATATCCCCTGCGGCTACGTTTTTCCAACTGTATCTGCTGATGTTTTCTGCTTGTTGTTTTGAGCTGGCCACCGGTTGTTTTCCATTGAGACAGTATGAGTAGTGCCATCACAATCTCACTACATTTCAGTCACCACCAACAATGTCATGACTGGTCACAACACATAAATCTGATGGTTCTGATTCCCACTGGAGCCATGACAAAAGATTTCCAGAAATGTTACTAGACCGACCGGGGATAGATTAATGTTTCAACTTTGTCATTTTACTCTCATTCCCTCAGGATACCACTGCAACATAATGGAAAATATACGGTTTTCACTGAGAGTGGAAATGGGGTATAATTGATGCAGTACGCATGTTGGAGTTTATCAATGGTTAAAAATTTGCTTCACCAAATTTGTCACAGATGGTCTTCAGACAGGTGGCACGGTGATGTAGTGGTTAGTGCCGTCGCCTTGCAGCAAGAAGGTCTGAGCTGAGCCCCGTGGCTGGCGAGGGCCTTTCTGTGCAGAGTTTGCATGTTCTCTCCGGGTGCTCTGGTTTCCCCCAAAGACATGAAGGTTAGGTTAACTGGTGACTCTAAATTGAGTGTGAATGGTTGTCTGTGTCTATGTGTCAGCCCTGTGATGACCTGGTGACTTGTCCAGGGTGTGCCCCCCCTTGCCTGTAATCAGCTGGGATAGGCTCCAGCTTGCCTGTAGAACAGGATAAAGCGGCTAGAGATAATGAGATCTTCAGACAAAGTCTCATACTACTTATGAGATGGATTTTTTTTAATTTTTAAAATAATCAATCAGTTACAGCCTAATAAATTTGGCAGCAAAGCCACCAACTAGGAAGTGAGCTCATATTTCAGCAAATCTTTTGGTCATTTGACATGAAACTTGCTGTACATATAGCCATGCCCATGACATTATGAAGTTTCCATGGCAACTATGACCTTCTGGGCTACTTGGCCCCTCATCACCGTTTGCAGTTATAATTTTAAGGTGATATTTATCACATTTTACTGCACAAATATGAACTTCTCAGTTATTATTATTTTTACATATTCTCATAAATGACAGTATATCAACAGAGTAACATATCTATGAATAGGGGAGAGTTTATCTCCATCAGATATCAGACGTCCTAGCTCCCCTCTTGTGCATGCTTCTCTTTCGCTCACCCCACACATTTTCAAAGACGTTTAGGTCAGAGAATTGCTCTACCATTCCTGTGTGGATCATTGTCCAAAAATAAAAAAATAAATAAATAACTCTTGGCTTCAAGGGGTGGCATGGTGGTGTAGTGTTTTGCACGGTTGCCTCACAGCAAGAAGGTCCTAGGTTCGAGCCCAGTGGCTGGCAAGGGCCTTTCTGTGGGGAGTTTGCATGATCTGTGTGGGTTTGCTCTGGTTTTCCCCCAAAGACATGCAGGTTAGGCTAATTGGTGGCTCTAAATTGACTGAGTGTGAATGGTTGTTTGTCAGCCCTGTGATGACCTGGTGATTTGTCCAGGGTGGCCCCCGCCTCTTGCCCATAGTCAGCTGGGATAGGCTCCTGCGACCCTGTAGAACAGGATAAGCAGCTACAGATAATGGATGGATGTTGGATTTGCTCTATAAAGTTTTTTCAAATCTGCAGAAAGAGTGATGACAAGCACAAAACAGGGGTGATCAAATTCTTTTAATGAAGAGTGAAAATTAAAACCTATTGATAATTTAAATGAATAAGGCTCTATAAAACCAGTGTTAGAAATGGTGCCAAACCTGTATACTCACTGAAAAAGGTACTAAACTGTACATTTCCTTGTTGCTGGTGTGCTCATCTTACCTTTGTATGTCTTACATCTGGAAACGTGCATGTGGACTTTTTGGAGTAAAGCTTTAAAGATACACTAAATTAACCTTTCTAGGGAAAAGATACAGCACTGTGCAAAAGTCTTCGGCACCTTATTGTTTTTAGTACAAACTTTGTTATAGACTTTTATTTTATGACTTCTACATTATGGAACCAGTACAAAAACACCTTAGATTTCCAAACATTAATTTTCCAGCACAAAATTAAATGTTACATAAAAATGTTTGGATGTCAGTCAAGAAAGCAACATATTACAAAGCAGACCACTTTTCAGACAAATACATAACGAAGGCTGCTGGATTTTGCTGCAAAAAATAAGAAGGGAGTGTAACAGTCAAAGTCTCCAGAAGAACTGTGGCTGATTCTGTAAGATGCTCAGTAAAACTTACAGCTCAGTTCCTTATAAAACTGCACTAACTGTACCCGAGACTCTTATTTTTTTAAGCAAAGGGTCGTAACACCAAACATTGACTTTTTTCATGCATTACTGCCTCCTGATCTTTATGGTATATTTTAAATGTAGAAACATTTAATTCCATTATTTTTGAAGGCCTCATTGCGCTACAGCATTTCATTGCATCTGCCTAAGACTTTTGCACACAGTATTGTACATACAAAAAATGGCTTAAAGATGCCACCCCAGTGACAAGGAATGGCATCGTATAATATACTTTGTTTATATACAGCAGTGTTCCAGCCAGTCTATTTTACCAGGGTGCCACTCCTTGCCCTCCAGAACTTGTGTCCTGCCCTCAAATACCAATGCCATACGCAAAGTCATCTGCGCCCTGCTCATAAAAGCACCCTTGACATATGTTACACCACAGAAACAAAGTGTGCTGTAATGAGTATTAATGAATGTTGCTGACTTCCAGTGAAAGTACGGTAACACATGTTGACCAATCACAGCACACTATTAGCATGAGTCATAGTAATGCTCTGTCAGCCATTTTGTTTGATTAGCAGAGCTCCCCACTATCTGTCCATCCATCCATTATCTGTAGCTGCTTATGCTGTCCTACAGGGTCGCAGGCAAGCTGGAGCCTATCCCAGCTGACTATGGGCAAGGGGGGGTACACCCTGGACAAGTCACCAGGTCATCGCAGGGCCAACACATAGAGACAAACAACCATTCGCACTCACGGTCAATTTAGAGTCACCAATTAGCCTAACCCGCATGTCTTTGGACTGTCGGGAAAACCAGAACACCTGGAGGAAACCCACACAGACACAGGAAGAACATGCAAACTCCACACAGAAAGGTCCTCTTAGCCACTGGGCTTGAACCCAGCACCTTCTTGCTGTGAGGCGACAATGCTAACCACTACACCACCGTGCCACTATTTAAAAAATAAATAAATAACATGGGATTTGCCAACACATTTTACAGAAAATATTCATGTCCTCTTTCCTTAAAACCCAGTGAAACTGGGAAATGTGCATCTACTTCTGGAAGAGACTGAGCTCCCATTGCTCTGGTATAATCCATTATTGAAAACTTGGGTGTTTCATTTTTTTGAATGTGCGTGTGTGTGCATGCAAGAGAGAGAGAGAGAGAGAGAGATGGATGATGAGGTCATCATCTGCCGCTGGGAACCCCCTGTTCAGTCTGGAAACAAAAGGTGGGCGGTGCTTGAATAATGGACACCAATTTGAATCAAATCATAGCAGTCTGAATTGCTCAAAGCCATAAACAGGAAACAGGCAAATAAACCCAGGAAACTGACCAACATTTTTAGTCCTTTTTATTGATTTTTAACCAGCATGACTACCTTTACACAGACGAGTATCCCTCTCAGGAAAACAAAACAACACTTTTTCTGGGTTAGTTCAGCAGTAATACATCACTTAATAGCTAAACACATTTCTTTTATCAATTTAACCCCCCCTTTTCTTTTCGAACCTGTTTCAAGTGGTTTGTTTTCCGTTCTGTGTAAAAGTTCCATAGCTGAAGAATTACATGCATATGACATTTTCCGCCACTAACCAATCATAATGCACATTACTGATAACAGTACTGTAAAACATTTCAAATAAATACCAACATATGGATGAAGTCATGATTTTATATCAAGGTATCAAACTCTCCTTGCGGATCAATACTGAACACAATATGACTATAAAGTTATCAGCTTGCTGAATAACACAACACTATCGCTTCCAGCAAACAGAAAAGCTCATTTGCTTTGAAATCAGCAGTTTGAATTGCACTTAATTGACCTTTTTTTCCCTAACTTCCCAAACATTAATTGGGTTTTTTTTTTTATGCCTCAACAAACCAATTGTGACTTTTATGGCACTATTCAAGCTTGTTGATGCAAAATGTTTTCTGTTTCCTGAAATTACAATGCTTAAAGAATATGTTAAAACAAAAAAAAAGATTTAAAAAAAAAAACAGCAAACATAAATTGGACAAAAAGAGGACACAAGTTCACTCATTTGTCAAGAATACTATCAATACCACGTTACCTTCACCAAACAAAGCTATAGATACACCAGTCTCCACCTGCAAACATCACACAAATATGTGGTGTCTGTCATTTTTTGTTCGTTATGAGGCAAATAGGATTAATTCTGATTCCCATCACTTGATTTAAAAAAAGACCTTTTGCTAAAACCCCTGAATTTGCTAAGAGGGTCACTGATCTCAAGAATTCCCTGCAATTTCATTTATCTAATGTCTAACAAAACACACACTCGCAAAACTGATTGTGTGTCTTTTGCACTTATTGCTGCTTCTAAGCATCCTCTGAAGGAAGAAATCCTGGTCAATCCTCTTACCTTCAGGAGAGGGAAACAACTACAAAAACTGAAACCTAAACTATAATTCTCTCTTGAAACAATGAAAGGCACTCCTGGTCAGAATAAACAGCAAAACAAACTAAACAAACAAAAAAAAAATCAAAATCAAATGGAGGGCATGAAAGTGGGAGCAATTCTCTTCTTTCTAATCTCCATTCTTTTTTTTTTCTCGTATCAAACGTAAAACAGTGTACCGAGACTTGGCACGATAAATAAAGAGAGAATGAGATCATTCCAATTTGGAATTAATTTTTACGCTTGCAGAGAATTCGTGAAATCAGTGATCCATAGAAAGCTTAAGTAAAGCGGTGCTAGAAGACCAAAAAAGAAAAAATCCACACCGTCGGTTGTGGATTTTGTTCTTTCTGAAGCACGCTTTACTGTGTTAAGCCAAAAATATCATCAAGTTTCTCCATGTTCACTTTGAACTATTCCTAAGAATAATAAATAGACAAAAAAGCCCAGCATCTGACCACCCGGGATTTTGTTTTAAAATATGGCAGTAGAACAAACGTCCAAAAAAAAAAAAAAACCCCACGATATAACATTTTAAATGATCGAGTGATTATAAAAAATATAAGTGATAACATGCTCATGGATTCATTTCACAGAATACAACAGGACTGGTTTGCAGTGTGAGTAGTTTTGGATATGTGAGTTGATCTGTGTTCTTTGCATACAGAGTGCATATATGAAAAAAAAATAAAACTATTACTGTCAATATATGTGCAGTATACAGCATACTCACAAACCAAAGCACTACAAACCTAACCCTAGATTAATAATGAAAGCAATATACCTATAATAAAAGTGCACAGTTTACAAAATAAAATATAACTACTCATTATAGAATCGTTTTTCTTTAACACTTTTCTTTGTTTTCCAATTTAGAGTGACCCAGAATATAAATTCTTATAGGTGGAGTTGAATTATCTGTGAGCACAGGCTTCCTACTGAACTAAAAAAAAAAAAAATTATATATATATATTATATTAAAATAAAATGGTAATGATGCCATTTTAACCATGTTAAATTTAGTTCATAATCATTTATCAAATGCTTCCTGTAAGAATTAGACCGTAAATAATTATTTGTTAAAAAAAAAAAGATAAAATCAGATATTTTGGTCTTCCAGTGGATTTCCTTTGGGCTAAAAGCAGAGTGAATTTATCAGCATGATGGAATGGCGACTGTCCCGCTCAACTAGGGGCTGAACTTTACTGCAAAATGAAAACAAAAGAAATAATGAATTTTAGAGCAGTTGAATAAATCAGAGGCATGCTGCCAGAATGTTCAATAAATGCCCACAAGCGGTGCAGAGATCAAATGAAAAAGTCTGACTACAAGAGTATTAGCGGGTTAGTCACCAGAAAATGAATTGTCGCTGACGGCTGTAGACTTTAACATAAGAAAGTCTCAGACTTAGTTCGGAAAAATAGCAAGCGCAGGAAAGCCACTGGCTCACAAGTAATAAAACCCCGCCCATCCCCTGTTAAAACTCCACCTACAAATGTGTCCTCGAATGATGATAAATCAGCACTGAGGTGGATTCCCAGGTGACATGCATGTTAGTAGGAAGCCAGGGGTGTGTTTTAATATGGTACCAAAGTTGAAGGAAGAAGTTCCTCAGCCTCAAAACACTGATCGCACATCATTAATAATCAGAATACTACATCAAGTTAAATGTGACAAGAAACAGAATCTGAATAATTGGTGCGAGTGTAGAAAATAATTAGAACGTTTTAAAGAATAATCCACCAGTTTCTCCCATTTTTGTCCTTTTACTTCTAACCATCCATTCTCTGCTTGTATCGTAAAAGCTTTTAAAAAGTCTAACAGTCCCATCTGAAGCCTTCACGTGTCGCTTAGAGGATGCATGAAGGAACAAAAAAAAAAAGAGTGGTCAGAGCCAAGCTGTGTGTTCATGTGAGTGTGCGAGAAAGATGAGAGCGATAGCTTTGCGTCTCTTTAATACAGTACATTATCTAAAGGCCTAACAAGGGCTTTAAATGCAGCACAGGCAGAAGCAGAGTTGAGGACTGAGGTCTTTACCACTTCCACATTCGCGCGCGCACACACACACACACACATGCTCGCACGCACGCACGCGCAACACACACTTCCTCTGGTGAGAAGGAAGCTGGCCTGGGAAGGTTTTTACCTGAATAGTATTTTTTTTATGAATATATAATACCTAAATCATTTTTACTTTTCCTCATCCTTCCTCAACCCTGCTTTTAGGCTAATAAAGCTATATATATATATATATATATATATATATATATATATATATATATATATATATATATATATATATATATAAATAAAAGTTTTCATCGCCGGCATAAGTTTAAGATAACTACAAGCCCCACACTATTTTTTTTTTATTTCCCTAGCATTAGCTTGCTATTTTAAAGCTTTATTTTACAAAACTACTTGAAGTGACATGATGCCGTGGAAATATTCAGCTTGTGCGTCACAAACTAAAACACTAAACACGGCTCGTGCGTTTCCTGAACACGCAGCTCCAGCACGTTACTGAAGTTCATGCGAGCGCAGTGTGCATCACGATATGACAATGCTATGGAAGGGGTTTTCTTGTTGTATTTAAAGGGAAAGCGGCGAGACAGAGGGAGCAAGCTGCTGACAATCTACAAGGAGAATGGTGTTACTGTAGGAGAAGCAAGGGAAAGATGTTCGTTACGAGAGGATCCACTCGCACACACATGCAAATATACCCTTGCACACAAGCACTGGGGTGAGACAGCATAATGACAGATTATCACTAGCTTTCAGACACAAGGGACAGGGCTTTACGCTGAGAAATGGACAGTTGCCAATAGAAAGCAAAAGACAGGCACTTTTCCAAGGTGATGCTTGTTGTCACTCTTTGTTCATCATTTGGCATCCTAACCAGTGTGCCTTGTGTGTTGTGCTCTTTTTGTTGAATCGAGTTGAATCATCACCAAATCAAAAGGTGTTGGTTTTTTTTTTTTTTTTCACCAATCAGATCAGAATCTGCCTTTTTGTGTGGCAAAATATGGAACCTGAGTCCCCTAGCAGAAGTGCACTTGAATTTGAGGACGTGAGCTGATTTTCCTCTCCTCCTTTATGCTCCAGTGTTATGGCTATGAAGGACTCTCTCCATGGTTTGGGGCTGGATCTATGGAGAGAGAGGAAATGCTCCTCTGTAATAATTATCCCCTCATGTAGAGCCCTGTTCATACGTGTGCTCGAGGTGGAGACAGAACCAAGGACACTATGTAGTATACACATTTTTTTGCAGCCAAGTGTCTAGCAAATTGCAGGCAAACAATTAGCTATTTGGGTCTTGGCCAAAAGCTTGCCAATTGAAATAATAATAATATCATCATCATCATCATCCCACTTCTGCCCACCTCCAATTGATCAAGATGGAGCCGAAAACGCTCCTAAATTTTCAGTAACCCGTTGTTCTGCTTTCACTTTTTTCCCCACTTCAGAACACCTACTGTTAGAAGTGGGGGATTTGCATATTAACATGTTTATCTATGTATACAATGTAAACATTAGTCACCTGATTACACAACGGGCTGCTGGGTTAGAAGAATGCTTTTCTGATGCAGGAGAGAGAGAGGGAAAGAATAAGAGGATGGAAGGATGTGTTCGAGAAAGGGAAAAAGGGGGAAGGATATCTACCAAGGTGCAGATGGCAGCTAGGTACACGTCACAACCACGACACGACGCCATTGCATTACGAGTGGTCAGGAAAACCACATGCGCGCTAACATACGCTCAGATATGGAGCTGCCACTTAAAATACAGCACCGTAAGTACAGAAGGAAGCAAACTGCCCTCTGTAGAACACATGAATGGCAGCCGTCATATTAGCCGTCTTCCACCTAGCTACTATCACACTGGTAGCCACGTTACCATAAGGCATAAAGATACACACCATACAGCAAATAATGAGCGAGAAAGCACATGAGTGGGGCTTTGTACACTGTTTAAAACATGCCACGTAAGACTTAGTCACAGTAGATCTTGTACTTTTCACTGCAGAACACAACCGGTGTTCCCAGGAGGCCGTTGGACTCGCCGCGACCCCCGCAGGTGGCAGTGAGGGGTGGACTTACATGTGACTGTGCAGGGTTGTGAGTGGCCTTGGCCCGGGAGGAGGCGGACTTGGTCTTGCTGTTGGCTCCGCTCCGGCGCGTCTGCTCATGGTCGAACTCGAGATCTTCTAGACGCTGCGTGAGGGCCAGCTTCTGCTGGATGGCCATGCGCAGGAGTGAGTTCAGGGTCTTCTTCTCATCCTCAGCTGCTGCCAGCTGCCTCTGCATCTCGTCCAGCTGAGTGACGTACTCGTCACAGCTAGCAAAAGTGAGGGAGGGAAAGAAGGGGAAAGTGGAGTAAGTATGGATGTAAATCATTCAATTTTATTTATAGACTCCATCTAAAATAACATCCACTGACCAAAGTGGTATATATAAACAAGTATTTTCCACAAGCTACTACTCTCGAACGATTTAGACAAGAACATACATACACGAATTATACACACACACACACGAAATGGTTTCAACCATTCTCAAAAGCAATGAAATAAAAATACATTTAGTGCTTTGATTTAGAAGACACGAGAGAATAACATGTCTGATGTCTAACAGTAGCCTGTTCCAGCGCCTCCGTGCAGAGACGGCAAATGCACCATCACCTTTGTTGCAGCTGAGACTGAGGAACAGCCAGCAGTAGCAGTGTGGTGGAACTTAAAGGGATCCTCCAGCGGATTTATTCTCAAACTTATTTTCAGTAAAAGCAGTCGCAGATTTCAAAAATCAAACTTTCATTTTCGGAGACCAAATAGTGTTCGACAGTAAATAGTGTTTTACAGTAAAATACCAGTGTATTATGTTTTTTACAACAATAAAAAGGGTACACAGTGTGTACTACACACTTTATCAGCACAAAATACTGCATGTCTGGTAAATGAACAAGGTCCACAGACCTACGTTGTGTGCAAACCCTCCTAAAAGCAAACCAGTTTCCCACCGACGGACCGACCGATGGGTCGACACGCAACTAAAAATTTCACCATCCCCCCTGGTTTGATTTTACAACTCGACCACTGGCCACAATGATGCTAAAGAGAAAGCGCAAGCTGGAACTAGACTGCATTTCCACAGAGAAAATGCCAAGTATGCTTGCTCAACTGGAACAGAGTGTCACCGACAGAAACTGTATCAGACATGAGACCTCATGCTGCAAAATCTTTGTTACATGATCTACAGATAGTGTGTGTGTGTATTGTATGTGGCAAAATATCACTGACACAAACTAGATCAGATATGAGACTTCGTGCTGCAAAATCTTTTTTTTTTTCACATGAGCTACAAAAATTGTGTGTGGGAAAGAGTGTGTTGTGTGTGGCTGTATGCTTTAAAATCTCGGTTTAAAATGGCTCAACTCGCAGTGCAACATGACACTTCACGCTCCAAAATCATTTTTTTACATGAACTACAGCTGGTGCTGGGTAAATTAACAGAGAGTGTGTGGCATGGTTTGAAACAGAGATTTTAGAGCACACAGCCACACACACTACACTACACACACACTTTCTGTCGATCATGTGTGGGGAAAAAAAAAGATTTTGCAGCATGAAGTCTCATGCCTGATCCAGTTTCTGTTGGTGAAACTTTGCCACACATACGGTACTACACACACTTTCTGTAGAGCATGTGAAAAAAGATTTTGCAGCATGAAGTCTCATGTCTGATCCAGTTTCTGTCGGTGACCCTCTGTTCCGGCTGAGCAAGCACACTTGGCATTTTCTCTGTGGAAATGCAGTCTAGTTCCAGCTTGTGCTTTCTTTTTAGCATCATTGTGGCATTTATATACTACTCAATGAGGCATAGCCAGAGGTGCCTCAGGTGGCTAGGTCACGTGTGCCGTATGGATCCAGGGCGCATTCCAAAGGATATTCTGTATGGGGAACTGCGTGAAGGATCACGTCCAGTTGAAAGACCGCACCTCCGCTTCAAAGATTTGTGTTAGAGAGACTTGAAGCTGGCGGGAATCGATATAAATAACTGGGAAAACATGTCAGACTCGCGTCAAGCCTGGAGGGCTGCGGTCAAAAAACGGCATGCAAAAGGCAGAGCATGACAAGAACAACCAACTCGTTGCAAAACGAGCGAAGAGGAAAGCTAGAGCGGCTGCTCCCAGAGACGCATCAGGCTTCATTTGCAGCTGGAAGGACTGTCACTCTGGAGTTGGCCTATTCAACCACTCTAGAATATTCTAGTGCTGCACCATCATCGCAGCTACCAATGACAAATGAGGCATACTTATTTATAAACTGATAAATTTGGTAAAGTACTTATAAAACTAGCAAAGCTACGATGTAAACAGAGAATATAAATAGCTGAGTTGCTCTAAGCAACCATTACCTGATGTCATCACATACGTCAAGCCCATCTGGCATTTTAAAGAAAACTCATTTTTCTCGAACACTATTTAGATTAGATTAGTTTAGATTAGATAGAACTTTATTGATCCCTTTGGGAGGGTTCCCTCAGGGAAATTAAGAAATATTTGGTCTCTGAAAATGAAAGTTTGATTTTTGGAATCTGCGACTACTTTTACTTGAAATAAGTTTGAGAATAAATCTGCTGGAGGATCCCTTTAAAGGTCTCGATGAAGGATGTATACCAAGCTTGTCTGCAATGGAAGAGGGGGCCAGTCCATTTAGGGCTTTAAGACAAACAATAAAATTATACTGGATCCTACATTTAACTGGAACTAAAGAAGGGAAGATAAAACTGGGATAATATGATTCCTCTTATTAAAGAAAATAACTGTTAGATGCTGGTGCATGAAACAGTGCATCTATATACAGATTGCAATTCTCATCTGTGTTTAATAGATATCATCCAGGAAAGGGCTTGGAATGATTCAGTGTACCTACCTCAGGGACGTTCAGTGTTCTCTGCAAAGGGGCAGCAATGCTGCAGGAGCACATCGGACTGTAGAACTTGGTCAGTCTTCAAAAAGCTAATGGCTGATTTTGCAAGCCAGACTTCTAGCTATTGCTTAAAAGTCTGACTGATTTAGTCACTATGTGGAAAACAATGAGGTAAGACTATTTGACTGAGAATGTCCTGCTGCAAGTCTCTGCAGCACATCGTGAGAGCAGCTGAGAGGATCATTGGTGTCTCTCTCCCTTCTCTAATGGATATTTATAACTCCCGCCTCACCCGCAAAGCCATCAGGATTGCAGGTGACCCCACCCACCCATCTCACAGCCTCTTCAGTCTGCTGCCGTCGGGGGGGAGACTGCGGAGTCTCCGGGCCAAAACCAGCAGGCTCAAGGACAGTTTCTTTCACCAGGCAGTCAGGAGGCTCAACTCCCTCCCTGTTCTGCCTCTCCTCCCCCCTCTGCCCCCTGCCATAGATTCTGTTCGCACACCCCCCTGCCCCCCCTTCAGCATCTGATATGTCATCCTCACAGTTCCCCCCCAACACACACACACACACACACATACATACATACATCTCATCATTCATTAACACACTGAACTCAGGGACCGCACATCTCACTTTACCTCGCTCATTTGCACTATTCCGCACTACCTCACCTTAACAGCTGCGAGTTTGTTTATACTGCTTATTTCATGTTTCATGTTTACCTGCTATACCTCAAGTGCCCTTGACTGTTTGGTTATTTGAACCAATTTATGTGTGTGTGTATATATACATATGAGTGTTTAGTCTACGTCTAGTTCATATCTAGAGTGTTTATACTGTTTATATTGTCTGTTTGAGTGTTTAGTCTGTCACTACGTTTACATGCACATAGAGAGAATCGAATTTCTGCCGTTGCTCGACTGAAATCGAAGTTCAAAATGCCATGTATACACCTTAATTCGGCTGAAATTGAACCGAACTTGATTTCTCGGAATCGAGCTACACGACCTAGTTTATGCGATTTCTGCCGAGCTACTTTGTGCATGTATACCCTATCGAGCTAGTTGTCGAGCTACTTCCGGAAGTGACGAGTGACGAGACCACAAGCGGGAAACACAACAGCCTCGGTCGGCATGACAACAGTAGTAGCGAGCAGCAGAAGAGGTCAGGAGGAACAAACGAAGAAGAGAAAATGGCAATGTAGAGCTCTCTGAAGTGTGGGTGGAGCACAGAGGACGGCAGGACAAAGCTTCTGGTACTAATAGGCTTTTTATTGTCAGACTTTTCAGTTTAACAGCCTACTTTTATTCTTGAGAGAAGCGCGCGCGCACGCTGTGTTCTAGTCCCGGGATGAGCTGTCCCCTCTGCCTCCTTAAATAGGGTGCGGTTACTGGGAAGACACACACACAGGTTAATTACCGTCAGGTGTACCATCGTTCTGCCACTCACCTTCCCTGGCTCCGCCCTCCTGTCACAGACCGGCGCTTGACCACGCCCCCACTGCCACAGGCAAGCAGAAACGTGCACTTCTGGAGCAATGAGGAGACAGAGTTCATGCTCATTCAGCTTAAGGAGTTGAATATATTAAAATTCATGGACGGGAGAAAAACGTGCAATGGAGAACACGGAACTGATAACTTTGTTTACACTCTTGAATAGCTCTTCTTCATGACGACAACCGGAAGTGTACCAACACGATGGGGCGTGTAGCGCCACCTGTGGCTCAGGTGCACAATGCACCTCACACAATAGCCCGATTTCATTGTGTGCATGTAGGATTGGATTTCTCTGGCACCCCTGCTGGGACCTTCAGCTCGATTACCGACAGCAGCTCGATTTGGATGTGCATGTAAACGTAGTCTGTGTGTAGTTCTCATCAAGTGTTTACACTGTTTATATTGTCTGAGTGTTTAGTCTATGTCTAGTTCCTATCTAGAGTGTTTATACTGTTTATTTTGTTGTTTGCTTTTTTCAATTATTCTATTTTTATTTATTGCATTGCCTGTTTGCACCGTGGGTCAGAGAGGACTGATATTTCATCTGTGCTGTATGTCGAGCATGTATAGCACATTTGACAATAAAGTTGACTTGACTTGACTGTATTTATGTGAAATGCAGGGGAGATAATAATGAAATGGTGATATCACAACTTGGAACCACCAAGGCACAGTAATGACCAGCAAATAAATACTGTGTTGGTGTTCAGCTGTTCGTTTCTGCTTTGGACTGATAAACAGTACATTGAGATGTGCACATCTGGAGTTATGAATAACCAATGAGACTGTAACTGTCAACATTTTGTCATGGCCAGCAAAGTGTACGATATGCATCAAATGGTCAGTGGATGAAGTGTCTAACTCGCAAGAATAATTATTTGAAGGCTCAGGCCAATTGATTAAACAAATGGAACCAGGTATGGCTCCTATACATACCCAGTATAAAGCAGCTTAAATTGGTAAAAAGCTTCAAATATCTAAAAACAATAGGACAATAATGTTAATTCTTTACATCTTCGGTCAAACATGTGACGGCATCTTTAGACTTTGTTTATCGAGCCACAAAAAAAGTGAAAATTCCTTTTACTATAGTTTCACTCTATAAATCTATTTGTGATATTGACCATGTTACCTGCTTTGTACGAAAGGCCAGATTTTCCATGAGTCTCATCTCTTCTATGGAAGCACATGCTCAGAAGACACTCTGATGGATTTGATCTGACATGACTCAAGCGTACACGGTCATTAAAGCAAAAAAGGGGACATACCAAATCCTAAGAAACTCTGAAATTCACGTAAATATTTAAAAGATTCTATTACATTTTAAAAAAAGAATGCCAAACAGAAGCTAATTTTCATTTGTGCTCTCACACTTTTGGACCCCACGGTATACGCGCTATCACAAACACGTTTCACCACTTATCTTTGTGGGGCGTGTTTCTGACACGATTATGACTTGTGCAACAGTAGATGGCGCTCTTGAAGTGCAAACACTCCTCTTATTGTTCAGATGCTCAAAACTCCCACAGTTCATTTTTGATTCTGGTTCTGTGAACAATGTGTCTAGTGCTGTAGGGGGTGGACAACATACCAACACATAAGACGTATGCAAATCCACTACAAAATATGGATCACCTAGTGATGTATATTCACCTCGGTACTACACCATGTGATATTAAAATATGCAGTGGCCATTTTTACTGGAGAATCTAAAAGGTCAATGATGTATAAAGAGAGAAACTATTGGGTGATACAACACTCTCCATTCAAACAGACAGAGAGAGAGAGAGAGAATGCCAAAGAGAAGCAGAGATGGTGATGAAAATTAACAGGGAAGCTCTTGAGTGAATACAAATTCCCTTTTGGAATTCATTTTTGTATGCTTAGTTTTTGTTCCTCTGTATGCACCAGCCTACACTCACTCTCTCTCTCTCTCTCTCTCTCACACACACACTCACTGCACCCTGTATGTGGTAGCCAGACATGTGAAAATTGAAGCAGTCTGCATGTGGCTCTTTCTTTAGCACACTCTCTCAGACTTTATTATTCTCTTCCATCTTCTTCCTCTACTGGAATACTGCATTCAAAAATCTCATCTCATCTCATTATCTCTAGCCGCTTTATCCTTCTACAGGGTCGCAGGCAAGCTGGAGCCTATCCCAGCTGACTACGGGCGAAAGGCGGGGTACACCCTGGACAAGTCGCCAGGTCATCACAGGGCTGACACATAGACACAGACAACCATTCACACTCACATTCACACCTACGCTCAATTTAGAGTCACCAGTTAACCTAACCTGCATGTCTTTGGACTGTGGGGGAAACCGGAGCACCCGGAGGAAACCCACGCGGACACGGGGAGAACATGCAAACTCCACACAGAAAGGCCCTCGCCGGCCCCGGGGCTCGAACCCAGGACCTTCTTGCTGTGAGGCTACAGCGCTAACCACTACACCACCGTGCCGCCCCGCATTCAAAAATACTAATATTAAATAACAGAGGGGAACCGTCAGGGCCTTCTAGACCTTCAGAGAAGGCCCAAACATATCATCATTTCAAATGTTATATTTAGTTTCTTTCATAATTTCATTATAATTATTCTCTTCCAATTTTAGTTCGGCCTCATTTTCTATCAAATTTGCTTCAGAAATGAAAGGGTTAATGTCCTGAAAACATTCAAATCGAGTTATCCAATGAGATTTTTTTGTTTGTTTGTTGTGTCTAGGCTGAGAAGAGTTTCGAGCTGCTCACTCATTGGTTAGGACTTCATTGCTGGGACAGAAGGCCACGGCAGTGTATGTTTATGTACGAAGTGACAGATGAATTAACCAATCAGATTTTGATTTATAGTGGGAGGGACCAAAAATTTATCACCCTAGGCCTTCTTGAAGGTCAACGCTAGCTTAACCACGAATCAGCACTATCAGCACTGCAGTGAAGTCACCTTCCAGCCAGTGTAGCGTTCCTAAGTAGTGCTAGCGAACGCTAATAAAGCAGTCAAGCCAGTCGAGAGCAAGTAGCACAGGCTAACGACTGAGAAACTACGATTTCTGTCTCCAGACTCTTCTTCCACACACGCTCACTACAGTATTTTTCACTCAGACTTAAGTATTCATTTCCCTGTGTAATTTACTTTGTTACTTTTAAAATCAACATCGACGACGGCACGCAACGGAGAAACCTGGCAGCCTGCTGCTAATCCCTTGCAAAATCCTTTGCCCTGTTGCTGTTTTGGTGTGTCTGACTAAGTTTTGGCTGCGCTGAAGTCCCAGCTCTAATAGTAACGGTTCGCCACTGTTAAATAAAATTACTAAATACCCAGCTAGCACTGCACCATTTTTATCACGTGTCTACCAATTTACTTTCCTTCACTTCTCCCCATCTCTGGCTTCAGGTAACATGATGTGTCCAAATTCCTACAATGATATACCAAGCTTTAATAATCGGTTTCAGCAGCTACTCCCGCACTCTGAACTGTGCATGACAAAACATGTACTTATGTACGTTGCAAAAGGTCAAGGTGAGCATCTTCATGTACAACCCCAAATCAGAAAAAGTTGGGATGGTATGAAAAATGTGAATTAAAAACGCAGTGATTTCTAAATTTACTTTGACTTGTATTTAATTTCAGACAGTATGAACCCAAGACTTTTCACATTGTGTTTGATCAACTTCATTTAATTTGTTAATACACACCCATTCCTGCATTTCACAGGCATGAAAACGGGTCGGGGTGAAAAAGGTGAGAAGGGTGCGCGAAATGGTGACGTGGCCTCTGGTGTTGTTTTATTTTGTTTGGGGGGGGTCCTCCCTCAGAATAAATATTATAGCCTCCTTACTAAGTATATTGTATTGACATTTGCACAAGGACATACAGTACAAATACATGTAGTTATAGTGAAATTATGCCCTGGAAAAAAATGCGAATAATAGAACAAAGAAAGTGGAGAACACACAAGGAATAGTGATCATTTTTTCCTTTTATTTGCTTGGACCACCAGTGTCTCCATGGCCCGCTTTCGCCGAGTTGCCACATGTTTCAGCCTTGCCCGCTTCTCTCCTTCAGCAGTCTGTTTCTTGGCTTGCTGAGCACTGCAAGTTGCTTGAGAGCCATACTTGCTCTGCTGCTGCTGCTTTTCCTCCTTGTTCACCCTCTGCTGGTGTTTGTATGTGGCTGCTGCAGAGTTAATGTTCTTGCACAATGTTCTGTCCACTTCCCCAAACTTCACGTCCTCCCTTCTAAAGAGCTGCATAGCTGTCTTCCCCCTGGACATCAGCGTGTACTTGACCGTCTGTATTGCACTAAATGTTTCCACGTTCATGTTGCCACTCCTTTGATCAATTACATCATTCATCAGACTAAATGAGGACTCGACTCTAGGTCCATGAAAGATGGAGAGGCAACACTTAACCAGTGCACCCAGGGAGGGGTACTTGTCTGGTTTGTTGAAGACATGACCCCACCACTCCACGATGCTCTCTCCCTCCTTGAAGCTGGGGATGGTCAGGTCAACACTGAACTGCACAAGTTCCCTCTGGATATCCTGGTCTGCTGGCAAGAGGTGCCCCAGCATACCACTCAGCCTGCCGAGATATGGAAGTACCTGCAGCTTTCAGCTCTTTTTAAATCAAGGCTGAATACTTTCTTCTTTGCTGCTGTCTTTTATTAAATCAAATTTGAGACTTTTAATTTGATTTATTTCAGCACGGACAGCTTTACAAAATGGCGTCTCCACTATACAGTGCCCTATATAGTGAGTAGCGGGCAATTTTGGACACAGGGATTGTCAAAAGACGCGCGCACCCTCTTTCGAATGCTGACATAATCAAGCCGGAAGTTTTGTTTGTTTTGATGGCAAATCAGGAAAGTTAGCAAAAAGTAGGAAATTCAGTCCGATGACTCAATCCAGCTTCCAGCGGTCTGGTCTGCACTCTGACTGATGTGTGCACGCTCTGGCCAGCAGGAGAAGAGGCGCGAAATGATGCCGCTTGCCCTTCGCAGCGAGATGTACTCATCGCTATGGCGTCAATATCAAAGCAGGAGGAGGAGGCGCAAACCGTCACAAACTGTCTATGGGTGCGAAGCGACCTCCTTGTCCTTTGGGTCAATATCAAACCCCCCAATTTTTTTTTCTCATTGGATCTACACGATTCACTTAGGTCACCCATTTTGGTTTCAAAACGGCGAACTTCGCCGAAAGGTGAGGGATTTTCATGCAGGCCTGAAATTTTCAGGCCTGCAACAGTTGGGACGGGGCACTTTAGGGATAGTAATGAGATAAAACAAATAATGATGTGATTAGAAATAGATTTTTATGTCAACAGGTGAGTGTAATCATGATTTGGCACAAAATCAGTATCCAGCAAAGGCCTAGTCTTTGAGGAGCAAAGATGTACCGAGAATCTCCAGTTTGTCAACAAATGCGTGAGAAAATTATTGAAAATGTTTAAAAACAGTGTTCATCAAAGAAATATATGAAGGGATTTGAATATTTCACATGCTACAGTGCATATCAAACGATTTAAGGAGTCTGGAGGAATTTCGGTGTAAAGGGCAAGGGTGCTAGCCGAGAGCTGAACACCCGTGATCTCCGATCCCTCAGACAGCACTGCATCAAGAACCGTCATCCATCTATAGCTGATAGAACCACATGGGCTCGGGATTTGGGACACCTTTGTCAAGCACGACACTACGCCGGCTAGAAGGTAACTGGACTGCCGTGCTAACAGCACCAAGTCGCAGGTAAGCTCGCGTTGGCCTTCGCTAACGCTACTGCTGAATGCTATGCCGGCTAGAAGGGAACTGGACTGTCGCGCTAACAGCACTGAGTCGCGCGTAAGCCTTCACTAACGCTACTGCTGAATGCTACGCCGGCTAGAAGGGAACCGGACTGTCGCGCTAACAGCACTGAGTCGCGCGTAAGCCTTCACTAACGCTACTGCTGAATGCTACGCCGGCTAGAAGGGAACTGGACTGTCGCGCTAACAGCACTGAGTCGCGGGTAAGCTCGCATTGGCCTTCACTAACGCTACTGCTGAATGCTACGCTGGCTAGAAGGGAACTGGACTGCTGCACTAACAGCATCAAGTCACAGTTGGCCTTTGAGAATGCTGATATGAAGAGTGTGTGTATGTATTATAATAATAATAATAATATTGGCTGGCTTTTTTTCATGGCTGATCAGATATATTCCATTCAGCTAGCATGATATTGAACGAGTCGAAGACGAGTTCAGTATCATGCTAGCTGAATGGAATATATCTGATAGACCACTCAAAGCCAGCCAATATTATTTAAATGTTGGATACTTGTACAATAATAATGTTGTATAATAATGTTTTCATGCTTATGAGGCTCTGTTATTGGCATTGTCTTATTAGTGTTTGAAGTGAACTTTAAACTTTTACCTTATATTTAATGCCTAAATATATGCTCCGGCTATACATTTGATTTTACTTTTGACCTTAAAGGTCCCATGGCATGGTGGTTTGTTGATGCTTTAAACAGGCTCGTGGAGGTTTCCGGATGTTATATCCGCAGCCTTTCTCGAAATGAACCCTCGGCACGTAGATATAGCCTCCTGGGAGAAAGCCCCATTTCAGCCCTTTTCCCAGTGCGTCGTTTTGCTAATGAGAAGCAGGAGGCGGGGAAGGGTAGAGGGTGGGGGCGGGTCTTATCATTAATATTCATGACATGTAAACGTGTTACCTCTGATTGGCTAACAGCACTGTGACGCTACCTCCAGTGGGTCAGAACAAGCGGATGTGGGTGTCTTACTATGGCGAGAGAGAAGGAACAAACCGCGAAGGGAAAAATACCGCGCGCTGATGTCATTAAGGTGCGACGCGAGGAAATAAAATAAATTCAACAAATGTTTGGGTTTTTACTGAACAAACAAACAAATAAAATGAACGAGTGACTTAAAAAAAAGAATGTGGGTGTCTTTGTAAAAACTGTTTTGATTGGCTATTATAACAGAGCATGCTGCATGCTTTTTGGTTTTGTAGTACAGAGTACCTGGCTAACTGCAGGAAGCGGTTAGCTGCACAGCTAATGTAGCCATTGCAAGGCTAACGTGGCACTGATTTTAAAACACGGCAAAACGACTTAACAGTTATACCTTACCTGTTTGGTGTTTGTTGCTGATGCGGCAAGGATGCTTGGTACGGACCCAGGCTTCAGTGACAGTTGATGTGCAAAACCTGCCCTGTACTGTCCCAAGTTGTGGAAACATTCCTCAGGAAAATGCTTCCGACAAACATACACCGTCTTAGGTAGACTCGACGGCGTATTATTGGAGTAAATAAAATTAAGCCACTGCGTCTTCAGGGGCTCTCCCGTCGGCAGTAAAAACAGACTCCTTTCTGTGTTGTCACATCCAAGTACAGCGCAATTTCCATGTTTCGCTTGCTTAGGTGATGCCATGTTGCTGTGTCCTCTATGGTCTCCTCACTACAACTGGGCGGGCAATCCATACAGTGGGTGGGAATCCAGAGGGGGGGCGTGGGGATCATCTCCCTTGCTGACGTAGTAAAGGGAAGAGTTTATCAACGCGCCGTTTTGACGCGCCATTCTCAAATGTTGGGCATAGTTTGGTTTACACATTATGAAATTTCTAGCCACTGGGGTGACTTAAGAAGGTCAGAGGAACTCATTTTAACGTTAAAAAACCTCAGAAAGTGAAAATTTCATGCCATGGGACCTTTAATAAAAGGTAAAAATGTACAATATAAACGACGTAGATCTGTAGTTCTAGTGTACATATATTCAGATTCAAGACTGTTTGAGGCTTCTGATGTTCAAATTTATAAACTGAGACATTTTGGGCTTTGGATATTTTATACATTGTAGATATACTCAGTAACATCTGGAAGATTGAATGAGCCATAAATGAATAATTCTGCTCCAGGCTTGCTCCCAATGACCAAGTGTTTCTGTCGAAGATGATGTGCTATTGGTTGCACAGGTCTTTATTGACTGACTGCTTCACCATCATTTCCCACGGGAATGAACTTTGATCCCGGGACTGCAGCTTTGGTGTAGACGACGTAAGCGTACAGCCTCTTGTTTGTGAGTGAAACAGAGTCTGTATGCATGTACGCACGAGGGGGTGTGTGCTCTCAGTCTGACCCAGACGTACATGCAGACTGACAATGAAGATCAGTGAGGCTCCATTAGCCACAGTCTTCCCTTGAGAATGCTCGCTCAAAAGATGCACAAGCTCAAATGGGGGTGGGCAGACCTTTTTTCCCGGGAAAAAGGGGACGGGGGCACAAAAACAACTATGTGTGGGAGAAGACGATAAAGTGGAGCTCTGGAGGACCATGGGGGTGGGTGGAGTCCTATTGTGAGGCATGGTCACTGCATATAAGCCAGCCAGAAAGAAGCTGCACGTTTAGAGGACATTTAAATGCGCACACAAATAAAACAGCCCCCAGCTGTTCAGGCAACATGGGAAATGGCACGCTACTGAGGTGGATTAATAGTGACATGGAAAAAAGAAAGACAGGAAAGTCAGAAGGGGAAAAAAACCGACAAGGACACACTAATGTGAGTTTTATTGCCAAAAGAGTATGTCTGCACATCATGCAAATTACACTAGGGGTTGTATTTTTTGTGAAAGCTTTTTTACTTACTCTCTCTCTCTTCCCCCACCTCTCCCTTTGTTTTCCTCTCTATCCACAAATATGCGCATTCTTAAATACTAAACCTTTAAAATCTTCACTGTCCATTTATTTCTCCCCACAGTAACAGAAACTCACACGCTGATCTCTTATCATCTCTGAATGAAGCATCGCTAAATGTATCTCGAGCCATTTCTAGAACATTACATATTACCAAACAGAGACATGATGGGGAAACAGGGCTCTGCTTAAAAATCATAGCAAGACAAGCCATCTCGCTTTTGGGCCAGCACAAATATTAAATGCACAAAAGCCAGCCAATCAGAGGCGTTACTGTTCAGTGTTTTAACCGAAACCTCAGATGGGGTTGTGAGAAACCTATCCTGTAAATCGTCGCTGTCAGGTCAAAACCTGCTATGTGACGTTTTTCCTTTTTTACAGGAGACGTAAAAAACTGAATACAACTCTGAAATAACAAGCTGAGAAGCCAGTAAAAGTTGTTCTATTATTAGCTTGGTCAGTTAAATATCCATCAAAATAGCTAATTGCAGCATTATATTAGCGTAAATTGCAAAAAAAAAAAAATCATGCTTGAGAATTGACCTAAATTGTCACATAGCAGGTTTTGAACTGACAGCGACAAAATATTACACGGACTGGGGGGATGAAAATGGATGAGGCACGGCTTTGATACAGCAAGCATGTTCTTAGGTGTGTATCTGCGTTACATGTATTAATTCTGTGATCTCTGTAAAGCCTGTTTTGGTTTCAGGGTCTAAATCTTTGTCTGCATCTAGTTCTAACGACAGCATAGACGCCTCCTTTCTAATGTGATCTGATCAGACACTGCAATCCACCAAAAAAAAAAAAAAACCTTTTTCATATTCTCATTCTCTCTCTCTCCCCCACACTTCCTATCAGGCTGATAATGGTTCGCAACAGCAGCTACCCTGGCCCTGTGGTACAAAGCAATATCAGATTCTGCAGACTATCTTTGTGTGTTGGTTGGTTGGCATAACAACAGTGCTCAAAATAGATGACTGTGCCTTGAGGAAACATTTTCCCTATTTGCGTATAAATCATATCTACTCAAACTGGAACACTGAACAATACCCAAAACAGTAATAAACTATATTCTTAACATTTTCCATTCCTGAAATATAACCGACTGAAATTTAATCTCCCTCCCAGTGAAAAACATCCGTTGGTTGGGGGAAAAGGTTGATATCAACCACAAATTATAGTATAGTTCTATTAATACAGCATCGTGTTCTGTAAGATTGCAATAATACGACTAAACATCCTGACTCCTTTTCAACCACACCACTCTTTTCATGGAACACCTACACTAAGATAACTCCTATTAGATCATCAACGTTAATGGACTGCTGCAGGGACATGGATATAAAGTTACAAGGCAGCTGGAAGCAGTCTCTGATCAGGTGCAGATATAGAATTACTTCAAGAGATGTTCAAGAGAGTTACAAGGAGGCCAGACAGACCAAAACCAAGGGTGGGACTATATATATATATATATATATATATATATATATATATATGAGTGATTCCATGCTTATGGGTACTGAAATGGGGACATGAACTTATTTTTAAAAATTCACCTAAAACCATTTCTTTTTTTTACCATCAGGTCACAAAACATGTAATCGTTAATGAATGATATGTTAAAAGATAACTTTAATTTTCTGAGATGTAATAAAAACATATTTATATGCCAAAGTCAGAACGTAACAGAAGTGTTGTGGACATATATATTCTCAATTTTAACAATGTAGAATTACTTTTTGAAACATAGGAAGGTGATCTCATCTCATCTCATCATCTCTAGCCGCTTTACCCTTCTACAGGGTCGCAGGCAAGCTGGAGCCTATCCCAGCTGACTACGGGCGAAAGGCGGGGTACACCCTGGACAAGTCGCCAGGTCATCACAGGGCTGACACATAGACACAGACAACCATTCACACTCACATTCACACATACGCTCAATTTAGAGTCACCAGTTAACCTAACCTGCATGTCTTTGGGGGAAACCGGAGCACCCAGAGGAAACCCACGTGGACACGGGGAGAACATGCAAACTCCACACAGAAAGGCCCTCGCCAGCCCCGGGGCTTGAACCCAGGACCTTCTTGCTGTGAAGCGACAGCGCTAACCACTACACCACCGTGCCACCCTTAGGAAGGTGATGTTTTAGCAAATATAATTAATAAACATGTGTAGTAGAATAAACATACACATTCTTTCAATAAGATTAACATGGTATATAGCTAGACTGTAATTAATTTGTAACAGACGCGAGATGGACAATCGTAACAGAAGTAATGTAACAGACATCATTTTGGAACTCATAGGCTTGACTTTGGCATATAAATATGTTTTTATTACATCTCAGAAAATTAAAGTTATCTTTTAACATATCATTCATTAAAGATTACATGTTTTGTGACCTGATGGTAAAAAAAGAAATGGTTTTAGGTGAATAAGTTCATGTCCCCATTTCAGTACCCATAAGCGTGGAATCACTCATACATATATATATATATATATATATATATATATATACACACACAACACATTGGAAGGTTATAGCTAAATCCTGCATCACATGGTTATCTTTAAAAAAAAAAAAGGACAACTCTGCTCATGATGGCACAGAGTCTCCATCAAAATCTTACTACTGTTAATACTTCCGCATCCAAGTGGTTTGTGATAAAAGTCAAAACACAAATGACTTAGATTTACCTACATACCGTATATGCTACTCACAATCTCTAACTGATGGCCTGATCAGTGACAGGGCTCTAATTTTTAGCCCACTATCTAATCTTAAGCCTCCAGAAGCCCAGCCTTACATGTTTACATGTAAACACAGTTGTGTCTTTTACCATATGGCCCTCTTGTTAAAGTGCCATTCCACCATTGGATGTATTTTTTTGGCATAAAATACAATATATTTTATGACAACATGACTAGACAGAGAAATCTTTTAGCTTCAAAATGATATCTCAAACATAATTTTTTGACAACGACAAGTATATTCATTTTGCGACCAAAGTCACCTACCCTTTTAATTTCCGCGCGGTAGTGAAACGTGATGTCATCGGCAGGTTCCCCTTCTTGTGTACCACGTGGCACAGATTATCAGCAATGGCGGATAGAACGCGATTGTCAGCTTCGGAAAAGAAGCGAAGGAAAATAGCAAGTGATGCCCAAAGGAGACGGTCGATGGTGAATATCGGCACAGCAATCGACAAGTGGAAATCGCGTTCTATCCGCCATTGCTGATAATCTGTGCCACGTCACACGTGACGTGGTACACAAGAAGGGGAACCTGCCGATGACATCACGTTTCACTACCGCGCGGAAATTAAAAGGGTAGGTGACTTTGGTCGCAAAATTAATATACTTGTCGTTGTCAAAAAATTATGTTTGATATATCATTTTGAAGCTAAAAGATTTCTCTGTCTAGTCATGTTGTCATAAAATATATTGTATTTTATGCCAAAGAATACATCCAATGGTGGAATGGCACTTTAATACTCTTGATTGTGGGCCAACACTTGGTCTCATGAGCCGCACCACATTGGTCAATTACATATTTTTTGTGTTATATGTCTCATGTAAAGCGATGTCACATGCAGTCCTTAAATGATGGATTTCTGGTTTCAGTAAAATTGTGTTTTTTGTTCTAACTCACTTCTCACTGCAGATTACTTTAGGAAAACACTGTCATATCTAAAAAATTATGTTTAGGTAGCTGGTAAAGATTCGGCACGGCCTACAGATTGAAGGTGCAAAACTTTGGGTGAAACAGTAAGTGAAAGCCGGTGCTTACCGGGTGGCAAACATGGCTCGAAGGGAAGAGAAGGTGGCAGCATCCTCTTTCAGGGCTTTGAGCTCGTTGCGAAGCTTCATCATTGTCTCAGTCACCATGGCCTTCTCGTTCTCATATTTGCTCTTCAGGTTGGCCAGTGCTACCTCAGCAGTCTGAGGGACAAGGACAGGGGGATATGATAAGGCAAACTGGCTATCTACAAAGCAATAAATCAGCTAATCAACGCTGAGCTAACAATTCAGAATGATTCAAGCATTGGATGACATCACAAACTGAGCTCTTATGTAACTCTTTTTAAATTTCTGTTTTATGGGAACACAGAGAATTGTTAAATAAACAGTTGCTCCAAAGAGGACTTAAAAATATATATACTGTGAGTGCTGGGGTACTTTAAAGGATGTCAATATTAGTGCTGTGCAGTACCATCGTGCTGTTAATGAGAATTTAAATTTAACTACAGTAAACCTGGAACATGATGTTGAAATGTCTACCCAGCTGCCTAACTACTTTTAAAGCAGATACGCAGAACCTTTATTTTTAAATACATTTCTGAGTGGATAGTATCTCCATCCTTGACTCTTGTATGCTGCATAAATGGGAATTAAAAAATATTTTTGAGAGTTAAAATCAACCGCAAAGTTGGCATTCGAGCTGCCCCGCTGAGCCAGCCAGCCCCGAGTGTGTCACGTCACAGGAACCGGTTTTAAGGCTGAGGCCTTTGACAGCTATAGACCAAAGTCAAATAAACAAAAATTTATGGTGAAAGTAAGAAATACTGTTACCGACTTGCTCAACTCAGACTGATTTGACTTCACTGATTGTGGGTGGACTCTCATTAAAACAGGATGGGTGTTATAACTTCTGCAACATACATGTACATGCATGCGTTTTCACTGATAAAACGTAAAAGGCTAATTAAATAATCAGATGAACTGAGACGATCACATTCTGAAGCAAATTAATCTTATACCGGTAAATTAAACACACAATACAAGTTACATGTATTAATCTAAATGCAGGTAAACAACGTGTTGTTTTTGTTGTTTTGTATCCAAATGAGAGTCGCTTCTTACCCGTCTGTGTTCTCGTTTCTTGAAGTTCGATCTTGTGGCTAATTGTTTTTGAAACAATCTGACTTTCAGTTGTTCGTTCAGTTCTCTGTTCATTCGCTTCTTCCACGTAAGGGCAAGATGGCTGCAATATCCAGCAGAGAAATCAGACGGCTGCTCCACTCTTTCTCCATTTTCTCCATTACTGAGTACTCCGCCATTACTGCTCGGCTCAGGCAATTACTAAAACCCAGGACGGGACATCACCGATTTTAGCAACAACTGCAGGGATGTCATTGCCCGAGCGATAATATGTCACGTCCTGTTCCGTCCCGGGTTTTACCAACAACCCTCGGCTCACACTCCGGGAGAACCAGTGCAACTGAACTTACTTTCCTTTTTTTAAAAAAAAATTAATTAATTAATTAATTAATTAATTAAATAAATACTTTAATTTTCTTGTAGTTTTATTTAATTGTTGGTACTGCACGCTCTTTCAATACGGGCTTATAGCCAACGCTCCTCAACAGATCAGAGGTCTCGTACGAGTCCTCAGTAAAATGTGCAGAGCAGAGGAGAGACCACTTCGTAGGCACCCAATGTGCCCGTGAACTTCTCGCAAAACGCGTCCAAATCTTTGCAGTTTGAACATTCTTGGGCCATGACTGCAACGTAAATCCACCTTCTGTCGTGTTGCTGCACCCGCCAGCAACACATCTGCGTGGCATGGCGATAAATTAGCTCAAAATGGAGGCTCGGAGTTGCAGTCAGCTCTGTGTTTTAGTATAGCGGAAACGGCGATGAGTCCGATAACCTTCCTGCGGTGATGTTACGGATGTCAATGTCATTCACTCGGACCGCTACCTATATGAATCATTTTAATCGTAAAAATTACAACATTAGATTTATTGTTAACGCTTAAAACTATTCCTGTGCCATTCTTGAGGTCTCGAGGCATTTATAAACGAAAGTGAGGCCATGGTTCTGCGTATCACCTTTCATGCTGTGTGATGGAACAACAAAGGTCACCTAGCAGCTTCAAAGAATCAGACACATACACCCACACTGCCCTGAAGGATCTGCACATACACTAATGCTCTTATCTTTATACAGTACAGAGAACAGCGGGCTTAGCTGTCAGCAATAAAGATGCTGTGATCCATGTGGAATCTGCTGACCAGACAAACAGGTGTGCCTCATTTTTTAATACACCCCTCATTTTATCATTCCTAAATCCTAAAGTATTATTCACACATTTAACGCATCTAATATTTGAATAGTAGGATTATGTTCATAAAATAAACCTCAATTTCAACTGTTATTCTTCAAATCAGGAGCAGTAGCAACAATACTAACCTGCTTGTTGGCTTTAAGGACAGTTCTCAAGGTGGCGATCTGCTCTCTTTTGGTGCTGAGAAGAGACTTGAGCTTCAGGATCTCTTCCACATTGGCCTCGTGGTCACGGTCAGCAGTGGGACAAAGCTCGGCAGAAGCCAGGCGCTGACGAGACAGCTCTGTGCTGCGGTCTACGGCCAGTTGCAGGTGTCTGATCTGGTCACGGATGATGGCTACTAAGTTGTAGATGTTCATTGGCTCTTTGCGTGGGTCAGCCACTGGGGAAGAGACAGGGGATGGAGATTCTGCCTCGGGGGTGGGGAAGAGTCCACGCGTCAGGAGGATGGGTGAACGACGGCCACGACCCTCAGGGCTGCCCCGATTGTTGGTATTGGTGCCAGCGTTGGCTTTGCCCTCACGGTAGAAGTCAAGCATGACACGGCTGGGCGTCTCATTGTTGCACATGCAAACATGGTGGTAAAGGTTGGCGAGCTCCTCACTGAATGTGGCCAGCTCGTCTTGTGCCACGCTTAGACTTCCCTGGCTCTCACCGGCTGCTTCACTGGCCCGGCGTAACTCTTTCTCCATCTGTGCCAGCTGCTCACGCTCTGCACGGCTGCTGCACTCCAGGGTACTCAGCTCAGAGCGGAGTGACGCCACCTGGCTCTCCAATCGGCTACGCTCCTCCTCAAGCTGCGATCGGCAAGCAGAGTATTCAGACTTCAGAGTTTTCAGTTCCTCTTTCAGGTGACCCGCCTCGGAAACAGCAACCTAGGATTTACAAATGTACCAAGTTAAACTAATGTTTTTTTGAATATTGCTCATTTTACCATTGGAATGTGTCCACTCATATCTACAGCATAACCTCATTCTGTACCCATAACCATACATGCTTGTCCAGAAGTGTGTGACAAAAACAAATACCATCCAACGACATATACAATGGACTCAACGCTAGTCTCACCTTGTACTTGCACTCCAGGATCTCAGGCCCATTGATGTCCACCTCATAGTAGTCGCTGTCCTCATTGCTGTCACGTTCTTTCTCGTTGTCCAGGGCTGACTGGCGCTCCTTGCTGGCGTGAAGCTTGCGCATGGCATTCAGATTCTCAGTGAGGCGGCTCACCTTCTCATGCTCCTCTGACAGAGCCCCGTGGGCCTGCTCCAACTGCTTTTGTGAGTCCTGCAGCGTTGATAGCAACGTCACCTTCTCCCGCTCCACCTGACCGATTAAGACAAGATGTGGTCAAATGGTGAATATTTAATAATTTTTTGGCTTCACGTGATAAAAATGAAACATCAAGATATACAGCAATACACAGTTCTGTGCAAAAGTCTCAGGCAACCTTTTTTTTTCATACAAACTCGGTTATAGATTTCTATTTTATGACTTCTACATTATTGAATCGGTACAAAACATTTTAGAATTCCACGTTAGGTCATTTTCCAGCACAAAATGTTACAGAAAAAAAGTTTGTATCTGAGCAGTATATTACATAAGAGACCCCTTTTCAGATTAAAAAAAAAAGAAAACATAATGAAGGCTATTGGGTTTTGGTGCAAAATGAAGACGCGAGTGTGACACACTGTAAAAAAAAAAATTAGTTAAGCCAACTTAAAAATGTAATGCAACCTGCTGCCAAAGAATTTTGAGTAAACTCAACTCCGGGCCAAATAGTTGTGCTGACTTGCTCTTTTAAGTCGACACAGATGAGTATTTTATGTTGACCTTACTTTATTTCGCAAGTTCAGTGCATTCAAATTGTGATGTTGAAATAAATTGAAATAATCACTCCAATTAACTTGGAAAAGCAAGTTGGCACAAAAAGCATTAAGTTATCCTAAATTGTTCTTTTAAGATACTTTTTCCACCTTTATTGGATAGGACAGTGTAGAGACAGAAGATGAGCAGGGGAGGGATCGCGAAATGACCTTAGGTCAGAATCGAATGCGGGGTCCCGGATTTATGGTATGGTACCTGAGCCATGACGCCCCAAATTATCCTTTTAAGTTCACATAGAAGAGTATTTTATGTTGACTTGACTTGCCTTTGCATTCAAATTGTTTAGTTGAAATAAATTGAAATAATAATGCCAATTAACTTAGAAGAGCAAGTTGGCACATCATGGTTCTAAGTTGAGTTTACTCAAAATCCTTTGACAGCAGGTTGCGTTACATTTTTAAGTTGGCTTGACTATTTTTTTTTTACAATGATTTAGTGCGCATTACATTTTTTAGTTAACACAAACCTCTCAACACTTAAGTTCTACTTCACTTTGCCTATTATTACACAAACGGAAACAAATACCGACATACAAGGAGGGAATTCCCTGGCCTCTGTTGAGGAAAGCTTAGTCTATACTCCTATATAACGTCTCGTGTCAGTTTCCACGGACTTCTCACTCCACCCAACCGTTGAAACTTTCGAACTTGTGAAGTGCGCATGCGCAGTGGCATCAGTTAAGGGGCGTCAATCAGCACTTGAATATACAAGTTCACTTAACTTAATTTTCCAATTCCTATGAACTTGTGGCGAAGGAAAGGCGTCTCAACTATTTTTTTTTAGTTACTTGAACAATTAGAAGGGAAATTTGTTCATTCAACTTAGAATCCTTTTTTCACTCAACAATTTTGCAAGTTACATTTTTTACAGTGGCGGCATGGTGGTGTAGTGGTTAGCGCTGTCGCCTCACAGCAAGAAGGTCCGGATTTGAGCCCCGTGGCCGGCGAGGGCCTTTCTGTGCGGAGTTTGCATGTTCTCCGCGTGGGTTTCCTCCAGGTGCTCTGGTTTCCCCCCACAGTCCAAAGACATGCAGGTTAGGTTAACTGGTGACTCTAAATTGACCGTAGGTGTGAATGTGAGTGTGAATGGTTGTCTGTGTCTATGTGTCAGCCCTGTGATGACCTGGCGACTTGTCCAGGGTGTACCCTGCCTTTTGCCCGTAGTCAGCTGGGATAGGCTCCAGCTTGCCTGCGACCCTGTAGAAGGATACAGCGGCTAGAGATAATGAGATGAGATTTTTTACAGTCAAAGTGTCCAGAAGAACTGTGGCTGGTTCTGCAAGATGCTCAGTAAAACCTACAGCTCATTTCCTTATAAAACTGCACTCACTGTACCTGAGACTATTATATTTTTTTAAAGCAAAAGGTCGTCTCACACCGAATATTGACTTTGTTTCACGTATTATGGCTTCCTGCTGTTTACAGTATTTTTTCTTGTTGAAACATTTCATTTCATTATTTTTAAGACATTTTTGGTCTACTGCATTTCTTTACATGTGCCTAAGACTTTTGCACAGTACTGTATAGTTCTTTGCCTTAAAGCCTTAACTGACTCAGAGGAATTACAAAATGACTGCGCTCTCATCCTGACTTGCATTTACATGCACTCACCTGACAATTGCTTTTTTCCCCCAGAGGAAATTTTGGCCAAAAAAAAAATTGGGACATGCAAAAAGCCAACAACCGCTCATGGCTCGATTCAATGGTTTTCATTTTCCAGGAAAATATGAAGTATATCAAGGTGGCAACGTTGAGGCCTGGTTCTGTTACTACATGCTTATACAAGTACTAAGGTTGCATGTATATTGGAGTGCTCTGTTCACCTGATATTCACTTCAGACCTGTATCTATTCTAAGAATAAGTTTTCTCTGGCCGTAACATTTATCGAAACCAAAACATTTAGAAAGTTTTGGTTTGGTATTTTTCCTTTCTGATACTATAGAGATTATGATTTTGGTGGCATTAAAATGTGCACTCCTACACACAATGGTGTGTGTGTGTGTGTGTGTGTAGGGACTCTTGGGCTACCAAGCAGAATAAAATGTAGCATGAAGCCATTTTAGAGAGGATCATGTTTTATTCTTGAGCGTCAAAGTTCTCACTCACCTTCATTAATAATTCAAGGGGGTAATATGATCTGCCCTAAAGGCCTTAAGTGTCTGGATTAAATTAATATTTCTGCGGATATATATACAGTGGTGCTTGAAAGTTTGTGAACCCTTTAGAATTTTCTATATTTCTGCATAAATGTGACCTAAAACATCATCAGATTTTCACACAAGTCCTAAAAGTAGATAAAGAGAACCCAGTTAAACAAATGAGACAAAAATATTATACTTGGTCATTTATTTATTGAGGAAAAGGATCCAATATTACATATCTGTGAGTGGCAAAAGTATGTGAACCTTTGCTTTCAGTATCTGGTGTGACCCCCTTGTGCAGCAATAACTGCAACTAAACATTTCCGGTAACCATTGATCAGTCCTGCACACCGGCTTGGAGGAATTTTAGCCCATTTCTTTCGTACAGAACAGCTTCAACTCTGAGATGTTGGTGGGTTTCCTCACATGAACTGCTCGCTTCAGGTCCTTCCACAACATTTTGATTGGATTAAGGTCAGGACTTTGACTTGGCCATTCCAAAACATTAACTTTATTCTTCTTTAACCATTTTTTGGTAGAATGACTTGTGTGCTTAGGGTCGTTGTCTTAGTGCATGACCCACCTTCTCTTGAGATTCAGTTCATGGACAGATGTCCTGACATTTTCCTGTAGAATTCACTGGTATAATTCAGAATTCATTGTTCCAATAGAGATGGCAAGCCGTCCTGGCCCAGATGCAGCAAAACAGGCCCAAACCATGATACTACCACCACCATGTTTCACAGATGAGAAAAGGTTCTTATGCTGGAATGCAGTGTTTTCCTTTCTCCAAACATAACGCTTCTCATTTAAACCAAAAATTTCTATTTTGGTCTCATCCCTCCACAAAACATTTTTCCAATAGTCTTCTGGCTTGTCCACATGATCTTTAGCAAACTGCAGATGAGCAGCAATGTTCTTTTTGGAGAGCAGTGGCTTACTCCTTGCAACCCTGCCATGCACATCATTGTTGTTCAGTGTTCTCCTGATGATGGACTCATGAACATTAACATTAGCCAATATGAGAGAGGCCTTCAGTTGCTTAGAAGTTACCCTGGGGTCCTTTGTGGCCTTGCCGACTACTACACACCTTGCTCTTGGAGTGATCTTTGTTGGTCGACCACTCCTGGGGAGGGTAACAATGGTCTTGAATTTCCTCCATTTGTACACAATCTGTCTGACTGTGGATTGGTGGAGTCCAAACTCTTTAGAGATGGTTTTATAACCTTTTCAAGCCTGATGAGCATCAACAACGCTTTTTCTGAGCTCCTCAGAAATCTCCTTTGTTCGTGCCATGATACACTTCCACAAACGTGTTGTGAAGATCAGACTTTGATAGATCCCTGTTCTTTAAATAAAATAGGTTGCCCACTCACACCTGACTGTCATCCCATTGATTGAAAACACCTGACTCTAATTTCACCTTCAAATTAACTGCTAATCCTAGAGGTTCACATACTTTTGCCACTCACAGATATGTAATATTGGATCATTTTCCTCAATAAATAAATGACCAAGTAGAATATTTTTGTCTCATTTATTTAACTGGGTTCTCTTTATCTACTTTTAGGACTTGTATGAAAATCTGATGTTGTTTTAGGTCATATTTATGCAGAAACATAAAAAATTCTAAAGGGTTCACAAACTTTCAAGCACCACTGTGTATATATATATATATATATATGTGTGTGTGTGAGAGACCCAAATATACATCAGGCAAGATGGGAACTCATGCCACGCACTACTCAATGACTGAGCTATTATACTCTCCCAGCGGTGGCCATCTTGAATCGGCTAGTTTCAAATCTTCGAGATTGATTGGTTGGTGGGCGACTGAGAGCTCTGGGGAAAGGACAGCGAGTGCATACCAAGGATGAGAATCACATTACTACTGTGCTGATCATTCATCTGTACTGGCTGACAGCAGTTTAATGTACTCAGAGAGCAAGATACAACTTTAAAATGCTTTCAGAATAGGCTGCTGTCACAAACATGCACACACACTTGCAATGAACACGCACAATGCATCTCAGTTTCCATGGAGATGGCCCTACCAGGTCGAAGTTTATGGGTTGGTTTCCTGACAGATGGCAGAGTTCGCGGCACCAAAAGAGGTATGGGGCTAGGGCAGCTATGCTCAAGCTCTACTAATAGTATTTAATCAGCATAGCTGTCAGCCCAATCACAACAGAGCATTTATCATACTCAGGACACAGTAACAAGTGCACTGGCTTCCTGCTAAATGAAACACTGATGACTTGTTTTGATCATGATTCTTGATTTAAATTTGCCGTCTTCTAAAACTGGACGTAAAAATTATGAAACTAATTTCGAAAGCAAAAGTGCAGATAAGGGAAGTGGTGCGTGTATTATTACATGTAGTGACTGAAGCACCATATATTTGGTGTACCGTCACACTACACAGATTACAACATACATCATGTTTGTCTGGCGATGTCTGCTCACAGGTCAGCGCTGTGTAATACCTGCACAAGTTGTTGTTTAAGCTTCTGGATTTCAGAGATGTTGAGTTCACTCAGCAAGTCATCCACAAGGCTGGGGGCTGGACGGAACAGCTGGTCCTTTTTGGGCGTAGACATCCGGTTATCTTCGGCATCCGGGATCTTGTCAAAGCCATTTTCATAGCCGTGGATGGGGTCATCATTGTTGGGCTCGATCATCACATCTTCGCTGAATTTCAACCCATCCAGAGAGATACTCAAGGAATTGTGGTACATGGAGTCCCCAATGTTCATGTACTGGGACAGTTCCTTCCTCATGGCCGCCTGTACCAAGAAATAAGATGCGCAATATGTGATGACAGGCAATTTACTTAGCAGTACAACCAAGATGTTTGAAAATATATCAGTTCACATGAGCGTATCTAAAACATTAATAATGACTGCATCAAATTAGATTCGGGTGAAATCCAGAAACAGACTTTTATTCATGCAGAATTTAGTACAGATTCCTGATTCTACACTTGACCACTACTTTAAAGTATGCTATGCTGAGTTGAACTGAAAACTGTATTGGTTGCTGGATATAAGCTCCTCATCTCATTATCTCTAGCCACTTTATCCTGTTCTACAGGGTCGCAGGCAAGCTGGAGCCTATCCCAGATGACTACGGGCGAAAGGCGGGGTACACCCTGGACAAGTCGCCAGGTCATCACAGGGCTGACACATAGACACAGACAACCATTCACACCTACGGTCAATTTAGAGTCACCAGTTAACCTAACCTGCATGTCTTTGGACTGTGGGGGAAACCGGAGCACCTGCAAACTCCGCACAGAAAGGCCCTCGCCAGCTACGGGGCTTGAACCCGGACCTTCTTGCTGTGAGGCGACAGCGCTAACCACTACACCACTGTGCCGCCTGATATAAGCGCCTATGACACAAAATTATCCGCATTCACCAATAGCAGCCTCTTCATGTACAATGTCAAAAGGTGGATGAATGTAAATCCAAGCAAAACATAGCACCGACACTCCCACATTCCACAGCGACAACTGTGGGGTGTATAGAGCCAAATCTGTGCGACTGGCTTGATGAGAATGAAGCAACATACTGTGATACTGTGTGATACTGAAAACTTGTGGGATTATTTGGAACAGCAGGTGGAACACCAAAACAGGCTATGACGTTGAGCTGAACTGCACCCTGATAGCGAAAGAGTGGACTAGAACTGACAGGAATCCTCTTGAGATGCTGGAGGAATGAGGCGTAATCAAGTAATAGTGAAGAAGTGACAGCATGGCCATGGTATGTATGTGTTTCAGATGGCAATTTAACTAAATAAGAGTGTATTGTATCTTATTGCTTTTTTTTTAATATTTGTGTGTTGTGTCTGCTGCAGCTCCTGCCTTCTGCTCCCTCTCAGTCTTGATGGTTTCCAAAGCTTCTCCCAGCTGTCTCTCGGCTATCTCCTTCAGACGGATAGCATCCTCCAATTGGCTGTTCAGGAACTGCGTGTCCTCCTCCAGGCGACGAATCTCATGCTTCAGGCCCTCAAACTCCACCTACAAATCAAAAAGTGAAACAGTTGTGATACTTTAGTGGAGGTGAAGCCTATACATGTTCTTATGACCCATTATAACTCACGACAAGATGAATTCAATGATTTATGCACAGTGATGGCCAATTCATTAGTGCAGGGGTTTTCAAAGTGTGGGAGAGTGAGCCCCCCCTCAGAGAGCAAATAAACAACAGCGCCCCCCCTCACAATTTTTGTTGTTGCTACACTTAATGTTCCATTCGTATTTAAAAAAAAATGGTTGTTGTACACATTTTTATTTTTTTCTTTTACACATTTTAAACATCTGTGCTTTTTAAAACATCTTTTTTTACACATTTTAAACATCTGTGCTTTTCTTTTTAAAACATCTTGTTTTACACAGTTTAAACATCTCATAGCATCGTTAGCTAGCACCTCTTGGCAGACAACACACTGTGGCAGTGGAGCATCTTCAGATCCAGTCCATGAAAATCCAAACTTTAAATAATCGTGGTCATACTTCCTTCTTTTTCCAGTCCCCCCAGGATTTTGCGGGCCTTTTTTGTGATTGTTGCAGGCTAAAATGTCTGACGTTGCGGGGTTTTCCAAAAAATTACGATGAAAGTTGCAGTGTTTTTTAGTTTTTTGTTGCGATTACATTGCGGGAGGAAGTGAAAGTTGCTAGAAACTGTTGCGATTTTCTCTTTTTGTGATTAAAATTGAGTGATATGTTAAATATTAAGTTATTACTGAAAAACTATTGATTAAAAAAACAGACACTGAGAAATGGTCCTATAAACAACTTTACCAATATAAAAGATTACCAGGACTACAAAAATGCAGAAAAATAGGCTTTACTTATCCAAATGCACCTGTTGGTTCAAAAGTTAAAGTGCATAGAACCTCACAGCACAACATGAAGTTACCTTCAAATATAATATAAATGCCTCAGCTTTCATGTAAGAAGAAAAACTATTAATACTAGTACTGTGTGCAGGCAGTCTCTCCTGAAGACTAAATTAAACAATAATTATAAACTAATAAAATAAATGGCTCAGGCTTCATAGAAGAAAAAAAAACAATTTGAACAGAATCTCACAGTATGATGCTGAAGCTGCCTAAACAATGGAAAATAAAATACCATTTTGGCAAAAATGTTGGCAGCCATTAATTTCTTGTATTAAGTAAAAAAATAATTTAAAGTGCACACAGTCCTTCACTGTAAATATAACACACTTTCAGTAACAGAATTTAAGCCTACATAAACATTGTCTCGCACATGCAGTGTTCCCAGATACTGCTGACATTTTCCAGCCCAAAATATGTTCAAAATCCGCCAAAATGCACTTAAAACCGCCCAATCTGGCAACACTGCGCGCATGCTGCTTCTCTTGAACGTATACACGGAAGTAAGGCGGAAGGTAGTTTGTCGACGTCACCTCAAGACTGCTGCAATTCAAATTTGCGGGAAGGTTGCGGTGATTGGATATAATTGCAACACCGCCCTGAATTCGCGGGGATTGGTTGAATCGCAACATCGTGAAATCCTGGAGGGTCTGATTTTTTGCTTGGCCCAGACTCTGTCTCCTCACTCACTGTAGCTTTAGGTACTAAAAATCGATCCATTTTGTCTCTGGCAAAGGCTAGCTGAAGTTCGCTAAATGTCCGCAATAGTAACTTATTCTGGCTTATGTTTCCTCACGTTGCACCCCCCCGAAGAACTCTGGCGCCCCCCAGGGGAGGCGCGCCCCACACTTTGAAAAGCCCTGCATTAGTGCATTCATTAGATTGATGCCTTGAGTAAAAACATAAATAAATAAAGGTTACCTGGCTCTGTTTGAGCACAGACACATGTTTCTGCAGCGCAATGTTTTCCTCCTCCAATTCGCTGTAGTCCTGCAGCAGACGAGCCTCGCGGAATTTGTACTCCTTGATGTCATCACGGAGTCGGGACCTCTGCAGCTCCACCACCTGACTGTTCTACAGGGCAAAAATGAAAGATAGTTTGAGTGATTTTTTTTTTTTTTTGTGGCAGAGAGTGAAAGAGGGTGATTTTCAGTTGTCATGGAAACCACACATTTCAGGATCACACTTGGATGGCCAAACTGATACAGATGGTCAACATGAGCAATGTATGTGTGTATGAGAGCAGGAGACAGATGGTGATTACTTGAAAATCAGTAAGCGGATAAAATCAGTAAATCCAGAATGACAAACATATACCTGCACAGTGCATTACAGGGTTATTCAACTAAAATTTGTGAAGGTCCAGTTACATAAAAGGTCTGGATAAGCAACTAATAGAACTGAATGGTAACAACTGTTTCCTTTAAATGCTTTACCATTAATGAGGAGTCCTTGGCGATAAATAAGACTCTCCTATTCAATGCAGTAAGTTCTGTTTTAGGTGGGGTTTACATTAGACCGTATCAGCGGATCATCAGATTAACGTTTTTAAAACGATTAGTGTGCACACAGCAACGCCAATACACGATTCGCGTGCACACAGCAACGCCAATACACGGATACGCTCGGCTCCGCAGGCATCCTGCGCTCCAAATCACTCCGCCCTGAACAGCGAGTGCCCTCTGGAGGGTGCGCACTCCGGGCCTGCGCAGCTCACAGAGCGCGCGAGTGAAGTGCACAAGCCACGATTCGGGACTGAGCCGCTGTGTGTGTGATCCCAGCGCATATCACTTACCACTTGCAAGTGGAAGGATGGCAAGCCTAAAGACAATCATAACTACACAATGGGCAGTATTTGCATCAGTATTTGCAGTATTTTCATACTTTTATACTCTTTAATGAAAGGTGATACAAGGCGGAAGTCCGCGCCGTTTTTCAGCAGTCGCGTCACATGACCAACGCCAGCGAATCAGGAAGGTGGATGTCACAGTGACGTTGTCCAATGACGACGCCAGCTAGAGCTCAGCACAGCGTATCCGCGTATTCTCAATGTTTACAAAGCACCGGACCAGACACGATCTAGATTGAATACGTGGACCCTGGTGGATTCCCGTTTCCCGGCGTTTCCAGGCGGTTTAATGTAAACGGACAGTGCATCCGCGAAGAAAACGAGACAGATACGGTCTAATGTAAACTTGGCCTTAGACGAGGGCTTCATCTTACCCTTTTTGCCTAGCACCCCAGACTCAGAGGAGATTCATTCATTTTTTTTAAGTCATCATTTCACTAATCAGACTGCAGTGAGTAAATGAAATGAAAATTCTATCAAAGTCTGTGACAATTATTCCTCATCTGTGAAAATTACAGTTATAAAAGCCATGTATAGAAAACTAAAGTTGCTACAATGAACAACTATGTTATAGTCACTTTTCAGTTGAGTCCTCAAAAATATTTTCCTGGGTCTACTGCAGTCTGGACCCTGATGCATTACTTTATGGTCACATTTATTCTTTCCGCTATGATATATTCACCTTTCATTTTCCAGACCTGCCCTTTTTGTGTGCCACCAGTGCCCATCTTCAATCATCGACCATCTTAAGCCATAATTTCTCATGCTATCACTTTTTCCTTATCCCACTCTCCATCTGTCTTTTCTCCACCACACCTCCTCATCAGAGAGGACCCAAAGGAAGCCCAGAGAGGAACATGCTGCTGCATATAACGCTTTATCTTGGGAATATGCATGCGTTAGAATACGTTCTCGCATCATACACAGACGTTTCAAACGCCAAGGTACACATCAGTTCAAGTTCTAGGTAACCCTGCCCTTTTCTACTCAGCTGTTGCAATCCCTGCTAATAAACAGTTGTCATGACATCATGTAAATCCACCAATGATTGGCTTCCAAATTCAACAGGGACGGAATTAGAGCTGGTAGTATCTGGAGACAGCCATTCTGCAAGGAGTCGCTGAACACATGAGCACCAAGAATCCTTTCACATTTATGAGGTTTAGAATGAATAATTACTCACAGTGCAAAGACTGTTGAAAGACGGGAATATCAGTCTAGCCTAAGAATGTAAGACATTTTCTTTTTTTTCAGGTTCTGCTAGCAAACTGAATAAATAATAAGCTTGAATGAACCATTGCTATTGATTATGTTAAGCATATAAATGATAGGGCGGCACGGTGGTGTAGTGGTTAGTGCTGTCGCCTCACAGCAAGAAGGTCCTGGGTTTGAGCCCCGGGGCCGGCGAGGGCCTTTCTGTGTGGAGTTTGCATGTTGTCCGCGTGGGTTTCCTCCGGGTGCTCCGGTTTCCCCCACAGTCCAAAGACATGCAGGTTAGGTTAACTGGTGACTCTAAATTGACCGTGAGTGTGAATGGTTGTCTGTGTCTATGTGTCAGCCCTGTGATGACCTGGCGACTTGTCCAGGGTGTACCCCGCCTTTCGCCCGTAGTCAGCTGGGATAGGCTCCAGCTTGCCTGCGACCCTGTAGAAGGATAAAGCGGCTAGAGATAATGAGATGAGATATAAATGATAGGTTTACGGTAACCCAGATTACTTGAATCCATAACGGGAACAGAGCTATGTAAAAGATCTTTTTCAAAAACAAAACAAAAAACCCACTTTATTCCTGTTCAGTTATTTTAGGAACAGTTTCAATAGCTTAGCCTCATTAGCCCAGAATCAATAGTACAGCAACAGCAGCATTGTATTTGCCCTGATCTCAAATTGTTTGGAGAGTACACATTTTTTTACAAGGTTATTGCCTTTGAAAGAGCATAACAGCCATAAAATATGATTCTCAAGCATGCAAACTGATTAATTACAGACTACATAGCTAATTCATTAAACTCTATTGGCCTTGTTACAAATAAGGTTACAGGTAAGAGAAAGACTGGGCAAGAATTAAAAAACAAAGGGGGGGGGGACAAATTTTTACAACAAAAAAACCCCCTAGCCTTGAGCTTTCCTATGGGCTCACAAGAAGACTTGTGGATTCAGGTTTCAGGTGTCTGCCATACTGCCATAGGGAGGGGTAAAACTTCTTGAATGCGACAGCTAAACCACAGAGGTTGGCACCTTTGGGGTGGTAGTAAATTCCATATGGTCCAGATGGTTATTGAGGGATGTAACTCCACAACACCCTTTCTCCTTTCACATCAACTATAAGGTTAAAGGGGAACAGAGGGCAATATATAGAGTAAATATAACAATAAAACACACATTAACGAACCTTATTCAAGACTTACAAAAGTTTTTTGTTCTAAGGTTGGAAAGTTATCGTGTTTTGAAAGTAGCTCGAGCAAACTATTTCCGCAGTTTGAACAGCCCGCCATGATATTAATTTTATCCAATCAGAATGCACGTTCATTTTCTCTGCGTAACACTCATGACGTATGTATGTGCCCAGTTGTGTTGGCTCATTGAGGTTGGGAATAGCACGTGTGAAATACCTGTTTCTGCCTCTTGCGACGATTTCGCAAGTCCACGGGTGGCGCCTATCTCATTGCAGCAAATAAATTCTGCTGGACTCGTGAGCAACTCCACGTTACATTTTCCGCACGAGCACCGCGCCGTGTCACCTGCACGCAGACGCTCTGCCCCACGCTCGCCACACCCATGGTCAGCATCAGTCTCATCCTCGCCGTCATCCGAGCTTTCTTCTCTTATTTCATCACCGGAGTCGAGAGTACCTCTCCTAGCTATTTTAAGTTCGTTTCTTAAGACAAGGATTTTTTAAGATGTTACCTTGTTGACAGTTTCGGCGAGAATCTTCCGCCTTCTTCAAAACAGTCACCAGATGTGTCCTGGGGGAGCGACCTGACAGCAGGAGGCGTGAACTACCTGTCAAATTGGGTGGGACGTTCACGCCTCCGTAGCGTAACATCAGCTGATAAGGCACGTCACCGCTCGACATCTGGTGACTGTTTTGAAGAAGGCGGAAGATTCTCGCCGAAACTGTCAACAAGGTAACATCTTAAAAAATCCTTGTCTTAAGAAACGAACTTAAAATAGCTTTAATAGTTAGACATAAGTAGTGGTTAGCGCTGTCGCCTCACAGCAAGAAGGTCCTGGGTTCGAGCCCCGGGGCCGGCGAGGGCCTTTCTGTGCGGAGTTTGCATGTTCTCCCCGTGTCCGCGTGGGTTTCCTCCGGGTGCTCCGGTTTCCCCCACAGTCCAAAGACATGCAGGTTAGGTTAACTGGTGACTCTAAATTGACCGTAGGTGTGAATGTGAGTGTGAATGGTTGTCTGTGTCTATGTGTCAGCCCTGTGATGACCTGGCGACTTGTCCAGGGTGTACCCCGCCTTTCGCCCATAGTCAGCTGGGATAGGCTCCAGCTTGCCTGCGACCCTGTAGAAGGATAAAGCGGCTAGAGATAATGAGATGAGATGAATGAGTTAGACATAATGAACTTCCACTACATAGTACCTCTCCTAGGTTCAAACTGGTACCCTTCTAAGCCATAGCCTGCTTGCAGTGTGTCTTGCGGGATCTCTTTGTATGATTCGACAGAGCTGTCGCTTTCGCTTGATGCGCCCGACGCCATGATTACACGCTTATCTCCTCTATTTCGGAGAGTTCCGCTAGTGCAGTGGGTAGGGCTGACGTCACGGTCTTTTAAAAATGGCGACTCGTGTGCGGTTTAGCGTATAAAGTATTATATTTACAATTACCAAGATATTTCGTTGTTTTCTAGTATATAAATTTGATAGAATACTTAAGAATACGTTACTTTGTCACATCAGCAACTGTATATATTATATTTGGTACCCCTTTAAAAAAAAAAAAGTTTGTGGTCACCTGACCATCACACCCATATGTGTTTCTTCCCCAAACTGTTGCCACAAAGTTGGAAGCACACAACTGTCTAGAATGTCTTTGTATGCCGTAACGTTTCAATTTTCCTTCAGTGGAACTAAGGGGCCCAAATCTGTTCCAGCATGACAATGGCCATGTGCGAGTTCCATGAAACATGGTCTGCCAAGGTTGATGTAGAACAGGGGTTCTCAACCTTTTCTCACCTATTCATACCTGTAACAAGTCAGGGCCCATTAAAAAAAATCCACAATTATTTTGGCTCATCTGTTCTATTAGAATCTAATAATCGACTGTAAAGTGTATTAATGGGATGCGACATCACTCTCTGTTCCAGATGGGAGCCCAGTAATTAAATGAATGCAATAAAAACAAACTGTTTTTAATTGTAGGTATTGTATTTAAAACTGTATGGATGTGCCAGAAGCCAACATCAAACCATGCATGCAGGGTGTTCTCAGTCAAAAGGGATTAATAATCTGGAAGTGAAGTCTGTTCGATTAACACAAGAACTTACAGCAAACAAGCAAGTTATTAAAACCAAGAAGTCCACTCAAAAGAAGTGGATATAGAAACCGCTCAATGGGATTAGATCCTTACACGCTAACAAAGAAGTGATTTTTCCCATGAGTTGGAAAATTATCCATCCGTTGAGTTCCCCGACATCTCAAACTACCTGGTGCTGCAGACATCGTTCTACACGGACAAACAGATGAAAACCTGGAAGAGCATGCAGGAGTACAACTTTTTATATGTGGCTGGGTTAAAGATCTGAGGATCAGGACACTACAAGATAGACGGCGGTAGACGGATCTAAGTGCAGGAAGAGTGTTTATTAGCAGGCGGGATATTTACAAAAGCAGAACAGAAAGCAGAATATTTAAACAGTGTTATAAACATGGCTAGAAACAAACATGACCGTGATAATGATAATGCTTCGCAAAGCCTCTGTGAAAACAGTGTCCGTATCTGCTGATTGCGCTCAGATCAGTAACCGGTGTTTCCCATAACGATCAGGTCCCAAGCTGCGCCAGACTCAAGTGCGCAAAGGCATGACAGTCAAGTGTTCACCTACTGTGTGACCACAACTTTTAGCTCATGTGTATATCGCCACCAAAAATGCCTCATTTTCATTGATAACCCATAGCAAGCTGCAGTGTGACCGTAGCTTAATGAGGCGGATGTGACATCGGATGCAACCCAGCAATTGTACCCTACTACGAGCAAAAAATTAACTTCAACTTGAAAAAATTTCACGGCCCACCAGATGGTGCTTCTCGGCCCATGGCCCAGTGGTTGAGAAACACTGATCTCATTTCATCTCATTATCTCTAGCCGCTTTATCCTTCTACAGGGTCGCAGGCAAGCTGGAGCCTATCCCAGCTGACTATGGGCGAAAGGCGGGGTACACCCTGGACAAGTCGCCAGGTCATCACAGGGCTGACACATAGACACAGACAACCATTCACACTCACATTCACACCTACGGTCAATTTAGAGTCACCAGTTAACCTAACCTGCATGTCTTTGGACTGTGGGGGAAACCGGAGCACCCGGAGGAAACCCACGCGGACACAGGGAGAACATGCAAACTCCGCACAGAAAGGCCCTCGCCGGCCACGGGGCTCGAACCCAGGACCTTCTTGCTGTGAGGCGACAGCGCTAACCACTACACCACCGTGCCGCCCAGAAACACTGATGTAAAAGAAATAGAGTGGCTTGCACAGATCCCTGACTTCAACCCCACTGAACACCTTTGGCATGAATTGGAATGCTGACTGCATCTTCTCACCTGATATTAATGCCTGACCTTACTAACGCTCTTGTGATTGAATGGGCAAATCCCCACAGCCATGTTCCAAACTCAAGTCGAAAGCCTTCCTGGAAGAGTGGAGATTATTATAACAGCAAAGGGGAGATTAAACCTGGAATATGTTCTCAAAAAGCACATATGGACATGATGGTCAGGTGTGCACAAACCTTTGACCATACAGTGCACATTTAAAAAATATAACATCAGTATTTCTGCATATTATCTCTGCATGTGGGCAGCACGGTGGTGTAGTGGTTAGCGCTGTCGCCTCACAGCAAGAAGGTCCGGGTTCGAGCCCCGTGGCCGGCGAGGGCCTTTCTGTGCGGAGTTTGCATGTTCTCCCCGTGTCCGCGTGGGTTTCCTCCGGGTGCTCCGGTTTCCCCCGCAGTCCAAAGACATGCAGGTTAGGTTAACTGGTGACTCTAAATTGACCGTAGGTGTGAATGTGAGTGTGAATGGTTGTCTGTGTCTATGTGTCAGCCCTGTGATGACCTGGCGACTTGTCCAGGGTGTACCCCGCCTTTCGCCCGTAGTCAGCTGGGACAGGCTCCAGCTTGCCTGCGACCCTGTAGAACAGGATAAAGTGGCTAAAGAAGATGAGATGAGATCTCTGCATATCACAATGCTCTTCGCCGCCTTGCTGAGCTCCTTTTGTTCAAGATCAAATAAGGCCCATCTGTGGGGTTATCGTGGTGTTCCTTAATAAAGATTGAACGGCAATTAAAATGAACCAAGGATTCACCCAGACCAGTCAGAATGCAAAGTAGGGTCATGACCACACAACCTGGGTCCTATTCAAGAGCAAAGACCTAAAGGAATTGTGGATATGACTGGCTACATTTGTGCAATATAGAAGAGAAGTAACTTAATAATGACCGAGAGCTGCCATTTCCTGGCAAAACACGAAGGATGTGGCCTTAGTAAGAACACGATTGGAGTCATTTAGGCATGTCAGTAAATGATGAATGATATTTGCACAGGCAAGTGACCGGGACCTCTCTAGAGACAGGAGCATACAGGACTATGAGGATGCAATTTAGACCTCTGTGTGTTGGAGGTTCCATATTAGCATAACAAATTAAGGGAGGGGGAAAATCTCAAGACCCCTTGATGTGGCCTTTTTTGTTGAATCCACGACCATTTTCATACATGCAGTATTGTGCAATTCTGTTCTTCTGTGTAAATCTCTGACTGACATGACGACTGAGGTTGTGGTTAAGAATTGCTTTTATATTGGCCAGCAGCAGCTCATGACCAGAGATATTATGCGGAACAGGGCATTAATAACAATGTTGTTACACTTGACTCACGTTATAAAGTAACACTGTATTAGAAAGTTGAAATTTCACAATATAGAGTCGTTCAGCATCTAGTCGAGCAGCTCGTTTTTTGTTAGTTTTAGCCATACCTCATGTTCAAAGGTGTGCGATACTATCTGACCAATGAATATGTGACCATCAGAACTGTTTTAGATGGAAAAGACTGCTGATGTTGGATGAAAACTTTTTTCTGTTTGTTTTATTGTATTCATGTGTGGATTTTTACAGCTGCTTTTGTGGGTTTTAGATCATTTTGACATGCAATACATACTCACACAGATAGATAGATAGATAGATAGATAGATAGATAGATAGATAGATAGATAGATAGATAGATAGATAGATAGATAGATAGATAGATAGATAATCTACCAATTATATATCCTTCCTTTTAAAGACGAGGTGAAATGAAAATGTTTCTTCTGCTATGTGACCTTAGTTGTTCTAGTGGTCTAAGTGCTTCACTTGATGATCTTAAAGGTGGATTTAAAGTTGAAACATGATAAATTACTAGTTAATATTATTGTTCAATGTTAATTTTTGTTTTGAGGTAGGCAAACTTAAGCATACATGCCAAATGAACAAATAAACTGTACACAACATGAACAGGAAAATGAAGTAACAAGATGAAAAAAAGTTGTTCAGTTTGTCTGTATACGGTCAGTATACAGTATAGGGGTACAGTAGGAGTCCATTTCTGTCCCCAAGGTACAATTTACACTAATGTAGCCCTAAGACTCATTACTGGACTTCAAGGTAAGTATGTGTACCTGTTTAAGGCCAAAAAGGTGTGTGTGTGTGTATATACACACACACACACACACACACACACACACACACACACACACACACACACACACACACACACAGGTCCTCATTGGCCGCTGGGCTCAAACCCAGGACCTTCTTGCTGTTAGGCGACAGTGCTAACCACTGCACCACCCTATAGGGTGGCATGGTGGTGCAGTGGTTAGCACTGTCGCCTCACAGCAAGGAGGTCCTGGGTTCAAGCCCAGCAGCTGACGAGGGCCTTTCTGTGTGGAGTTTGCATGTTCTCCCCGTGTCTGTGTGGGTTTCCTCCAGGTGCTCCAGTTTCCCCCACAGTCCAAAGACATGCTAATCGGTGGCTCTAAATTGACCGTAGGTGTGAATGTTTGTGTGTCTCTATGTGTCAGCCCTGCGATGACCTGGCGACTTGTCCAGGGTGTACCCCGCCTCTCGCCCATAGTCAGCTGGGATAGGCTCCAGCTTGTCTGTGACCCTGTAGAACAGGATAAGCGACTACAGATAATGGACAGATGGAGATATATATATGTGTGTGTGTGTGTGTGTGTGTGTGTGTGTGTGTGTGTGTGTGTTCCCAAGCAGTATATAAAGGGTACAAGTAAGTACCCTTTATATTCAGGATAATGCCCCAGTGACAAGCCGTTGTACCCCTAAGGATACAATAAACAGAACATATGACACGGTTGTGCGAAGATATGAAGTTTATCTTCTTGTGGTGAGCATATTCATAAGTGAGCGAAGCGAATGAGTGAAAATATTTTCAACACTAGACAGGGACACTCTAACGAGTGCAAACCCCGCCTTTTCCCTATTAAAATACATTGGGCGAAAATTTCGAAGTTCTGCCATGACCTTGACCTTTGACCTTTGACCTCCAAAATTTAATGGTTTCCTTCCTGGGTGATTGGCAACACGTACAAAATTTGGTCCAAATCGATCCATTGGTTCTTGAGATATCTTGCAGACACACAGACAGACAGACAGACAGATACACACACACACAGACTGACGCAGGTGAAAATAATAACCCCTCCGACTACTGTCGGCGGGGTTAATAATAACCCCTCCGACTACTGTCGGCGGGGTTAACAAGAGGATAAACTTCATATCTTCACACAACCGTGTAATGTTCTTTATATTATATGGACACATCTGCAAAAAAAATATGCAAGTCAATCAAAAGAATTTTAATTTTGAACCGGTTCGCCATTTTGACAACGCGCGTCATGTCAGCGGGAAAATACTGGGAGTGACGTCATCGGAGTGAAATATCGGGAATTATTATACATACAGGACACTTTCTCAGTGGAATAAAAACGTGTTCTATTCCCTTCTAGCGTGTTTCATTCATTTGGTTTGATAGCATGCGGTATTAGCATATCACTTATCCTACATGTATTACGTCACTCTACCCAATGGAGAATGAGTGTTGAATATGGTTTATTATATTGCATGGTTGTCAAGACAACATGATGTCACACATCAGAGACATAAAACTTCCACACTAGCAAGTGACTGACAATTTGTAAACAAACATGGCTGTCAGGTTTACTTCATTAAATATAGAAGATTTTGAGAGAATTTTGAAAGAGAAAGATATGTTGAACACCAGAAAGGAATGTATAATAATAATAATAATAATAATATTGGCTGGGGTTTTTTCGTGGCACATCAGATATATTCCATTCAGCTAGCATGATATTGAACGAGTCGAAGACGAGTTCAATGTCATGCTAGCTGAATAGAATATATCTGATATACCACTCAAGGCCAGCCGATATTATTTAAATATATCACTCAGATCTGTGAAGTATTTTGTATGAAAAATGCGAGTTTTTCAACATGAAAAGATAAACTTCATATCTTCACGCCAATGTGTGATTTTATTTCTATTATATAGACACATTCACAAACAAAAAGTACCCAAATTTATCAAAACAATTCATTGATTTCATCACGAGTGACACATAGAGATATATGTCACAGTTTTGGTTCTCCATGTCCCGGATGTAGCTCGTATGAAAAATACGAGTGGTGTATTTCCCAGTAAAACGCTCGTGTCTATATAATATTGCACTTTATTGTCTGAGAGTGTAATGTCTGTGTTTGTGAGAGAGTTATACAGCCCAGGAACACTGTTCACACTTAAAAACACAACAAACAACATGACTGTTTCTGTATTTTAAAGGACTGACGTAATGTTTTGGAGATTAATACTGTATAGTGTATACTTTGTGTTCTGATTAAGCATGGTTGATAATCGTTACTTGGGTCACCCAAGCTGGGCAGGTCGAAAGGTAAGGTCCAGACGAAGTGTGATCCCCTGGTCCTCCAGGTTGGGGGTTGGCGTTAGGAAGGGCATCCAGCCGTAAAAATCCTCGCTCCATTGAAAGCCATGGAAGTTCGAAGAAGTAGTGAAGAGAGTGGGACTCCTAGTGATAGTGATAGGATTGTCACTAACGGTAGGGTGGGTGTCAGACGTGGGCACCCCCAGATCGACATCAAGCAACCGCGTCAAAAATTTCGTGTAGCATCTTTAAATGTTGGTACTATGAGAGGAAGGAGCAGTGAAGTGGTTGAGACCATCTCCAGAAGAAAGATCGATCTCTGCTGTCTTCAAGAGACTAGATGGAGAGGAGGATCAGCCCATATGGTTAGTGGTAAGGACTCCAGATACAAGTTCTTCTGGGTCAGGAATGAAAAGGGGACAGGCGGCATAGGAATACCTCTCACGGAGAAGTGGGTAGAGAGTGTGCTGGATGTCAAGCGTATATCCGATAGGTTATATCTACTTAAGATCAACATTGGTGTGACCATTCTTACCATCTTCTCTATATATGCCCCGCAAGCAGGTCTAGACGACAGCACCAAAGATGCTTTCTATGATCTACTACAGTTCTCTGTGTCAAAAGTAGGGGTTTCAGAGACCTTGCTCTTGTGTGGTGATTTCAATGGTCATATTGGAGAAACTGCTGCAGGCTATGAAGGTATTCATGGAGGGCTTGGCTTTGGTGATCGCAACCCTGAAGGTGAGAGGCTGCTAGAATTCTCCGTGGCCAATGATCTTGCTATCTGCAACTCTTTCTTCACAAAGAAAATGAACCATCTGGTCACCTATCAGTCTGGAGGCTACTCAAGCCAAGTCGACTACATACTTGTGAGAAGGCAGGAGTTAGGTCTTGTATCCAATACTAAGGTCATCCCAGGTGAGGAGTGTGCAGTGCAGCACAAACTGCTTGTCTGTGACCTCTCTCTCAAGCCCACCAAGTCTTGTAAGCAGTCCTTTACCCCTAAACTCCGTACATGGAAGTTGAAAGATCCTGTGGTGAAGGAATGCTTTCTGGAGGCGATGGAAGTTGAACTACATGACAGCAGTCACATCACCACTGTGGAGGATACCTGGCAGTTCCTTAAAAATGGCCTATTGAAAGCATCTGATAAGATATGTGGAGTCACCAAAAGGAGAAACAGAAGGAAGCAAACCTGGTGGTGGGATGAGTCAGTCAGTCATGCTGTTTGTGAAAAAAGATGCCTTTTGGAAGGAATGGAAGAACGGTGGGAATAAAGAGGACTACCTCCAAGCCAAGCGTCTCGCCAAGCACATAGTCTTTGAAGCCAAGAAGAGAGCCGAGGAGAGTAAATTCGATGATGTTAGGTTCAGTAAAGTGGATGTGTTCCGTATGGCTAAGCAGATGAAGAAAGAGCAGCTTGATGTTGTTGGTGAGAGTTGCATTAAAGATGACCAAGGCAACTTATGTCTAAGTGACAGTCAGAAGAAGGAGGCTTGGAAATAACATTATGAATGCCTACTCAACGTTGAGTTTCCCTGGTGTGTTAATGACCTACCCGTGGCTGAGCCTGTTGCTGGTCCCCCCATTCTCGTAACGGGTGAGATGATTGCTGAGGCAATCACCAAAATAAAGTCTAGAAAATCCCCTGGACCCTCCGGCGTCGTGGCTGATATGCTTAAAGCCTCCATCGCCGTCAGCTGTCCCATCTTAACCAAGCTTGCAAATGCCATCATTGTTGAGGGTTGTATTCCAAAGGACTGGGATGTTAGCTTCATTATCAACCTGTTCAAGGGCAAGGGTGATGCCACAGACAGGGGCAACTACAGAGGTCTGAAGCTGACGGAACACTATTTGAAGGTCATTGAGAGAGTGCTGGACAAAGTAATACGTGAGATCGTAGACATTGCCGAATTCAAATTCGGCTTTGTGCCAGGAAGAGGAACGAGTGATGCTATCTTCATTGCGAGACAGCTACAGGAGAAGTATCTGGCTAAGGAAAGAAATATGTACTTTGCCTTTGTGGACTTGGAAAAGGCGTTCGACTGGGTGCCCTGTGAAGTGCTGTGGTGGGCAATGAGACGTGTGAGTATTCCAAAATGGATCGTTAGAACAGTACAGGCTATGTACATGAATGCAAAAAGCATGGTACGGATTAACAACTCTTACAGCAAGGAGTCTGAGGTAAAATTTGGCGTACACCAAGGTTCTGTCATTAGTCCACTCCTTTTTGTCATCGTGCTGGAAGCCCTGTCTCGTGATTTCTCTACTGGCATCCCCTGGGAACTTCTGTATGCCGACGATTTGGTGATTGTTGCTGAGACACTTGAGGAGCTTTCAGGCAAGTTTCTGTTGTGGAAAAATGGCCTGGAGTTAAGAGGGTTGAAGGTTAATATGGCAAAAACGAAAGTCATGATATCTGGCCCAAACCTTAATTCTCTAAGGGACTCTGGTAAACATCCTTGTGGTGTTTGCAGAAAAGGTGTTGGCTGCAACTCCATCTTCTGCAATGGATGCCAACATTGGGTACATAAGAAGTGTACAAGAACCCGTGGCAGGCTCTCTGCAGATCCCTCCTTCAGATGTGTCCGTTGGCTTGGCTTGGCTCACCCTATTGTCGGCAAGCAATTTGACCAGGTGGCTCTTGGTCCACATGAGCTGGAGACAGTTGACTCGTTTTGTTACCTGGGAGATCATCTTTGTGCTGGTAGTGGATGCGAGATTGCATCAATAACTAGAACAAGGTCGGCATGGAAGAAATTTAAAGAGTTGCTACCCCTCCTTTCGTCCAGGGTGCTTTCGTGTGGCACCTGTGGTCAGGTGTACAGTACGTACGTGAGAAGTGCTATGCTGTATGCAAGTGAATGCTGGCCAATTAAGAAGGAAGACATGAAATGCCTTGAGCGTAACTAAAGATCAGTGCTCAGATGGATGTGCCACGTTAACCCGTCGGCCAACATCAGCACAGAAGCCCTTCGCCAGAGTTTAGGTCTTACTGACCTTGATACTGTACTCAGATTAAGGCGTTTGAGATGGTCTGGCCATGTCAAACGCAGTCCACATGCCATCAACACCATCCAGTGCCATCAGGTTGTGGGCATGAGAAAGAAGGGTCGGCCCAGGAAGACATGGGAGGAGTTAGTGGCTAGCGATTTGCGAGCCTGGAGTTTGCAGGCGGAAGACACACTTGATAGAAAACGTTGGAAGCGTGTGCTTCGTAATTTCCATGCACCATCTGACACACCATAGGTGTCCCACAGACGTTAACGGGACAAGTAAGTAAGTAAGTATAAATATTAAATGTTTGACCATTTGCATTCTTTCACTTGTATGAATCAATCATGCCCTGTGATTAATTTAATCATAATTCATATGGAACAATGTAACACTAATTCACAAGTTATTAAAGCTACACTGTAGCAATTTAAAATCCTGCCAATGCCACAGCCGTTCATGACCAAGAGCCAAGAGCGCAAATTTGGCCATGCTCTCTGGGCGGAAAGGATGGCATGTTTCTCCTTCCTGTCAATCACAGTGACACTAACCAAGTGTGAGCTCATGTATACAGAATAGAGCAGATAGTGCTTTCTTCCACCTTTTGCCCACACATATTAGTGATGGATGGAAGTTTGGGCATGCATTTGTGCTCTGAGCTACTTAAGATGTAGGTATTCATATACTACAGTCACGCTATTTTTACACATCCATCAATCCATCCATTATCTGTAGCCACTTATCTTGTTCTACAGGGTCACAGGCGAGCTGGAGCCTATCCCAGCTGACTATGGGCGAGAGGCGGGGTACACCCTGGACAAGTCGGCAGGTTATTGCAGGGCTGACACAGAGATAAACAACCATTCACACTCACACCTACAGTGGTGTTTGAAAGTTTGTGAACCCTTTAGAATTTTGTATATTTCTGCATAAATATGACCAAAAACATTATCAGATTTTCACACAAGTCCTAAAAGTAGATAAAGAGAACCCAGTTAAACAAATGAGACAAAAATATTATACTTGGTAATTTATGTATTGAGGAAAATGATCCAATATTACATATCTGAGAGTGGCAAAAGTATGTGAACCTTTGCTTTCAGTATCTGGTGTGACCCCCTTGTGCAGCAATAACTGCAACTAAACATTTCCGGTAACTGTTGATCAGTCCTGCACACCGGCTTGGAGGAATTTTAGACCATTCCTCTGTACAGAACAGCTTCAACTCTGGGATGTTGGTGGGTTTCCTCACATGAACTGCTCGCTTCAGGTCCTTCCACAACATTTCGATTGGATTAAGGTCAGGACTTTGACTTGGCCATTCCAAAACATTCACTTTATTCTTCTTTAGCCATTCTTTGGTAGAACGACTTGTGTGCTTAGGGTCGTTGTCATGCTGCATGACCCACCTTCTCTTGAAATTCAGTTCATGGACAGATGTCCTGACATTTTCCTTTAGAATTCGCTGGTATAATTCAGAATTCATTGTTCCATCAATGATGGCAAGCCGTTCTGGCCCAGATGCAGCAAAACAGGCCCAAACCATGATACTACCACCACCATGTTTCACAGATGGGATAAGGTTCTTATGCTGGAATGCAGTGTTTTCCTTTTCTCTAAACATAACGCTTCTCATTTAAACCAAAAAGTTCTATTTTGGTGTCATCCATCCACAAAACATTTTTCAATAGCCTTCTGGCTTGTCCACGTGATCTTTAGCAAACTGCAGGCGAGCAGCAATGTTCTTTTTGGAGAGCTGACCAGTTGTGTTTCCTGTCCCCATTAACCAGGGTTTCCAGGATTCAAGCAAAATGTCCAGCCCAGCTGCATCTCAAAAATCACACAAATGACCTGAAATTAGTACAAAACAAGTGTTGCCAGGCAAAACAAAACTCGCCCGGTAGCACTTATGATGAATATGAAGGACGATATCGCGAAAAAAAAAAAGGTACCCTATGGGTACATGTGGCTACTGCTTATAAATAAAAAATGTTCTGATACCATGTCCACACAGTGAATATAGCATATATATTTACTCTATGACGCACAAAAATGAAGCGTAATCCAAAAATGAACAATTTAAAAATCACAGAAGTAAAATATACCAAGTGTCTGTACTTTATATTATTCTACTTTTACCTCTTACGGTTTTCGAAACTGAAACCTCCGAATTGAGGCTGACATACCGTACACACGCTGTCGCCATGACCAAAACTCTTATTTCCCAAAAATGGCCCGGCGCTAGAGCTCAGTGGAATGCACTTTCCCTTTGTAATAAGCATAAACATGTCTGAAAGTGATTTCTTTAGTCTAGTCCATTTATTTCGAATGCTGGACCGAATTGTATACACTCACCGGTCATTTTAATTGGAACACATGTACGTGTATGTGCAGTGTGCGACTGTTACACTCTTACAGCACGATGACATATGGCCCTTTTCCACTACCCTTTTTCAGCTCGCTTCAGCTCACTTCAGCCCGACACGGCTTGCGTTTCGACTACCTTAAAACAGCACGACTCAGCTCGTTTCAGCCCTGCTTAGCCCCCAAAACTCGCACGGTTTTGGAGTGGGGCTGAAGCGAGCCAAACCGAGCTGAGTGAGGCTGGGGGCGTGAGCAGACACTCCCCTGTGCACTGATTGGTGAGGAGGAGTGTCCTCACACGCCCCGCGAGCACGCTGAGATCTGTAAACCCGGAAGAAGGAGAATTACGAATTACGAGAATTTCTGAAGCCTTATGCGCCTCGCCTCATCTATACGCTCTTGCCAGTATCTGTTGGCGTTGTCGGTGACAACAAGCCACAGCACCAAGACCAGCAACACTAACGACTCCATGTCCTCCATGTTTATTGTTTACTATCCGGGCTGTGAGACTATCGCTTAAAAGTCACTGATGTCACTGTTTGCGCCGCTTAACGACATCACCTGACGTCCACCCACTTTCGCTAACTCCACCCAATGTGTCCACCCACTTCCAGCCAGCACGGTTCAGCGCGGTTGTAGTCGAAATGCAACTCCAACAGCCCCGCTCAGCTCGACTCAGCCCAACTCAGCACGGCACGGCTCAGCCGCGTTTGTAGTGGAAAAGCGGCATTAGTGGCTAGTGCCTCTATATGAGGCAGTAGCCACAACAAAAACGATTTTGACCTTTTTGGTGACCATGACTGGATGGTCCTCAAAATGTTGGAGGTTCTATTTGAGGCCAATGCCTATCTATCCTGAAAGTTCCATGAAGATTGATCCAGCCATTTTCCCGTAATATTGTTTACAAAAAAACCTGACAGAAAACAATGCCTCGAGGTAATAATCTGGGCACTGGAAAAGGAAAACACTTTTCTTCTTTCTCTCAGTCTTTGAATGAAAAAAAAAACATGGTGACCGCGGTGCACACGCATTTCTGATATATGGACCTTATCCATGGCTCTAACATGAAATGGATCTACATCATAGACACACTTTCTTCACGTTCGTGTTGCCTTTGTTTGCAGAAATCTCATCTCATCTCATTATCTCTAGCCGCTTTATCCTGTTCTACAGGGTCGCAGGCAAGCTGGAGCCTATCCCAGCTGACTACGGGCGAAAGGCGGGGTACACCCTGGACAAGTCGCCAGGTCATCACAGGGCTGACACATAGACACAGACAACCATTCACACTCACATTCACACCTACGGTCAATTTAAAGTCACCAGTTAACCTAACCTGCATGTCTTTGGACTGTGGGGGAAACCGGAGCACCTGGAGAAACCCACGCGGACACGGGGAGAACATGCAAACTCCGCACAGAAAGGCTCTCACCGGCCATGGGGCTTGAACCCAGAACCTTCTTGCTGTGAGGACACAGCGCTAACCACTACACCACCGTGCCGCCCCTTGCAGAAATCTGTTAAGATTTAATTCCAGTTACTTGCTAGAAATCAAGGCAGCTATGGAACATTTTTAAACTAACCCAATTTGGCAGTCTTGCCACTAACTGTCCTGTCTGCTGCTCCTCTCCTGAGTATGGGGCAAACGCACTCCTGTCCCGTTGCACTTCTATTACTGATTGTTGCTGTTCCCATTGTTGACCACTGTGTGGAGCTAAAATGATTGTGCATCTAATGTATGAAGTTGGAAGTGAAGATTAAAATTTGTTGAACCGCAGCTACGTATGGTGACTCTGTCCATATGCATGAGCAGCTAACAGCACCCTGTCTTCATTGGGCAGCATGATAGCTGTGCAAAGAATTTATATGAAGGGACAAACGTTCCCCTGGTATATTAATTCCACAAAATGGGACTTTCAGTCAGTAACAGCATCCAGGTTAGCTGTGCTCTTTTATACCATGACGTTCAGTAGGACTGCTGTCAGAGACAGCATTAGCTATAGACTGGACATTTAAAAAAAAAAAACATTTGAAACGCAACTGCTTTTTATTTCTTAAATCATTTGCAGATGTTCTATGGTGAAGGGTTTTAGCGATTCCCTTCAGCGACTAGCAATTCATGTTCATATTAGACCAGCGCAGCTTCATGTGGTTACCTGACTGCAATTTAGATCTAATCATCATAATAATAATAATAATACTGGCTGTGTGTTTCCAAATCAGGAAATTACCTTGACATCCAGGCAGCATGAGACAGAGATTACAGATTTGACAGAACAGCCATAACACCCCTCCCCCATCTCTCCCTAGCACTTTCTGTCTGTCTGTCTCTCTCTCTTTCTCTCCTTCCTTCTGGCTCTGTGACTCACACCATCCCCCACCCCTTGCCTTCTGTCCATCGATTTAACACATTTTTCCTTTGACCTGGTTTCTATCACTCCTCCCTCTCCATCTCTCCATCATCTGTGTCCTCTACATAGGGGTAGGTTTAAAAAACAATGTTAATAATACTGCCTCCAGGTCATGAATTCTCTCTAGCGGATACCTGCAATCGCTAGAGAACAGATGAACCCGCATGTACGTGCATCAACTGTCTCCGCGGCAGAAAATATAACGCGTTTTTAAAAAATTACCTATTAGCAGGCCTGTGTTTGTAGTCAGCAGGAAATGCTGAACCTGGACAGACTAATTAATACACACTTTTGTTTCTACATGAAACAGAAAGAATAGCAAAGACAAGTGAAAGACAGAGTGAAAATAATGGGCTTGGATTGGTGTGTGAGGGACGGAGAAGTTTGCTGTTAGACGCTCCTGATGGTCCATAACGCCGTAATACAATCTGAAGGTCATGATGAGAACTGCCGCCTGCCCTGCAGCTGAATAAGATTCAGTTAAAGATTTTAAAAAAATAAATAAATAAACAAACTCCTTTATACTGACAGATAATATCCATACAAGACATGTTTGAGTGTTTACTTGTTCATATTTGTACCTGTATACTATGTACATATTTTATTTTAAAAGAAAACAGTGCCCCTGGACGCTGTCTCCGAGGTTCAAATAATGCACTACAAATTATGCGAGAGAATCCGAGATTGTGATGTCACTTACACACTACATGACTTACCAAGGCTAAGAAAATCTAGTGGCTACGTCACTTCTAAATTGCTGTAAACAACCCTAAGGATAGCGGAGTGTCAAGCGTTTGGGTGCAAAAAAAATAAGCCCGATCATTGAAGCAGTGAACACACACACACGGCGCTGTGAAGCTCGGCGCACTTTCTCTCCGATTACCCACTTTTCTGAGAGAACACAGACACACAAGTAAATTGCCAGTAATCAAACATGGGTGAGACTCATCGCGTGCTCTCTGCCAATTCTACTCGACTCCTCACTGCCCACAGCTGATACTCGACCACACCTCTGCTGCCACAGTTCTCTTTTATGGTACTTGCTTAATGTTAAACGATGGTTTCAAATTACGTCAACTACACCATCACGTGTGGAGATGTACAGTACACACACAGAAATTAGCTGTCTTAATGCCAAAGAAAACCCAAAAATAAACACCGTTTGCTGATCACGAGAAATGCCCTGATGTGCCACACTGCATGTTTAAATTAAAAATAAAAGTTTATAACAATTTATCCATTTTAAAACTTATGATATTGTTAAAAAGACGCTTACATAGGCGCAGCCATTTGCACTGAAACCGGATATCTGCCTGTGACGTAACTGGCACGCTAGAACACCGTTTACATTAGTAACACAGAGCCATCAAATAAAGGCTTCTAATTTAAAAAAAAAATCCCCAGGCACCACTGTGCTCTCTCTCTCTCTCTCTCTCTCTCTCTCTCTGTGGGTTTTCATTGCTTCATTTGGGTTAAATACAGAGAAAGAATTTCACTGTGCTGTAATGTATACTGTATGTGACAAATAAAGGCTTCTAATTTTAAAAATCTAACCAGAAATTTTCTGTAACCATGTAAAATTTACTGGCAACAAAATGCGTGAATCAGCTAGCCACCCCAAAGCGCCATTGCACCCTTTACCCTTGATGGAGCTCCCCTTCAAAAGAATTGGTATGGATCTCATGGGGCCATTAGATCGATCTGCACAAAGGTATAACTCTGTGGATTATGCAATGCGATACCCAGAAATAGTGCCTCTACACAACATTTCTGCACACATTGCTGCTGAAGCAGTGTTCTGTAATATCTCCTGAATTGGGATTTCGAATGAAATCCTGACTGATCAAGAAACAACGTTCATGTCATGCACACTTCGCAAACTGTACAAATTACTGGGGTTTAAATCAATTTGTACCAGCGTTTACCATCCACAAACGGATGGGCTGGTCGAACGATTTAATCAAACGCTCCAAAACATGATTCATGAGTTCGTTCACAGGGATGCTAGAAATCAGGACAAATGGCTTGACAACTTACAATAGAGCAATTCTAAACCGTCACCCCCCGCATCTCTTTTTTCCCTTCTAAGTTAATAAGAAAACAATGCAGCTTGTCACGTTGCTGAGAAACCTCAAATTAAAGTCCTTTGTTGTAAAGACTCTCCTCTGGGGTAGAACTCACTGACTGTCATAAAACGCTTTCCTTAAATGTATGTATGTTAAATAAACATCTTTCAGAAATTTCCACCATATCATTGATTATACAATTTCTTTGTTAAACAAGACATCCATGTGAAAGTGCTGCTAGAATAAAAAATAACAAACAAAAAAACCCATATTCGACCGAGAGCATTAATATAAAGCTATGACTGTCAGAGCTGCTGTTATAGGAATTTAATAAACATGTTCTGACCAATCAGAATTGAGAATTCAACAGTGCAGTAGAACAACTGTTTATTGTTCACTGTTGTTCTGGGGCACATTCATAAGCTTGTGCTACATGGATATGGATTAGCTGAAAAAAATACCGTTCACATTCTTTTATAAGGAGTCTCTCTATTCGGAGATTTGTCTACCCTTGATAACTATTTATGAATTGCCGAGCAGACTGTTCATGTTAGCTGGGAGCCAATGGTGAATGGCTATACCATGTGTGTGTACCCCTCGGATGTGCTACACTGCAAACTTTTATAAATATTTTGATGCAAATTCGATTACTTTTTCTCTAAATCTAGAATAAAACATTGTGCGTGTGCACATTAGCAGCCCATTAGGCTCAGAGTTACAGCTGGTGCTTTGATTCGGCTCTGAACGCCACGCTGTCATTAAGCGCAGCCTTTAATCATCGCCGCAGTGTCAGTCTTTGAATCAGACTCACTGCTGTAAACCCATGAAAGGTAAATCAACATTTAGGGACAGAGCTTGTGTGTATTTACATACATTTAACCAAAGCTTGGCTGGGTTAAGTCTCGCGTCTGCTTCTAAATGAGCCTGTATTCTATATACAGTTGTGCTCATAAGTTTACATACCCTGGCAGAATTTTTGCTTTCTTGGCCTTTTTTCAGAGAATATGAATGATAACACAAAAACTTTTTTCCCCACTCATGGTTAGTGGTTGGGTGAAGCCATTTATTGATAAACAACTGTGTTTTCTATTTTTAAATCATAATGACAACAAAAAACATCCAAATGACCCTGATCAAAAGTTTACATACCCCAGTTCTTAATACCGTGTATTGCCCCCCTCTAACATCAATGACAGCCTGAAGTCTTTTGTGGTATTTGTGGATGAGGCTCTTTATTTTCTCAGATGGTAAAGCTGCCCATTCTTCTTGGCAAAAAGCCTCCAGTTCCTGTAAATTCCTGGGCTGTCTTGCATGAACTGCGCACTTGAGATCTCCCCAGAGTGGCTCAATGATATTGAGGTCAGGAGACTGAGATGGCCACTCCAGAACCTTCACTTTGTTCTGCTGTAGCCAATGACAGGTCGACTTGGCCTTGTGTTTTGGATCGTTGTCATGTTGGAACGTCCAAGTACGTCCCATGCGCAGCTTCCAGGCTGATGAGTGCAAATTTGCCTCCAGTATTTGCTGATAATGTGCTGCATTCATCTTTCCTTCAACTTTGACCAAGTTTCCTGTGCCTTTGTAGCTCACACATCCCCAAAACATCAGCGATCCACCTCCGTGCTTTACAGTAGGAATGGTGTTCCTTCCATCATAGGCCTTGTTGACACCTCTCCAAATGTAACGTTTATGGTTGTGGCCAAAAAGTTCAATTTTGGTCTCATCACTCCAAATTACCATGTTCCAGAAGTTTTGAGGCTTGTCTCTGTGCTGTTTGGCGTATTGTAGGCGAGATACTTTCTGGCATTTGCTTGGTTTTAACAGAGCCCCTGATTTTCCATTTGTTAATCACAGTTTGAACACTGCTGACTGGCATTATCAATCCCTTGGATATCTTTTTGTATCCCTTTCCTGTTTTATACAGTTCAACTACCTTTTCCCGTAGATCCGTTGACAATTCTTTTGCTTTCCCCATGACTCAGAATCCAGAAATGTCACTGGCTGGATGAAAGATGCAAGAGTCTGTCTGGATCCCAGAAACTCACTCAGCTTTTATGCACACACACTGATTACAAGCAAACAGATCACAGGTGAGGATGCTACCTTTAGTAGCCATTCAAACCCATTTGTGTCAACTTCTGTGCATGTTATCAGGCCAAAATCACCAGGGTATATGAACTTTTGATCAGGGTCATTTGGGTAGTTTCTGTTGTCATTATGATTTAAAAAGAGCAAAAACAGTCGTTTGACAATAAATGGTTTCACCCAACCACTAAGCATGAGCGGAAAAGATGTTTTTGTGTTATCATTCTTATTCTCTGAAAAATGGTCCAAGAATCATAGATTCTGCCAGGGTATGTAAACTTATGAGCACAACTGCACATACGATCTGAAGAAATAACACAGCTATTTTAAGGTCTTCGTCCTCCAACACACACACAGAATCCATTGAGCCTTAAAGCAATATTTTACACATCCGATATTAATCATAGCATGATGTTAACAGGGACTAAGTCATTAATCTTTGCTTATTATAAATCATGTTAGAATTTTGATTGAAGTCATTCCTTAAATCAACAGTGAAATTATTCTTTTTAGTCTGATAAGAAAATAAATTCTAGATTAAAATGAAATTCAAGGCACAAATGATTAAAAACCCCTTTTTTCAGTTAGATTAAACGAGTTTCATCCAGTTTTCTTTGTCTGTTTTTTTCTTCCCTGCTCTATGGCAGATTTAAGAAAAGCCTTTTGCGTGTGTGCGTGCACACACACACACACACACACACACACACACACACACACACACACACACACACACACACACTCTCTCTCTCTCTCTCTTACTGTGCTTGGGCATTTAGCTGCAATAAACAAAGCCAGCATAAATTAACACACACACACACGCACGCACGCACACGCGCTTATACCTCCCACCAGCCAACCAATTAGCCCTCTTTTTATAACAGCCTCCTGGCACCAAGTCAGGCTATGTGCAAGCTTTCGGTTGGCAACGCTCGGGTCTCGGTTGTGAGAGTAAATTTAAGCATAATAAAATACCTGACAAACTAAGATCATCATTCATCTTAAAAAGTACACTGTCCATAACTACAATCAATTTTGATGTTTGTCTCTGATGACCGTTGTAGCCGGTACTAATTTAGTTAGCTAGCTAGTAATTTAACCTCAAGCCTGAACTTCATAAAATGTGTTTTTTCTTTTAATGAGCAAGTACTGTTAGAGCATGAAAGCTACAGCAGTTTTAGGTGCTTAAAACCGTACAGGAATATCAGAGCTAAAACCGAACACCACAGATCCTCGTGTTGATTAATTTTCAACAACAGCAGATCTGGATGAAAGCTTTATATTAATAATGTTCTCTTTCAAAGACTATTTGCTCTCACACAGGGACTTATATGGCAGACGTGCCACATAAATTGGGTTGTTTTCGATACCGAGAAAAAAAAAGAAAGAAAAGAAAATGGACAACATTAAGCAGCAGCTTCGTTTTGTTTGTAAGGCAAATTTGAACAATACCGGGTGTTTCAAAAAATTTGATATTATTTGAGATGTAAATATCCCAGAAACTACTTAGTCTAGGCAAATGAAACTGAACAGGCTGAATGTTGAGCAATAAGATTTATTCCTCAAAATTTGAATGAGAAATTCAAAAGGTATGTGGAGTCCATGAATCATTTCACCAATTTGCAATGTGCGCGCCATTTGAGACACGACACTAACACACAAAACGCCTTTTCTTTTCCAGTGAATGGCGTTTCTATATCTAAAAAGATAAAAAAAAAAAAAAAAAACGTTCAACATAAAATTTTGACCTGTTTCCACACATGCTGTTAAAATTTGAGGTCAAATCAAAGTCCTTCCCATGCCATGTGGCGGCGCCGATCTTTGTAGCCCTCGGCCTCTCACATAGCTAGGGTTACAGTGGGGGGCTATTCGTCTGGTAACCACGAGAGTTTGACTCCCCGCTCGCATCTGTATTGCAGCGTGCCTTGCCAGACGGCAGTAGGTACCATTTTTATGATGGTCTTTGGTATGACCTGACCGTGAGTAGAACTCGCAATCTCCCGGCAGACACGCTAACCACTAGGCCAACTCGCGGTACAAAATTTGAGGTCAACTGAATTAAACATGCAGTATTTTAACACCTTAAATATACAAATACCAATAAAGAAAAAACTGCAACACATTTACATCACAAATTCACATAATAAATAAAACCTAACGCAATTACAGTAATTTGACACTAAATAACAGTTACTATAATAACAGCAGCAAAATAAATTTTGTGTTGGAATTCTGCATATTCTACAAACTACATTTTACCTTCAGCAATTCTTTTGCAGAAATATTAGTATTTGCTTTATCTGGCAAAACGTAATGTTACTGAGCGATGGCATGTGAGGTGCAATCGTGTTTAGGGTGCGTCAGTATAGCGTTTTTCTCTGGAAGAAAAGCACTGGCTTCATCAAAAATGCACTCCCATGCTGCGTGTTGGTTTGTTTTCTATGGCAACAATGTCCTGACAACATATCGCCACTCTGACCGCCGTATGATTAGTTGTCTAAAAAGGAGTGACAATGAAGACACCGGCACCTTTCTGAAAAGTTCAGAGCTTTTCAACGAGATGATTTTCAACTTGAAATGCATAGAGTGGCTCTGAAATAAGAGACACTGGCTGCAGCACTTTTTCTCTAGGCATACGCTCACTCCTTATTGGGAACAACTGAAAAAAAAAAAAGACACTATATGGGCACTCACGGCGGCACGGTGGTGTAGTGGTTAGCGCTGTCGCCTCACAGCAAGAAGGTCCGGGTTTGAGCCCCGGGGCCGGCGAGGGCCTTTCTGTGTGGAGTTTGCATGTTCTCCCCGTGTCCACGTGGGTTTCCTCCGGGTGCTCCGGTTTCCCCCACAGTCCAAAGACATGCAGGTTAGGTTAACTGGTGACTCTAAATTGACCGTAGGTGTGAATGTGAGTGTGAATGGTTGTCTGTGTCTATGTGTCGGCCCTGTGATGACCTGGCGACTTGTCCAGGGTGTCCCCCGCCTTTCGCCGGTAGTCAGCTGGGATAGGCTCCAGCTGGCCTGCGACCCTGTAGAACAGGATAAAGCGGCTACATATAATGAGATGAGATGAGATGGGCACTCACCCTTATGTGGCCTGTAACGTCCTTTTTGGAGCACCAGAGAGCAAATATATCAATGTTTACTTAGCATTTATGGAAGGAGTCTCCAGTGTCAGAGCTTTCTCACAGTTAGAGGTGAATATGATAAGCTACATTTCTTTTGTCTTATTAACCCTTTGGGGTCGAGAGCTTTGCTGGCGAAGCTCGACAGGTTTAGAATGAGTAGGTCATGTATTTAGATAAATATCTTCGTGAGTTTTTCATTATACAAGCATGATAAACATATTGACAGAAACTTTATACTTTCCTATGTGCCCATTGCCAAATAATCTCAGTATCTCTAGCCACTTTATCCTGTTCTACAGGGTCCCAGGCGAGCTGGAGCCTATCCCAGCTGACTATGGGCAAAAGGCAGGGTACACCCTGGACAAGTCGCCACAGGGCTGACACAAAGACACATTCACACTCCCATTCACACCTACGGTCAATTTAGAGTCACCAGTTAACCTAACCTGCATGTCTTTGGACTGTGGGGGAAACCGGAGCACCCGGAGGAAACCCACACAGACAGAACATGCAAACTCGGACAGAAAGGCCCTCGTCGGCCACGGGGCTCAAACCCAGGATCTTCTTGCTGTGAGGCAACAGCGCTAACCACTACACCACCATGCCGCCCCTGCCAACTAATATTATAGTTTTTAAATTACCTAAATTAGATGAAACATAAAACTTGTCACCTTACTCAGTCACACCAGAGTCAGAGCACTGAGTGCTACTTACACATTCATAAAAGACTATTTGCATGGTAACGGCATGACAATCACTTTCACTCTTTTGCTTTCGATTGGTTTCTCTTTAGCAGTGGGAACGCTCACCGTAAACAGGATAAAATCTGTCAGCCATAGTTTAGGCTATTTGGAGGTAAAACTTGTTACGAGATGGATCGCGGATTTTATGTCCTTCGGATGATTCAATTCAATCTTGAGAAGTGCAACACTGATGATGAGTGGTGCCTTTTTTTTTTTTTACTTGGACTCGTTCCAGCCAAAGATCAACTTGAGTAAGTGTAAATATTTCCTCTATTTATTATGAGCAGATTGGTTGATATGCGTGCACTGTAGTGCATACACAGGAAAAAATGACTGAGCAGTTTTTCCAGAGTTAAAAGTATTTTCCTCAAAAATAGTTAATTTTGCTCTACTTTGAGTTTAGAGAGTAAAATTTGGAGTTGGAGCAAAATTACAGAGTAATTGTGTAACAGAGTTGGTTGTGGCTCTGAACTGAGTAAAATAGTACAAGAGTTCATTTCAAGACACGGAATAGAGTCAAATACCAGATAAATGAAGATGTTGTAAAAAGCAGTTTTACACCTGTGTTGGAATGTGTGAAAAAACATTACCTTACCCATTGTGACTTGACCTGATGGGATTAAGAATTGGCAGTGGGAAGGGTTTTCACTCTTCTCACTGAATGGAATGGAATTTTTTACTCTTCTCATTGAATACCCCTTCCACTGCCAACCCTTTATCCTAAAACAATAGGACATAAATTTTGTGATGGCCAGTTAATTGTCCAAATCAATGGAGCAGATTCAAGTTTTGTGCTTGATACATTCCTAAGACTGAACAGAATCACCTCAAGTCACCAAAACGGTTCGTCACAATGGGTAAGGTCATGTTTTTTCACACATTCCAACACAGTTCTAAAACTGCTTTTTACAGCATCTTCATTTATCTGTTTTTTTAAGTACAATCATGATATACATACTACATAGATATTATTGGAGCTGAACTTGTGCTGAATACAAAAAAAGTCATATGACTTTGAAAATGCTGCTTAGATTTGTTGAAATTGACAACAAAATCAGAGCACGGCAAAATCATTAGAGTGCCAGAAAACACCCTCAGACCCCATAGGGTTAACTTGGAGAGAGAGAGAGAGAGAGAGAGAGAGAGAGATTGGGGGGTAAGATACTTGACAACAAGAACTAACTTGCTTGGTTCCACAACATTCAACAAAACTGTGAATGTTTTCCTAGCAAATAGCTGCAATATAAGAAGAATAAAATGCTTCAGGATGTGCCGTCAGGTTTCAACAGTTCGGCCATGCTCCAAAATGCAAATTCATCCAAAAATAAAAGTTTGCAGTGCAAATGATCAGCAACCTGTTTTTGAAACTTACTCTACACAATCTTACAGATGATGATATGTCTAAAGAAGCTTCACAGTCTTTTTAATGAGTTATAAAATCTTATCCATTACCTACTGTACTTCTCAGCTGATATTGATGGAAAACACAAATGGTGTTCACCATTAGATCAAAGTGTCTTGGGATGTGAAGCACTTTCAATGTAATCCTCAAAACAGGGATCACACTACCAAAGTACTGCCAGCTATCGAAACAGACATCTGTTCTTTATCCATACACACCCTTATAATTTCAAATGGCTTGTGATCCAGCTCCTTCTTTCATCCTTCCTACAAGCCAATCCATGTTAGACTTCAATCAGACGTGCATGTGGAAACATGCAGCGTGCACCCAGGGACAGAAGAGGAATGTCTGACCTGCACTACTCCTTTGAACGTCTACTCATGTCAACTCTGAACATGTAAAGGAGTAAAACCTCCATTACAATAAACACTTCCTGCTTCAACTTAACCTGCAACAGCCTGAGTTGCAAATATGTTCTGCTGCCTGATTAGTCACATCTGTTACGAGGAACATGAAGTGATGAAGCATGTGTGTGTGTGTGTGTGTGTGTGTGTGTGTGTGTGTGTGTGTATATCTGACTAGGTCTAGATGTGTTGAAATAAAACAAATGTTAATGAACATCAAATCAGTTTGATCACTTCTGCTCGTTAAACTGCAAATGCTACTGAATCTGCATCTGAGTAGCGTAGACAAATCACATACTTCTCCAAAGCTGCTGACTCTGAGGAAGGAGGGATTTGGGGACTTGTACGGGGAAGATTTAAAAAAAAAAGAGAGAGAGAGAGAGAGAGAGAGAGAGAGAGAGAGCGAAGCAAGTCTCTTAGCCTGACAGACAACATGATGCTTGAAATGTGATTTGTGGCCCTCAAAGAAAACGTAAAGCCTGGAAAAGGGATTTTCTTTCAAATTTTCACAGAGGCTCCTTAATCCATTAAAGACATGCAAAAATGAAAGCGGACGGACAATTTAATTGCAAAACAGACTGGCTCGAGCATGTCATTGCTGAGTCTTTTCACATTTCATGTCACAAAATGGATTTGCACAATTAACCTTGTACTATTACAGCTGAAAGCCCTTCACCATACGGAGTTCTAGAGCCACTCAAAGGACAGCCTTTGTCCCCTAAAGACTGTACTATCAGAGCAAGTTGGAAGATTTTCGAAACACTGAGCGGTAAGTAATTAGGAAGTAATTTGTGCTTGCACAAGAGCGTATATGGACTTAGGTATGCAAGTGAATTCCACTGGTGTCAGATCATGGAGCAAAGGGCAAAGCTGGCATCATGCCTGGCATGAGAGTACATCAGTGGCTGCCAGATCAGATACTGAGAGAGGCCAAGCGGCAGCAGGACACACCAGCGCCTGCTGAAGATTCCAGAACAATGGCACTCAAATAACATCCAGTAAATCGATATTCATTGGAGGTTATCTGGATTAGCAACACTTTGACCATAAATAACTGGTAATAACACTATTCTCTGTACACTTTGCCACTAAGTGCTGAATGTCTGTTCCAACAGAACATCACAGTGCTGCTGTTTCTGAAATCATCTTTGGGGATGAAAAGTCAAAGAATCTCATACATCTCAGAAGTCTAACATGCATTTCCATTTAGTATGTATGCTTAAAAATAACGAGCTTCACGTTGGTACGCTAGGACAGATTGTATACAGACCACATTGCCACTTAGCACATCACTGAGCAGTCCATCGAATGGCAGTCCTCTCTCAACACAATCCTTGACTTGCAAGTGACGTCAAAGCAAAACAGAAACCTGGATGTCGGCCATGTTGGTGGATATACAAATGCGGGGTTGAGCGACATTCCATACAAAATAAAGTCACGCGTGCGCAAAACTTTGTTTTTCCCACTGCGTTAAGCGTTCTTTTAGCTATGGCATATTTTTGTGCTGTATACGGTTGTGGTCACAACAGTACTCGTGAGCGTGGCACGTTCCAATATTTTCGAATTCCAGCTGTGATTTGGAAAGAGGGCGAGGAAACTCTGAGGCTTAGTACGGAGAGGAGACAAAGAAACGGCTGAACAACATCGGCAGGGCTGATCTAACAGAGGCTAAAACCAAAACAGCTCGTGTTTGCAGTCATCATTTTATCTCAGGTGAGATTCAAATGCTTTCTCAGTAATATCATGGAAGAATTTTATTTCGTGTTGCTAGAATCTTGCTATAATATGAGTGGTTCACTCGGTCGTTGTTATAATTTTCTCATCTCATCTCATTATCTGTAGCCGCTTTATCCTGTTCTACAGGGTCGCAGGCAAGCTGGAGCCTATCCCAGCTGACTACGGGCGAAAGGCAGGGTACACCCTGGACAAGTCGCCAGGTCATCACAGGGCTGACACATAGACACAGACAACCATTCACACCTACGGTCAATTTAGAGTCACCAGTTAACCTAACCTGCATGTCTTTGGACTGTGGGGGAAACCAGAGCACCCGGAGGAAACCCACGCGGACACGGGGAGAACATGCAAACTCCGCACAGAAAGGCCCTCGCCGGCCACGGGGCTCGAACCCGGACCTTCTTGCTGTGAGGCGACATCGCTAACCACTACACCACCGTGCCGCCCTTGTTATAATTTTATAGTTATAAAATTAGAATTTTAGAGTGGTTGACCTGAAATCAGGGCTTTGAACCGGTTCAAGGAACGAAAACGAAAACCGGGAACTTTTTCTATTTCACATGGAACAGAAACGAAACCAGAAACTTTATTATTTTTTATGTTCCGGAACAGAAACGCTTATTAAAAATAATGGTAACCGGTTAATACCGGTTTTTATTTCGTTCCTCAAAGTTTCCGTAGCCTACAAATTAAAAAGTCATTCTTCTCCTGCGCAAGTTTTTATGACCCGCTGGGGTTCACTTCCTGTGTGACGTTCGCTGACTGAATGGAGAGAGCGGGAAGGTGGACTGCTATCATGTCTCCATGTGATAATAAGTGAATTACTGAGCGTCTAAGCAAAGAAGAGCCTGAATGATGCAACCTCCCTATTGGCTGTTTGTAAAAATGTATCAGTTGTTGCTCTTCCCACGGGAATCATCTCGGGCTCGAGAGACGAGACCTGACGAGTTAGTTCGTTGGTAGCAGAACAAAATGTCTGGACACAAATCTGGTTTTCAGAAAAGGAAAGAAAATAAACGGAGGGTTGAAAATATAAAAAAGGAGGCAGAAAATACAAAACGAGTTTTAAGGTAGGACAAATGGTTACTTTTCTGAGGCAGCCCGCCATGGCTGCAGGCTTTCAGTTGTGTCATTGAATGGTTACTTTTCTGAGGCAGCCTGCCGTGGCTGCCTGCAGGCTTATTTATTATAGCCCATTTAGTTAAAATAGTTGCTATAAAATGTTTATAGTTATAGTTATGTGATGGTTGTCCTGATTTAGACTGGTGTTTTTTTTTTTTTTTTTTTTGGGGGGGGGGGGTTGCGCGATGTTGCGCAATGTTGCACCCGGGTCCAGATTAGGGCAGAACCGGCCCTGGCTACATTTCAGGTGTAGTTTGTTTTATGAATGTATGTACTTGCATAGATGTGTACTTGGTCTTCCAATATGGCGCCTAACAAAATCTCGCGGCGCGGTGACGTCATGCGGTAGCCCTCTATAGGGCCTGACTAGCCTTTGGTAACACACTAAACGAATTATCTTTCATTTTTGGCACTTTTTCTGTTTGTGTAGATGGGAAGACATACTGAGAATCCAAATCGCCAACATTTGAAATAATAATTGTTTTGAATTATTTCTTGTCTTATTTAATGAAGGTTGTAATAGAATTAGCCTACATTTGGCTTAAGCTGGATGAGACAGAGACATAATTTTATAGCCATTTGTTAAACAGCTGACAGGGAACGTAATTAACCGTTCCGGGAACGAAATTTTTTTGTTCTAACCGGTTCGGGAACGTCTATTTAATGGTGGAACCCAAAACCGGAAACGTTAAAATTCCGTTTCTGTTCGGAACGAACCAATAGGAAAAAAATTCTGGTTCAAAGCCCTGCCTGAAATAAACTGAAATATGATTTGTGAGCCATAAAGCTAGAGACCTGTCAAAATTTCACACTTGGTCTGTTGTTTATACATAGAAGTAAACTAAATGCAAAAGAAGCCCTAACTTACCCTTGAAAGTACAACTGCTTTGTCATCGTTGACTGGTTTAATTAATAAGGTATTTACCCATCCAGAGACAAAGAAGTTCTAGACTTCCATGAATTTATAAGCCTTCATTTGAGATTTGTCGACCCACGAAGTCTGCCAAACCAGATAGAACGCGATATCTGGGTACTCGATGGTCGGTGGAAGCGTCTTATCCTCAGAAAAATCCGACTTTTTAAAATAATATGGGTCAAACCCACACATATCTGTCTTCTCTTTGTATTGAATCTTCGCTCGACCGTTCAAATCATGGTAATACTGAGAAAATTCAGCCTTGTTTACAGACACGCTTTCAGCGGCTGCCGTCCTAGTTGCTTTGTATATCCACCATCATGGCGGATGCTCATGACGTCGCACATTTTGATCACGTGGTTGCGAGTCATCTATATTCATGGATTTTGAGAAGGCCTTTGACAGTGTCAAGAGAGATCATCTGGAAGCTGGTACATCACTACAGGATTCCTCTGAAATTCATAAATATCATCCAACGTCTGTATGACAATTCCACCTGTCAAGTCATTTACAATGGGATGTTTACCAGCCCTTTTGCAGTGAAGGCTGGGGTGAGGCAAGGCTGCATGCTGTCTCCAACAATACTCCTGATGGTCATTGACTGGATCATGCAAAGAACAACCATGGCCAGTAATATGGGCATCCAGTGGATCTTCACCAAACAACTTGAAGACTTCAATTTTGCAGAAAATTTTGGCCTCCTTTCCCACAAACAACAACATGCACAGCCAAACTGACACGACTCTCCGAAGTGGCAGAGAAGACTGGCCTGAAGATCAATACAAAGATGGAGGATGTGAATCAAAAACAAGAGGGAGCTTCTAATCCATCTACAGCAGGCCTATTCAAATAGCGGCCCGGGGGCGAAATTGGCCCGATTGAAATTTAATCCGGCCCGCGGCAGATTTTTTTAAAACAACAAACAAACAAACAAAAAAAAAACATATCTACGTATCTGCCGCGGCGCACAGTTTTCTCTACCGCTCTGGCACAGACCAGAGTACAGGTCATCTCCATGGTGACAAACACTCATTCTCGCAATGTGACACTCCATGCAGCTACAGCAGTGGCAACATGGCGCTGTCCAAGCAACATCGCAAAGTTGACAGAGAAAACCGTAAATTTCAAAGCAAATGGACTGAAAAGTACTTATTTACTTTGCAAACTACCGTACGGCAAGCGATAGACCTGTGTGTTTATTGTGCAACGGATCCGTAGCTGTGGCCAAAGAGTACAACGTGAAGAGACATTTTACAACAAAACATGCTTCATTTTCTGAGCAATACCGAGAGGGCTCCAAGGAGAGACGAAGGAGAATAGACAGACTGGTAACTTCTTTTGAACAAAGTCAGCGTGCAATTGGTGGCTTTTGCACAGAACAAGAGAGAGCTTTTATTGCATCTCTATGAGTGGCGTGGATACTGACAAGAAAAAAAAGAGACCCTTCACCGAGTCAGAGACTATTAAAGACTGCATGCTGGCGGTTGTTGACGAAATGATTGTTGACCAAAAAATGAAAGACAACATGTCCTCATCTATTAAAAAAGTACCATTTTTCATTATATTTCATAATAAAGGAAAAGAATAATGTACCTTATTTTATTTCATATATTATGTACCTTAGTATAGTATATTTTAATTGCCTTTAGCTGATATCAATTTTATGTCAGTTGTCCGTCCGGCCCTCACAAATTTTGTAATTTTCTAGTTTGGCCCCCCTGCAAATGTATTTGAATAGCCCTGATCTACAGGGAGAGAACATCAAGGAGACAGACCATTATACATATCTCGGGAGCACGGTCAGCAAAGATGGCAGTGCAGACAATGATGTCAAGAACCGAATCAACAAGACAAGACACGCATTTAACACCCTGCGACCCATCTGGAACTCCAAGGGACTGTCCCTCCAAAACAAGATTAGATCTTCAACACCAATATGAAGACAGTCCTCTTGGACGGCACGGTAGTGTAGTGGTTAGTGCTGTTGCCTCACAGCAAGAAGGTTCTGGGTTCGGGCCCAGTGGCCAACGAGGGCCTTTCTGTGTGGAGTTTGCATGTTCTCCCCGTGTCTGTGTGGGTTTCCCCCACAGTTCAAAGACTTGTGGTTAGGTCAACATGGGGCAGCCATGGCCTGAGGTTGGGCTGAAGTGCCCTTGAGCAAGGAACCTAACCCGGGCACTGTAGCATAGCTACAGTATGTGTGTGTGCTCGTTGCTCACTTGTGTGTGTTCACTGCTTCACATGGGTTAAAAGCAGAGAGGAATTTCACTGTGCTTAAGTGTATGTGTGATAAATAAAGTTGCTCTTCTTCTTCTGATTAGCCAGTAGAAGAGGGAATGGGGTTACTACTAGCTCATTATCATTTAAAAGAACGGGCACTCAAATCGGCCATTTTGAACAGGGCTGTTTAGAGCGACTGAGGTGGTGTTTACATTAGACCGTATCCGTCTCGTTTTCGTCGCGGATGCACTGTCCGTTCACATTAAAACGCCGGGAAACGACTCCACAGGCGGAACAACTTGAATCCGCCAGGGCCCACGTATTCAACCCAGTTCGTATGTGATCCGGTGCTGTGTAAACATTGACATACGAGGAAACGCAGTGCTGAGCTCTAGCTGACGTCGTCATTGGACAACGTCACTGTGACATCCACCTTCCTGATTCGCTGGCGTTGTTCATGCCACGTTGGTCATGTGACGCGACTGCTGAAAAACGGCGCGGACTTCACTTCCTGCTATTGTTTCTGCCTTGTATCACCTTTTTGTTTTTCATTAAAGAGTATAAAAGTATGAATATAATGCTTTGCTTTGTCATTCTTAATGTTGTTCATGGTAAGATGTAAATACTGCCCATTGTGTAGTTATGATTGTCTTTAGGCTTGCCATCCTTCCACTTGCAAGTGGTGAGTGACTTGCGCATGCCCAATATGCACTGGGATCACACACACAGCGGCTCAGTCCCGAATCACTGCTCGTGCGCTTCACTCGCGTGCTCTGTGAGCTGTGCAGGGACGGAGTGCGCACCCTCCAGAGGGCACTCGCTGTTCAGGGCGGAGTGATTTGGAGCGCAGCCGCTGAGGAGGAAGCGCTGAGCCGCACTGACACATTTCAACTTACGTGCCGTCTAATTAGTCATGTGATTAGCGTATCCACGTATTGGCGTTGCTGTGTGCACGCGAATCGTGTATTGGCGTTGCTGTGTGCACGCGAATCGTTTTAAAAACGTTAATCTGATGATCCGCTGATACGGTCTAATGTAAACACCACCTGAGAAGGGAACTGTGGTGCTTTATCCTTATGCTATTTTGACCAAATATTTCACAGACCTTTCATTAAGACCCCAGGGAACTGTGGAGAAGGGGTATGTCACCTTTAATGCATTTAATTAGCTAACTAGTTCACCATACTGTCACTATATTACATTAGCTACCAGTCTAACACGTGTATCTCTTAGAACTAAGTAATTGTAGGAGTAAAAGATTTAGATTTCAGTAAGTGAGTAACACATTAACCTGCTATGAATTTGGCAAAATTCATGAATGGATGTGACTCATCACAACTCCCACAGAAATGCTCAATTGATGTGTCCGAGATTGGTCTCATGCAACACAAATTACTGAGTCATTAATAGAGTCATACGGGCGGCACGGTGGTGTAGCACTGTCGCCTCACAGCAAGAAGGTTCTGGGTTCGAGCCCAGTGGCCGATAGGGGCCTTTCTGTGTGGAGTTTGCATGTTCTCTGCGTGGGTTTGCTCCGGTTTCCCCCACAGTCCAAAGGCATGCAGGTTAGGCTAATTGGTGGCTCTAACTTGACCGTAGGTGTGAATGTGAGTGTGAATGGTTGGTTGTCTCTATGTGTCAGCCCTGCGATGATTTGGTGACTTGTCCAGGGTGTACCCCGCCTCTCGCCCATAGTCAGCTGGGATAGGCTCCAGCTTGCCTGTGACCCTGCGCAAGATAAGCGGCTACGGATAATGGATGGATGGATAACTGTTGTATAAAAGCAATATCGTTAAAGCAAGAGTGCAGTTATGCTGAATATCAGCACAGCTGCACAGGATAAGCAGTTACGAATAATGGATGGATAACAGAGTCATTTACACATTGTAAACTCATCATATTGCAAAGGTCTACACGGTGGCCAACAATATACAATGAATGGATTTGACTATGATGCTCTTCATTAAACTATCAATGCCCAGTACCGATTTATAATAATGCACTTAAATATATTATTCTTTCCAAGTTTTTTAAAAATTATTCTTATCGAGAACCATAATTCTTAAAAATACCGAATTTTACAATGTTATGGTCATCAATGACAAAAAAAAAATCCTTCTGATTTACCAGGACAAACATAGAATGACATTTATCATTTATGCTTTTATGCTCAGGGTAAATAATAATTTTTTCAGTTAAAAAAACCTGAATCGTGCTTGCTTATTGTCAAGTTGTGTGTGTCCTTGTGCACAATAGTGTGTCTTACCTCCCTGAGCTCCTGGGTGATGGTGGACAGGCGCTCGTTCTCTGACTGTGTGTTGGTGAGGGCGTTACGCGTCTGCCTGAGCTCGGTTTGTAGCTCTTGCACACGCTGCTCGTAGTACGCCTCCTTACATGCTGACTCCAGGAGCAGAGACTCCTCCCGACTCTCACCATCGGCTGCCACTTTCCTCTGGTTGGAGTGAGCCTGTCCGAATGCCTGGGGAAAGAAAGCATGTCTTGTTAGGATCCAAAGCTGCAACTTTCATGCTAATACCAAGTCTCCATGACATACAGCTGCACTGCATTCTGGATCTAAAAAGTCCAACATTTGTTGTCTCAACTACTTTGACATATTTCTCATTGATGTGACTTTGAACGTCATTGGAAAATGGTGAACGAGAAAAGAAATGCTTGCTTGTTTGTATTTAGGAGCGAACAGCAAAATTTCATCAATATCCCTTTTCGTCGAGATCGCTTAAATTTGCCCCCATTTCCTACACCAGTGTAATCTCATTAGCGATGCCCCTCTGTGATGTCAGCAAGCTGCACAACCACTTACAAAATTTCAGCATCAATCAACAAATTAGCGCTAGACTCAGTTCGATTGTTTGTGTAATTTCCTCGGAAATTACACTGAGATGTCAGCATTCTCCAGCCAGCTGACTGTGTCCACGTCCAGTTGGATGAGACCGTCAGGCCCATGGGGTGGCTTGAAGACTGGGGACTCCTGAAGGATGTGGGGGATTGTCTGCGTGCGACCGCACTGGCAGGCATCGTTCTCACTAGCTCCAATCGTCTTGAGGAAGGACTGGGTCCTGCCCCATCCAATGCGGAGGCGGTTGAGGTGGGTCCACGCCTTGCGGGTGAGATGGCAGGGCTTTGCAGAGGGGAAATCAATGAAAGAGTGCAAGGTGGTGCGTGAGTGGCTCCATTCCTCCTGCCATCTCTGCTCCACCCAGGAGTCGGAGGCTGGTCCAGCTCTCAAGAGTGCTGCAGCTTTGATGGCAAAGTGCTGCCTTGATCGCCGTTGGGGGGTGTTATCATCCTGAGTTGGTGGAATGAGGCTATTCTCCTCGAGTGCCTTCTCTGCTAGCTTGAGGACTTGACAGTCTCGCTGGATGCTTGTAGGAGGAATTCCTGAGACTACAGGGAGCATCTCAGTCGGTGTAGGTTTCAAGGTGCCAGAGATAAGGCACATCGCTTCATTGAGAACCACATTGACAGCCTTGGTGTGAATGGTGTGGGACCAGACAGCTGTGGCGTATTCAGCAGCAGAATACACAAGGGTGAGGACTGATGTTCGGAAAGTGGTGAAATTGACTCCCCACTGTAGTCCACTAAGCTTCTTAATGATGTTAATGCATTTGGAGGTTTTGTTCACCACATTCTTGAGGTGAGGGCCGAACGTAAGGCTGCGGTCCGGGGTCACACCAAGATATACGGGCTGTGGGTTGAACCTCAGCTTCTTGTCTTGCATCTTTCTCCAGCTCCTTTTTTGCAAGTCGATTAGCTAGATGGTAAATTGAGCAAACCGTTTTGGACTCGCTTAATTTGGGGATCGAGCTGAGAACCTCTACGTGGTGATCCCTAGTAACGACCTCGGCCGGCTAATCTCAGCGACTCAATTTCCAGAAGGAAGCAATTTTGATCGTTACACTGACTAGACTCGGTAAAGACATTACAAAAATTTCAAAATCAACATTCAATTTAAAAAGTTTTTGGATGGAGGCTTCCTTTGATGTAAGCAGAAACAAAATCGTATGTGTAGTATGTCGTGTATGCCTTTGCTATAAAATGAGGATGTAATTCGGTAGGTTAGTTAATCATACCTGATAAAATGCTCTGTTTACTCTGGGAGCTCCCAACAGACAAAAAAATAAAAAATACACAGAAAGGCATGAAGCATCAAGGAAAAAGAAAAGAAAGGTAAAAAATGTACTGAAATCTGAGTGATATCCCCCCACAGTACCATCAAGGGCATCAGTGCCTGCAGACAATCTTTCCAACCACCAGCGAATTTCACTTGTTTGCCAACCTCCTTAACACAGAGCAAAATCAGATGTTGTGGTGGGAGGTTTTAAAAAAAAACAACTTCAAGTGTCCCAGCTTTAAAAGGATAGTTCGGGATTTTTGACATGAATCTGTATGGCATCCCCATCAATAGTGTCGTGCAAACACACTGACCTTACCCCTGACAGCATCCTGTGAGTCCGGTTCTTGTCCAGTTTTGGTCCAGACGAAAGTAGTCCGGCAAGTTTATTGGGGTCACGAAAGTAAAACGTTTTTCGTCTCAAAACAGTATGTGTTCAAAAGAGTGATATATTTGCATCACAAAACCGTTGGCAAATAAAAAGTCAGACCTCGAAATCGCTTGGCACTATTTTCTCTCCCTTCTTATCACTGCGCGCTGCCGCCAGGTGACAGCGAAACGCAGACCCACTAAGCTGGTGGGAGACCAAGGCTGCACTCTATCACGGCTTACACACGTGATGGCACGGAGGATGTGTATAGTGGCAGCATCTGTCCCCCCAGAGAGGATCTTTTCAAAAGCAGGACAGATTATAACAGAGGAGAAATAGAATCAGAATTAACTAGTTAATTGCAGCAATTAAAGGAATAGGTAGGAAAAGGAAGGCGCAAAGACACCGCGCAGCGCCTGAAAACGGGTTTTCAGGCGCTGCGCACCCGTGTTCAGGCGCTGCGCGGTGTCTTTGCGCCTGCAGCGGTGCTTTGCCTGTGCTGTGGCTGAAAATAGTTCCAGATATAAAATGGTCTAGTAAATCCCTTCGTGTTAATTTGCATTGATATGTGTACTCGATGTGACTGTACAAGTCATGAGAAATAATTATAAACAATCTTGAGTTATTTAATTAACTTTTGTAATGACAATGCTAGCTGGACACGCCGGATTACAGCAACTACGCTAAGCTAAGCTAACCTAACCTGGGCGTTTATAGATCAGGACAATGGCTGGGTCGGCTACAAAACGCTTTGGCTCACTCATCCAACTCTAGGGACTGCAGGGACTGACTCAATTTCATCTGGGGGTGGCGTATTCCTTTAAATCAAAAATAAAATCTCAGGAGCCGAAAGAGCCGGCTCCTTATAGTAAGAAGAGCCGGCTCCCGAAAAAGAGCTGAAATTCCCATCACTAGTAAACAATGAATGAAACAGCCGTGGCTGTCACCTGGCGGCAGCGCGCAGTGATACCGAGGGAGAGAAAATAGTGCCAAGCGATTTCGAGGTCTGACTTTTTATTTGCCAACGGTTTTGTGATGCAAATATATCACTCTTTTGAACACGTACTGTTTTGAGACGAAAAACGTTTTACTTTCGTGACCCCAACAAACTTGCCGGACTACTTTCGTCTGGACCAAAACTGGACAAGAACTGGACTCACAGGATGCTGTCAGGGGTAAGGTCAGTGTGTTTGCACGACACTATTGATGGGGATGCCATACAGATTCATGTCAAAAATTCCGAACTATCCTTTTAACATAGCTTAGCTGAGCTTACCGATTTATAAACCAGTTTCTCACAAAACTCCGATCTTGATTTAGACACACACACAAAATCTGACCTGCGGCCTACCCCAAGGACACCGTGATTGCAAACTTCCTGTAATCTAATCTCTCAGACTTGGTCTAGAGCCATATGATTAACTGTTCAGATGAAACATGTGCACGCTTTGTTCCGGTCTTGTGCAAACTTGATCAGGATTTGGACGTCTTTACTGTGCCTTCGTGACAATTCCAGGCCCAGTCACACTAACTGTTTCTCAGCAAACGCTTTTTGCAGACATCTGACATGAATCAATGAGAAATTATGAAAAACATGACTTCAAGCTTGATGACTCATTTTTGAAACTCAATAACAACCACTTTGACAAAAAAAAAACGCTAAGCTTTCATAAGTAAAGGTCACTTTCTTGAGAAGAAATACAGATGCTAGTCGGGGTGTGAAAATATTGTCTTTTTGATTAATTGTTTTTAAAAATTAATCCGATTCAATATCTATCTATAAAATGTAGCGTTTGATTTCTTATGTTAATCTGCATTTTTTTGGGGTGAACAATTTTCTAGGTTCACGTTAGCCTTTTCTTTAGTGGTTTTCATGATTAATTTCCAGTGACTACATTTGTAAATTTGTGTTCCCATTAGAGCTTTTTATATAGCTCCCTAAATATGGAAACCTGCTATATAGCATTTCATATCTCATTCCTATTGAATTGATATTAAATCGCATCGGATTGAATCAAATCGTAAGCATGTGAAGTGGAATCAAATGGGGTCATCTGTGCCAATACCCAGCCCTAGATGTTAGTCATATTTGAATATCTTTCACATGAGATACGCGAGGACTGAACACCACTGCTTTCGTAGACAAAATACAGGCCAACCACTTGCTGACATTTTGTCAAGATTATAAACTCAGTGTGCTAGATCATCATCTTTTTTCTAATTTCCAAAGGTTCTAATCATCTCATCTCATTATCTCTAGCCACTTTATCCTGTTCTACAGGGTCGCAGGCAAGCTGGAGCCTATCCCAGCTGACTACGGGCGAAAGGCAGGGTACACCCTGGACAGGTCATCACAGGGCTGACACATAGACACAGACACCCATTCACACCTACGGTCAATTTAGAGTCACCAGTTAACCTAACCTGCATGTCTTTGGACTGTGGGGGAAACCGGAGCACCCGGAGGAAACCCACGCGGACACGGGGAGAACATGCAAACTCCACACAGAAAGGCCCTCGCTGGCCACGGAGCTCGAACCCGGACCTTCTTGCTGTAAGGCGACAGCGCTAACCACTACACCACCGTGCCGCCGGTTCTAATCATATACACAATCATTTCCCTTAATCTGTATTAATGCACTTAGTTAGCAAACTAGTTTGCCTTTATTTACATTGAGACTGGACAATCCTATCTAGGAGGACTAGCTACTTACCTGATGACTTGCAGTGAGTCCCCTAAATTTCTGTTTTTTTTTTAATGGGGGGGCTGAACAAACAGCTAAAGGTGTTATAGTTAAAAGTAGACTGCCTTTCAGATTTTTAAGTGTAGGTCATAAAAATAATTTTCCCCAAGACACAATTATTTTTGTTTAGTGGACAGAAAGCTACTGAATTCGAATCACAGACTTTCAATTTTATTTGTTTTTTTTTCTAATAGAACAATTAATGAATTTCGGGCCATGTGGCCCTAAATCCTACGCTATTTTTTCTTGCTTCACCATGACCCAATTCAAGCTACTACGTCATGCATCACGTGGTGGGCTTTCCCCGTTCGCACAAGGCATTGTGGGATACAAATTTGAAACAGGAGAGGAAAATAGAGGACAAATGAAATGTGTGCGAATGAAACGTGAAAGACCAACTACAGTAACGGAAAGCGAGAAGAAAAGACGTGATGTTATATACGAAGGAAAGGAAATGCAGGACCAAACTAATAAATATTGACAGTCAGCGAGCACCTCAGTGTGATCAGCTGTTAGTTTAGCGACAGAATGATGGAACTGTCAGTGCACGCTCAAAGGTAAACCTGCGCATGCACAGCACACGGACTTCCTCTGTCTGCTTGACTGCGCGACGCGAGCGATTTCATGCACATTATTTGCTCAGGAATCCCCTCAAATTAAATAACTTCCCAGCCACAGAACGGCCTGATATTTTGTGAGATATTACAGAAATAAACATAGATCACAATGACCAAATTTTAGAGGGAACTAAATTTCACCGATTTTATGAAATCGAAAGGCCGTCTCGCTTTAAGTCTTCATATTCATTTTACAACAATTTGTTTTACAATAGAACATTTATTTGACAAATCTTTTTTAACAAGTATTAAGAGATTAAAAAGGAATATGAACCATTTATACTGCTAATTGATTTATAATTCTAATTAGAAAATCAGATAGCTTATTACTGCTTTCTGTAATTTGTTTTCACTCCCCTCTCCACTGCCAATCACTACTTTGATTTAGTAGACTGACTGTACTCTTTTGAAATAACATGTAAAAAATAAGTCATTTTCTATGGTTAGCTAACTTAAAGATCTTCACAAAGTGATATGTTCCAATATGATCTTACTATGAATGTTCGTGTGTGTCTGAAGACATCACTCACACGCTTTCTTTGAAAAAAAAAGTAATATGCCCTCCATCTTTTGCTGCTTGGGGGGGATCTGACATTGCTAACTATTGTTTGAATCAAATAGTTTTTGAGCACACGAGAGGACAGCGACACAGACGGGAAACTGGCAGCTTGAGCGGGGGATGTTTCGGCATGGTCTTAGTGCCTGCACCCTCTCCTGTTTTTGAGCAGGCACTCGTTCTGCGTGGTCCTAGTGCCTGCACACCTGGGTTTTTTTTGTTTGTTTGTTTTTTCAGACCTTAAAATGTGTGTGGGGTGTGTGTGTGTGTGTGTGTGTGAAGGTGTTCCAATATAATGGTAGGGGATACAGTGACTTGTCCATCCTTGTCATGTGTTTAGGAATAACAGATAAAGAAGAAACCTTTATTTGTCACATGCACACTTCAAACACAGCGAGATTCATCCTCTACATTTAAACCATCTGAAGCAGTGAACACACACCCAGAGGAGCAGGCAGCCATACTACAGCACCCAGGGAGCAGGTAGGGGTTAGGTACCTTGCTCAAGGGCACTTCAGCCCAAGGCTACCCCATGTTAACCTAACTGCACGTCTTTGAACTGTGGGGGAAACTCCACACAGAAAGGCCCCCACCAGCCACTGGATTTGAACCCAGAACCTTCTTGCTGTGAGGCAACAGTGCTAAACACTACACTACCATGCTACCCGAGGGAAGAAAGGAGAAGAATCAGAGTCATGGGAGAAAATAGTGTTCTCTGTGGTGAGCTAAACAGCTTTGATGTGGGCCTTGTTTGAAGTCGCTGACGTCCACAGTAAAACAACTTACTAATTGTTTAACACACCAGGGAGTTTGAATGTAACTCTATATTCTCATACACACATGTATCTCAGATATTTAGCAGGTGTTTCTAGAGCAGAAAAGCCCCTTCTTTTTTTTTTTGGCAAGAGCTCAGAGCTTGACATTTGATCTAGTTTTGAAATACACAACCCAGATTCCAGTTCCACTTTCCTCTCGCCCCATGACATTTTCAGAAAGCAAAAACAGTGGACGGACTGTCAAATTTAAGCCCAAAAATAAGGTGTAAGCATACTAGATTTAAAACCCATCAGGCGCTGTTATAATGAGTGCTTTTTAATTGCAATGGTAAATTTGGCTGCCCCAATTAATCCAAATATACAGTATACCAAGGGCAGCACGGTGGTGTAGTGGTTAGCACTGTCGCCTCACAGCAAGAAGGTTCTGGGTTTGAGCCCAGTGGCTGACGAGGGCCTTTCTGTGTGGAATGTTCTCTGTGTGGGTTTCCTCTGAGTGCTCCGGTTTCCCCCACAGTCCAAAGACATGCAGGTTAGGCTAACTGGTGGCTCAAAATTGACCGTAGATGTGAGTGTGAATTGTTGTTTGTCTCTATGTGTCAGCCCAGCGATGACCTAGCGACTTGTTCAGGGTGTACCCCGCCTCTCACCCATAGTCAGCTGGGATAGGCTCCAGCTTGCCCACGACCCTGCACAGGATAAGTGATACAGGATAAGGCTACAGATATTGGATGGATGTACAGTGGTGCTTGAAAGTTTGTGAACCCTTTAGAATTTTCTATTTCTGCATAAATATGACCTACGTAAAACATCATCAGATTTTCACACAAGTCCTAAAAGTAGATAAAGAGAACCCAGTTAAACAAATGAGACAAAAATATTATACTTGGTCATTTATTTATTGAGGAAAATGATCCAATATTACATATCTGTGAGTGGCAAAAGTATGTGAACCTCTAGGATTAGCAGTTAATTTGAAGGTGAAATTAGAGTCAGGTGTTTTCAATCAATGGGATGACAATCAGGTGTGAGTGGGCACCCTGTTTTATTTAAAGAACAGGGATCTATCAAAGTCTGATCTTCACAACACACGTTTGTGGAAGTGTATCATGGCACGAACAAAGGAGATTTCTGAAGACCTCAGAAAAAGCGTTGTTGATGCTCATCAGGCTGGAAAAGGTGACAAAACCATCTCTAAAGAGTTTGGACTCCACCAATCCACAATCAGGCTACGTTTACACTAGACCGTATCTATCTCGTTTTCTTCGCGGATGCACTGTCCGTTTACATTAAACCGCCTGGAAACGCCTGGAAACGGGAATCCGCCAGCGTCCACATATTCAATCCAGATCGTGTCAGCTCCGGTGCTGTGTAAACATTCAAAATACGCGGATACGCTGTGCTGAGCTCTAGCTGGCGTCTCATTGGACAACGTCACTGTGACATCCACCTTCCTGATTTGCTGGCGTTGGTCATGTGACGCGACTGCTGAAAAACGGTGCGGACTTCCGCCTTGTATCACCTTTCATTAAAGAGTATAAAAGTATGAAAATACTGCAAATACTGATGCAAATACTGCCCATTGTGTAGTTATGATTGTCTTTAGGCTTGCCATCCTTCCACTTGCAAGTAGTAAGTGATATGCGCTGGGATCACACACACAGCGGCTCAGTCCTGAATCGTGGCTTGTGCACTTCACTCGCACGCTCTGTGAGCTGCGCAGGGTCGGAGTGCGCACCCTCCAGAGGGCACTCGCTGTTCAGGGCGGAGTGATTTGGAGCGCAGGATGCCTGCGGAGCCGAGCGTATCCGCGTATTGGCGTTGCTGTGTGCACGGCTAACAGTTTTAGTGTAAACGCGAATCATTTTAAGAACATTAATCTGATGATCCGCTGATTCGACGTAATGTAAACGTAGCCTCAGACAGATTGTGTACAAATGGAGGAAATTCAAGACCATTGTTACCCTCCCCAGGCGTGGTCGACCAACAAAGATCACTCCAAGAGCAAGGCATGCAATATTCAGTGAGGTCACAAAGGACCCCAGGGTAACTTCTAAGCAACTGAAGGCCTCTCTCACATTGGCTAATGTTAATGTTCATGAGTCCACCATCAGGAGAACACTGAACAACAATGGTGTGCATGGCAGGGTTGCAAGGAGAAAGCCACTGCTCTCCAAAAAGAACATTGCTGCTCGTCTGCAGTTTGCTAAAGATCACGTGGACAAGCCAGAAGGCTATTGGAAAAATGTTTTGTGGACGGATGAGACCAAAATAGAACTTTTTGGTTTAAATGAGAAGCGTTATGTTTGGAGAAAGGAAAACACTGCATTCCAGCATAAGAACCTTTTCTCATCTGTGAAACATGGTGGTGGTAGTATCATGGTTTGGGCCAGTTTTGCTGCATCTGGGCCAGGACAGCTTGCCATCATTAATGGAACAATGAATTCTGAATTATACCAGTGAATTCTAAAGGAAAATGTCAGGACATCTGTCCATGAACTGAATCTCAAGAGAAGGTGGGCCATGCAGGAAGACAACGACCCTAAGCACACAAGTCGTTCTACCAAAAAATGGTTAAAGAAGAATAACGTTAATGTTTTGGAATGGCCAAGTCAAAGTCCTGCCCTTAATCCAATGGAAATGTTGTGGAAGGACCTGAAGCGAGCAGTTCATGTGAGGAAACCCACCAATATCCCAGAGTTGAAGCTGTTCTGTATGGAGGAATGGGCTAAAATTCCTCCAAGCCGGTGTGCAGGACTAATCAACAGTTACCAGAAACGTTTGGCTGCAGTTATTGCTGCACAAGGGGGTCACACCAGATACTGAAAGCAAAGGTTCACATACTTTTGCCACTCACAGATATGTAATATTGGATCATTTTCCTCAATAAATAAATTACCAAGTATAATATTTTTGTCTCGTTTGTTTAACTGGGTTCTCTTTATCTACTTTTAGGACTTGTGTAAAAATTTGATGATGCTTTAGGTCATATTTATGCAGAAATATAGAAAATTCTAAAGGGTTCACAAACTTTCAAGCACCACTGTACATGGGTGCTTTAAAATCCTTTATTTTGATGCTTTCTGAGTAAGTGCAATAACACACTCTGGCTCATAAAATGGACGACTAATTAAGCCAAAATTATGATTTCAATATCGCCAAAAACAATTATGATGATCATTTTAGTCATAATTGTCCAGGAGTGGGTGATTTAACCCTTGACCACCTTGCATCTTGACTGAGGAAGAGATACAGCTAGGAGGGACTGAAGGAGTTAACAGCTGACTAGTGAGCAGCCTCTGCAATGCAGCGCTGGTATTCTGCAGAGGAGAATCTCCAATCTCTCTCTCTCTCTCACACACACATACATGCACAGTACACACAGCCACGATAATGAAATACTGCATGGGCATGTTTAAGCCTGAAGCAGAAGAGCTTTCCTGGAAATCTATCCACTGCGCCTGTTCCAGCATGCTCTGTGCATAAACTCATTTCACAGGACACTACTCCGGGACACTGATCCACTGCTGTGTGTTGGACAATGCTCGCCATTTACGATTGACTTGGAAGAGTTAACACCTTTCCAGAAATCATTTGGATGTCAGAGGCCATGCTAACTGACACAACAGCTCATGGGATTTTGAGAAAATGGTGTATTTGGTGAAATATAAATATCATTTACCTAAGAAGCCTGCCCTGTTAGTGCTAGTCATGCAGAACAAAAAATGAAGGTCAGAACGTCTGCATATGCAGGCTAAGGTGTGTGTGTGTGTGTGTGTTTCACTGCCTTACATGGAACACTGATCACCTGTATGCAGAAAAAAAAATTCAACCACATTCTCTCCTTCACTCTCTTATGCATACATCAGCATATCAAATCCAGCCGATTTTTTTTTAATCAAGCGTTTTTTCACTAAACAGAGCATTAAGAGCAGAGTCAAAACGAGTAAATCATGATGAAGCAAATGTTCAATCCCCTATGCAGTCACTGTTCACTTTTGCATGTTGTCCGCGTGGGTTTCCTCCGGGTGCTCCCACAGTCCAAAGACATGCAGGTTAAGTTAACTGGTGACTCTAAATTGACCGTAGGTGTGAGTGTGAATGGTTGTCTGTGTCTATGTGTCAGCCCTGTGATGACCTGGCGACTTGTCCAGGGTGTACCCCGCCTTTCGCCCGTAGTCAGCTGGGATAGGCTCCAGCTTGCCTGCGACCCTGTAGAAGGATAAAGCGGCTACAGATAATGAGATGAGATGATATATATATATATATATACAGGGTGCGATTTGTCAAAAAACCAGAAGGGGGGATGTTTTTTTTTAAATCATGAAACGTCACAAAATTAAGGTAACAATAGGCTAACAGCTCAGTAACATCCGATGATATCAAATGAATAACACTAAATGAAAACGAACACTAAACCAGAGATAGTAAATTCATCTTCCTATCTCTCTGACTAAATACACGAACACAACAAAGTTCGCATTGCTTGTCGCGTTGCTGTGATGTTTCTCTCCCTCCGGATTAAATGGACAGTGACTCGAAAATCACTAAAATACATGAATACTAAATGAACAGTTTGCTCTGATGGCGCAGTTCACATTGTGCGCAGCTTTCCGATTTAAACTGTTTTTTTTTCTCATCCTTATACTTCCTGTTTCATGGACTGTAACGGATTTGCTTATTTAGTAATTTTAATACAGAATTTACTTTGAAATTATAATCAGACACTCCAACGCCCCCCCTAAAAAAAAAAAAAATCGGCCGTGAAAAAGGCCAAAAGGCGCGCTGTTTGCATCCCTGCGATACATTGATACATTGTAGATAATAACAATATCTTTGCGTTCTATAAGAACGCAAAGATATTGTTATTATCTACAATGTATCTATTTGCTGGGGATGTTCATGAACATCAAAGCTGCCACTTCGGGTCATTTTGAAAGTGAGTGCAATGTAGACCATAGAAAACTGTGTCACAACATGCCTGTCATGTCAACTTTTTTTTGTTTGTTTGTTTTATTGATGGGGTTGTCCCTGAGGATTTTTTTTCAGCAGAGATAAAAACCAGAGGGGGGGATGATCCCCCCAGCAAATCGCACCCAGCCTATTACTATGACATTCATGCTATTATCCAAATCAACCCATACTGTGGTAGCAGCACAATGTATACAATCAGGTCAAGAGCTTCAGTTAAAGCTAGACTGCCTTTCAGATTTTTTCAAGTGTAGGTCATAAAAAGAATTTTCCCCGACACCCAGTTATTTTTGTTTAGTGGACCGAAAGCTACCGCATTCAACTCACAGACTTCCAATTTTATTAGAACAATTAATGAATTTCAGGCCACATGGCCCTAAATTCTCTGTGATTTTTTTCCTGCTTCACCATGACGCAATACAAGATACTATGTCATGCATCACGTAGTGGGCTTTCCCTGTTTGCGCAAGGCATTGTGGGATACAAATTTGAAACAGGAGAGGAAAATGGAGGATGAAACGTGAAAGACCAACTACAGTAACGGAAAGCGAGAAGAAAAGACGTTATGTTGTGAAGGAAAGGAAACGCAGGACCAAACTAATAAATATCGGCGCTTAGCGAGCACCTCGGTGTGATCAGCTGTTTGTTTAGCGACAAAATGATGTAACGGTCAGTGCACGGTCAAAGGTAAACCTGTAGATAGCAGTAATGCAACACTGGATGCCAGCTGCCGTAAAACCCAAAAGAAGAAGGAAAAGAGGACGACAACGACGAAGGTAAACCTGCGCATGCGCACACGGACCTCCTTTGTCTGCACGAAGCAAGCGATTTCATGCACATTATTTGCTCAGGAATCCCCTCAAATTAAATTAAAAAAAAGATATATTTTTTTTTTAGATATTACAAACATGTATCATAATGACCAAATTTCAGAAGGAACTAAATTTCACCGATTTTTATGAAATCGAAAGGCCGTGTAGTTTTAATGTTCATATGAAATATCACAATGGGGAGATGTGACCTCGGCATTGGAATGTAGGTTGGCTTGAGTATTTTGTTGAGAAAGGTCAGAGAAAAATGGACAGACAAGATTACACTCACATGAAGGCTACAATAACTCAAATAACCACTCTTTACAACCGTGGTGAGCAGAAAAGCATCTCAACGCTCACAAAACATCGATTCTTGAGGTAGATTGGCAAGGAGTGGCAATGGGCAAAATTGTACACGCTTATTAAAAAAATGGAAATTAGGTATGCTGGAAAATAACAGCTGACAAGTACAACACAAGTCCACATCTTTAATGCTTGAATGACTTTTTTGCCTTTGAATAAATAAATATTAATATATTTCAACTGTTATTAGTGCTTTTTTTCTCCTGACAGCCTGAATTTCTCACTGCGAGTTTTTTTTTTTTTTTAAAGGAACAGTCCACCGTATTTCCATAATGAAATATGCTCTTATCTGAATTGAGACGAGCTGCTCCGTACCTCTCTGAGCTTTGCGCGACCTCCCAGTCAGTCAGACGCAGTCAGACGCGCTGTCACTCCTGTTAGCAATGTAGCTAGGCTCAGTATGGCCAACGATATTTTTGGGGGCTGTAGTTAGATGCGACCAAACTCTTCCACGTTTTTCCTGTTTACATAGGTTTATATGACCAGTGATATGAAACAAGTTCAGTTACACAAATTGAAACGTAGCGATTTTCTATGCTATGGAAAGTCCGCACTATAATGACAGGCGTACTAACACCTTCTGCGCGCTTCGGCAGCGCATTGATATCTGAGCTCCGTATCAATGCGCTGCCGAAGCGCGCAGAAGGTGTTAGTACGCCTGTCATTATAGTGCGGACTTTCCATAGCATAGAAAATCGCTACGTTTCAATTTGTGTAACTGAACTTGTTTCATATCACTGGCCATATAAACCTATGTAAACAGGAAAAACGCGGAAGAGTTTGGTCGCATCTAACTACAGCCCCAAAAAATACCATTGGCCATGCTGAGCCTAGCTACATTGCTAACAGGAGTGACAGCGCGTCTGACTGCGTCTGACTGACTGGGAGGTCGCGCAAAGCTCAGAGAGGTACGGAGCAGCTCGTATCAATTCAGATAAGAGCATATTTCATTATGGAAGTACGGTGGACTGTTCCTTTAAACACTGTCAGAGGACATGTGACTGTGCGTGAGCTCTGCCTTATGGTGGCCTCCAAAAAATACTTATTGACCAAAAGTGTGTCAATAAATAACAAGGCATGGATTGACATTTCAAAAGGGTCAGATAAAATACTGTTAGCACAAGGAGAAAGGGAGAAAGAGGCCCTGTGTGCTATCCACTGGAGAAAAAAAATCCTTATTGATTCCTCTTGCTCTCTCACACACAGCTACGGTAAACTGAATATTTTAACACTGACCAGTCAGAAAACAGTAGGACTGGAGAAGGTTTAACATCATCTCTCTCTCTCTCAAACACACACACACACACCACTGTTCACATAACCATATAATCGCACATTTATTCTCACTGACTAAAGAACGTGATACACGAATACAATATTTGCATCCACATATTCCACATTTCATCTTATTATATACCATACAGAATCAGTTCAGTCGGAGAGAACGCATCGACTTGGACTGCAGAAGTAAAAACAGCTTATAAACAGCAGATAATACACTACAGAGAAAAGTAGGAAGTGTGTAAAAAAAGTGTCATTCTGGATTCCCTGCCAATTAGATTGGCAGATAAGGGCACACGAGCCACACAGATGGTTATCCGCGAATCCACGTGGTGTGGCACTGCACACACTCGTCTTTTATTTCCTATTTAGACATTCATGCTTTCTGAATCCTCTTTAACGGTGCAGTATCCTGTCGATTACAGAGCCATTTTTGGGGGGGTTGTAGTCATCTGTATTCATCTGCTTTGCCTTCCCTTCGCATGACTTTCCCATGACATCAGTCTCAGCCTGCGCAGATGACTTATCCAGCTGACCCACTTCCTGCTTGGGTTAAGAAGGCAGCTGGTTCTTTTCAAAGTTTACCAATGTGGTGTGTAGAAGGAACTGAGCATTTTAGAAACTTAGCATGATGTCCTTGGAAGAAAAAAAAATAACCTGAACGATCTAAATATAACTGGCGGATTTGTTTCAAATTCAAATAGCGAACTAAATCAAATGAGAAACAGCAAGTTTTATTTTAACCAAGTGAGAAATGGAGAACGAATCCAGGCCACAAATCCACCAGATGGCCTCTGGTTTTCAAATGCCGTAGTGTTGATTAACGTTCGATAACAGCAGCTCTGGCAATAGGTCCGAATGCAGGGTTAATATTAATGTACTGGTTCCAACACGTTTTTTATTGTAGCTGCTCGTATCACAGATGCGCCACATCAACTGATTAAAAACGTGTGTAATTTTTGATCTGGAGAAGTTTTCTGTGAGGAGACGTTTATTTAACAGGAGCCTCGGAGTCAGAGGCAAAGCTGTAACTTTAAGCAACTTTAAACTGTAACTGAGTTTTCCACCTGAGTGCTTTGAATTTTCCTGGGATCAGACTACAAGAATTCAGCCTGGTTTTGACATGATTTTTTCATGGTCGACAAATTTCCAGTTTCGGGCCCAAACACGAACGTCAGGAATGCCAAACAGGCCGTGTAGTGTGACATAATCAAAGAACAGCAATGTGGTGTCTGGGATGCCCCACAATACCCCGATGAAAAGTCTAGCATGTCGGAATTTTTGTATTTTCTTGCCTAACTCCTACGATGTATTCCTAGATAGCCATAATTGACAATTTCTTGACTCTCCTTCCCAAGGACGTGCTTGATGATTGGTCAGGGTCAAACTTGCAATGATGCCAGTCTCCCAACCAGTGCTGTAGTCCAGTCACTAAACCTCGAGTATGAGTCCAGTCTCGAGTCCCCAGTGTTCAAGTCCGAGTCATTAAAAAAATTTCAAGTCGAGTCCGAGAACAAGACTCCAACAGCACCATTTGATGGTGGCTGTTAACATTAGTCTGTTCCTGAACATGGCATATGAACAGGTGAATGTGCTTCTCTTTGTCAGGGACTGCGAAGTATTCTGTCAGAGATGGTTGGGAGACGGATGTAAGTGCAGAAGGTGTGTTTATTAATACAAGTGAAGACATAAACAATCCAGAACGGCAGGCAAAATTGTAAAGCGGTGAAACAGGCAACAGGTCGAGCGAGGCACAAACAGGCTATCGTAGACTCGGCAGAACCAAAGACAAGAAACAGGAAATCAGGGATCAGGAAACCAAACAAGGAAATGAGGCTCAGTAATGGGTCAGCAATGCAACTCAATACTTCGTAAAGTAAGTGCGTTTTCACAGTTTTTATATAGGCGCGCTGTTTGCCTCTTAATCCTGTGCAGGTGTGAGTCGTTTACGGCGTACGCGAGAGTCCACTTGGCACGCACGCTGTCTGGAGTGTGACCGAGAGTCTATCTGATACACGTGCCAAGTTGTGCAGGTGTGACACTCTTGCACGAAATTGGTACAAAAATTAATGGAGATATAAATATCTTATGCCAAATTATGATGGCATGCTACAAAAAATTAAAGAACAAATCCGAGTCCTCGTCTCCAATTCACGAGTCCGAGTCATCAGTGCTCAAGTCCAAGTCGAGTCACGAGTCCTTAAAATTAGGGCACGAGTCGAGCCTGCTCCCAACCAAAACACAGCAAGAAATTGATGACACTATAATTGCCTAATCTAACATGGTGACCATCGTGGAACAAGAAAACATTGTGTAGTCTGATCTCAGCATAACATGCCAAGCTGCAACCTCTGTCTTCCTGACTTCAAGAGAGGAAAAAAAAGAAAGGCTGGTGAGGGAATGACTCATGTGTTTTGCAGAAATAAACAAATGAATAAATACATAATAAATCCATTCTGTCACTGTTTCATGAATAAAAAAATTGCATTTGCTGATAAATTGCTGTGTTGTTCGAGGAAAACAATCAACCTCAGGGTGGTACTTTGTTCGTAGGAAAACAGCCAGTTCGAAATAATCATAGGCAAATTCCAAAATATTCTCGTTAACCTGGTTAGCACATGTACGCGCACAAAAATGTCACTAAAATCATTCGAAGTTTTGGCTTCAGCAGACCAGCGGAAATGGAAACCCCTTACTCCAGCTGAAAATGTATGTTTTAATACATTTGTACGGGACCTTTTACATTTTCTTTCAAACCAAACAAAATCTTGTGTGAAAGAGAAAGAGCACATATCAATAAAAAGTCAATAAAAAAGTCTACTTGTCTGTGAATTTCTTATTACATGCACATGTGAAATAAATAGCTTGTCTTTTGACGATCAGTGTCTCGTTAATCTAATTTCAGACAAGCTTAAATAACCAAAACCACAGCCTGGCATTGCACGTTTAATCAATCAGAGATGGCAGTTAATCAAATGCGCACGGGGTGCGAACGGGAGAAAGCCCAAAGCCCTGGGTTTCATACAACAAGCCTTGCAGACAACAAATGTCTAATGTTTACTAAGCTTCACCTTTATCATATCTGCATTTAGTATAAATACGCAGGTGATTAGAGAAAATCATGTGCGCTGATTGGTCGAAAAATTCTCGATAATCACCTCGAGCGACTCGGCAAAATGGCGGCCAATCACTTCATCAGCGTACGTGAGGAAGAATTACAAATCATGAAAGAAAATGCTGTTCCTAAAAGCACTAAAGATGCTACGAAGTTTGGTCTAAAACTTATTCAAAGGGAAGGTGGAATTGTGATTTATTTTATCGATTACAAAAAGTATTTCATATGAGTCGGCATAGATAAGTGACAAGTCTGCGCCACGCCTTTATTACATTTGTACGCCACTTTTGAAGTTGGAAATAAATTTTTTAATACTTTTCTTGATATAATCACTTTTGTATTTATACTAAAACAATTATCCACCTCAGGCTCAGTGACGACTGGCGATTATTATACATACAGGACACTTTTTCCATGGAATAAAAACATGTATTCTATTCCCTTCTAGCGGGTTTCATTCATTTGGTTTGATAGCATGCAATATTTTAATTATATCGCTTATCTTATGTGTATTACGTCACTCTACGCAATGGAGAATGAGCGTTGAATATGGTTTATGATACCGCATGGTTTTCAAGACATGATGTCACATGTCGGAGCTGATGCGAATATCCAATGAGAGAGTTTTCTGCTGCGCATGTACAGAACCATTTCTTTGCTCGTCGGGAAAGAGGAAGACGCGTTGAACACCCGAAAGGCTCCCAAAACTTCATTAGATATTCTTCTCGCATATTTACAAGAGAAAAACATACCTACGGACATTGAAAAACTGGAAAAGAGACAAGTCAGAGATGTAAAACTTCCGTGCTAGCAAGTGACTGTGACAATTTGTAAACGAACATAGCCGCCAGGTTTGCTTTGTTAAATATGGCAGATTTTGAGAGAGTTTTGAAAGAGAAAGACACGTTGAACACCTGAAAGGCTCCCAAAACTTTATTAGATATTCTTCACGCATATTTACAAGAGAAAAACGTACCAATGGACATCAAAAAACTGGAAAAGAGACATGTCGGAGATGTAAAACTTCCGCGCTAGCAAGCGACTGTGACAATTTGTAAACAAACATAGCCGCCAGGTTTGCTTTGTTAAATATGACAGATTTTGAGAGTGTTTTGAAAGAGAAAGACACGTTGAACACCTGAAAGGAATGTATTATAATAATAATAATAATATTGGCTGGCTTTCTTTCGTGGTCTATCAGATATATTCCATTCAGCTAGCATGACATTCAACTCGTCTTCGGCTCGTTCAATATCACGCTAGCTGAATGGAATATATCTGATACACCACGAAAGAAAACCAGCCAATATTATTTAAATAATAACTGAGACAAAGTTGAGGTGTGTATTTATACTTAAACAATTATCCACCTCAGGCTCAGTGACTATCGGTGATTATTATACATACGGGACACTTTTTCCATGGAATAAAAACATGTATTCTATTCCCTTCTAGTGGGTTTATTGATGGCATGCAATATTGTTACCATATTGCTTATCCTCCATATATTACGCCACTCTCCCCAATGGAGAATGAGCATGCAATATTGTTATAATATTGCACATTGTCAAGACAACATGACGTCACACGTCAGAGCCATGTGAAAATCCAATGACAAAACTTGCGTGCTACGTGTGCAGCAGTCGGCCGGGAGAAAGAGAAGACGAGGCTAATCCAGAGCTAGGTTTAAGCACTAAATAAATAAACAAACTGAAAACTGAAACTAAAGACGCGCTGAACACCCAAAAGGCTACCAAAACTTCATTAGATATTTTTCATGCATATTTACAAAAGAAAAACATACCAACAGACATTGAAAAACTGGAAAAGAGACACGGTGGAGATGCAAAACTTCTGCACTAGCGAGTGACTGAGAGTTTGTAAACAAACATGACTGTGAGGTTTGCGTCATTAAAAGAGGAAGATTTAAAGAGAAAGACGTGCTGAACACCCAAAAGGCTACCAAAACTTCACTGGATATTCTTCATACATATTTACAAAAGAAAAACAGACCAACGGACATCGAAAAACTGGAAGAGAGAGCAATAGCGGAAATACTGTCAAAGTTCTATTTGGAGGTGAGGAAAAGTGACGGAGACTTTTACAAGAGGACTTCACTCGTGGACTTCACTCAGCAAAGCCCTTTTGTTTTGAACAACTGCAATGTAACGATTAACTACAAGCAAAAGTAACTTTGAACTTGAACTATAAACCTGTATATAGCTTGTATAGAAGTTGGCTTGTTGTTCAGGCTTTTTGGACTTGTACCATTTTTATTGTTAGAACTCTGACTTTGTACATCTACACTGGATTGACAGAACACTGAATTACAGTACATTTGATCAGAATCAGTATCCAATATTGGTTACTCCCCTGCTCTTAACTTTTTATAAAATCTATAATTGTTCCATCGAATGTGTATGTATAATGATAATAATAATAATAATAATAATAATAATAATGGCTGGCTTTTTTCATGCTTTATCAGATATATTACATTCAGCTACTTGTCTTCGACTCGTTCAATATCATGCTGCCTGAATGGAATATATCTGATATACCACTCAACACCAGCCGATATTACTTAAATAATAATAATCATCATAATAATAATAAATATATGTTATTTACCAGTTGGGAGGTCCGTATCGTGAAATACCATGACCGAGGTCTTGAAAGTATTGAGCGAGGCCCTCTGGGCCGAGGCCGTTTGTTTCACCACACGGACCGACCTTAAGCTGGTAAATAATATCTCATCTCATTATCTCTAGCTGCTTTATCCTTCTACAGGGCCGCAGGCAAGCTGGAGCCTATCCCAGCTGACTACGGGTGAAAGGCGGGGTACGCCCTGGACAAGTCGCCAGGTCATCACAGGGCTGACATATAGACAACCATTCACACCTACGGTCAATTTAGAGTCACCAGTTAACCTAACCTGCATGTCTTTGGGGGAAACTGGAGCACCCGGAGGAAACCCACGCGGAGAACATGCAAACTCCACACAGAAAGGCCCTCGCCAGCCCCGGGGCTCGAACCCAGGACCTTCTCGCTGTGAGGCGACAGCGCTAACCACTACACCACCGTGCCGCCAGGTAAATAATATATTTATTTTTTTCTTTACCAAATTCTAACAGAAAACGAGAGCGCCCGAAAGGGAAAACCGAGCCGAGCCGCCATTTTGAATCCTCATTCACGGCTGTAATGCAAATGGCTTCCTCCTTGGTATACAAGTGCACTTCCATGGCAGAAAAAAAACTACATTTTGCCGCCTATGTAGTCCCCTATTTATACAAAATTGAGTCATTCAGGATTCAGCCATGTTTTTGCTCGGCGTTAGCAACAGTTAGAGGTTTTTAGCTTTCTCCTGAAATGTATTCTTTTATTTCTTCTTCCTCAGGGTAGTAAAACTCGCTTTCGCTGTGAACGCTGTCGTTATCGCTATCCATGCTGTAAAATTAATGCTATTCTCCTGAGAAATGCTGGCAAAAATTTATAAGATTTTTGATAATCTTATAAATAAATCTTATAAAAAAAGATAAATGTCAAAAAATGCTACTATGTTTGTTGTTGTTGTGAACGAGCAAGTTGACTGGGGTCCATAACCGAGGTCCGTAACTGGGGTCCGTATCATAGGATACGGACCCACTCGCCAACCGATCAGAGCGCAGGATTTGATGGAAACCGCACTGCGAATATAATAATAATAATAATAATTATTATTATTATTATTTTGGCGAATAACTGTTAAATACGACATTGCAGCATTTTATTACACGATTATTAGTCATGAAAACAGTGTGGGGATTTAGGTGCAATGTGACAGTGTTCATCTTGGATATACTACATATATTTTTAGTTGTTCTCTGGACGGAATTAAATGTAGTCCACATTTAAAAAAACAAAAACAAAACAGGGACAGCCCAACACAAGCACACACATGAAAAACCATTAACGAGGCTGAACCACCCATTTAAATGATGGTTATATAAGCTCGTGTGTCACTCTTCGTTTGAGTGAACGCCCAAAAGAACCCAAATCCAATTGGTTCCCACAGGAACACTGGCATCCAGCCTCAGACACACAACACACACACCACATACACCATTTCTCAGATTCTTAAGAAGTTGGCAAGCATCCAGCCCCTCCCTCTAACGGACCGATACACCCACCCACACACAGTTTGTGGCACCCCTTCCTCCAGTTGTTATCGATTCTGCCTATTCTGTTCTCCTCTCATGTGAAACAGTGAAAACAGAAATGGGGCCCTGAGAACATGACACGTATATACAGATTTTACAAAACCTAAAAAAAAAACCTTTTTCAGCAAAATGTGAAATTCGCAAGGAAGACTTTGACTCGCTCAGAGTGACACGAAAGTTGCAATAAGCAAAAAACCTGAGGTGTAATGCTACATCGACACGAATAAGTGATAAAACAAAAGATAATCCTTCATTTGCTTCGTATGTGTGCGATTACAGAGCAGCGATTTGAACTGAGGTTTTCTTGATTCGATGCAAATACGGTGACGTGACAAATCCAAATTGGCTCGGATGAGTCCTCGGACTAGTCCTATGGCATGTATAGTTAAGGCGTTTCTTCAGTTCCTCATAGTTCCCGTTTTATACACTGTAAAAATGTCCGTAGAATTAACAGTGAATTTATGTAAAATCATGACATAAAAAAACTGTAAATACAAAAACAATGAAGCAGTGTGTAATTTACATCAATATACTGTAAAACTCCTAACCAAATACCACTGTTAATTTAACAGTAAGAATATGTTGATCATATTTTTTTGTAGAATTTACAAATTGTTGTAGTTTAAACACAGACAAGAAGAAGAAGAGAGGGTCCCATATACGATTCGTACATTGGGGGAGTGCCTGTTAGAGAGCGCACTTGTCCTGGGCCATCGGCATAGTGAGGTAGGGTGGCCAGTTCCTTTCCTCGCCGCCTTACTTCCCCCAGTGTTTCCACCAGGTCCCCATTCACTGCTGGGTGTACAGGGAGCGAGCCCCAGATCCCCGTCGAGCCAAGGCTCGACCCAGGGACCGTTCACTTAGTGGTCAAGCGCTCTAACCACTTGGCCACTTCGCCTCCAAACACAGACAAACTGTAATACTAAAGCAGAATGTGATAGTTAAAATTACATCATTGCCCTGTTAAAAAAATTAAAAAAACAGCCACCATTGTGGCTCAGTTGACTAAGGTGCCATACCATGAATCTGGGGACCCAGGTTCGATTCCGACTCAAGGTCATTTCCTGATCTCTCTCCAGCTTATTTCCTGTCTCTACACTGTCCTATCCAATAAAGGTGAAAAAAGCCCCCCAAAAATATATCTATCTAGTAGATCATTGCTTGTAACCATTTTGAATCATTGTTTATTGTACAATGAATATCCGTAAAATTAACAGTTATGTATTGATTATTGTACATTGAATACCTGTAAACTTTACATTTAGTTATCATTAATTGTACATGGAATCCCAGTGAAATGTACAAGTTATTCTGTAATGTTGTTTACATTTCACTGTATTTTTAACAGGATTATTCTGGCAACCACAGCTGCCAGTGTTTTTCCGTAAAAACGATTTCTTTTTACAGTGTATGTAAAAATGTATTTTATTCTGCCATATCCGACCTCTCGTGATGTCCTGAGAGAGACATCGTGATGAAAAATAAAGCCTGGAAGGAAGACTCAGAGGATGATCTGAATATAAATCAAAACAGGTTGAAACAAATGTCTGGCACCATGAGAGTCTGGATTACTGCCCTACTGACACTGCGTGGTGGTTATGGGTTGGTCATCACACACCCACAGGTGTCACCCTGCAATCAGGGTGTGCGCTACAAACAAGAATGGCAACTAACTGTGCGCCTTTGCCCACGCAAATTCACCGTGAGATGTAGCGCTTATCCAGTGCAATTAAAATCATCACCAGGAGAAAATTAAAGGGTGGATCCTGATGATCCCGACGATTATGGTTTCAAAGAGATAATGTTTTTTTTTCCTTTCTCTCCGTTCTCATGCTGCTCAGAACTGAGAGTAATTAGTGTGGCGTACCAGTAATCACCATCTGCTCATTCACACACACACACACACACCACATTCAATATTATGCTAATAGGTTTCCTCACTCTTTGTTTGTTTGTCTTCCTTTTTCATTCAGAGCATTTTTTAATTGACATCGAGCACGGAACATCATACTCTGTCTCTCTTCTTTTAGTATTTTGGTCTCAAGAAATTTAACAAATGTATCACGACAGCATTTTCAATATTTTCACCACAGTATTTCCCACACACAGGGATGAGAGTGGGTGGTCACCAAAAAAGCAGAAAACAAGATGGCGCCCAAAGCCGGGGGTCTGGGAGGGATACCCCCCCCCCCAGGAAAATTTTGAAAAATAAGGCCTTACAAACCACTTTTCCTGCAATCTGAGCTGTAGTAGATAAAAAATCTGTTGTCTTTTTTATATATTTACATGAAAATATGTTTCAAATCAATAGGAGTATTGTTTGAATTCAAAATAAAATCACATTCTCCATTCAAGGGTATGATTATAATTTATGATCAACAAAAATGACAAACTAAATTCACATTAAACGTAAGTTTTATTAATTATCAAAATGTTCATATATTAAATAAAATTTCTTAGGGAGAAAAGGTCAGTCACCCTATGTCCTCATTAGTTGCATATGATTTCAAAGTCTTTTGAAATATTTACGTTTTCAAAACTGTCAGCATTAATTCAGATTTACTGACCATCATATACATGTTCAATGTATTAAATCAAACGAATGCTAAGTTTATGGGATAATGTCTATGTACACTTTATACAATTATTTATAGTTCACAGTCACTTCTCATTTTCATTTAATCATTTCGACTTCTTCTTCAGCCTTTTGGCCAAAGACAAAAGCTTGTCAGTCCTCTCTCTGTTTTTTATACCAGCATCGATTTCACGTACCTTCGCTTCGTCTCGCTTGTCAATTGTATTCGGCATTTTGAGTAAAAAAGCCGATACGAAAGAGAAACGCATTTTTGAAGCGTAGCGACGATGAACATGTGCAAGTTTCGATAAAATAGAACAGATGCGGGTACTTTTGTAAGAACTGTTATGATTGGCTTTTGTTCTCTCCCACACTCTTGTAACAACTGTTATGATTGGCTATCATGCTCTCGCCAGCGATGTTTTGGCCAATTACATTGTAGATAACACGTATTCTACCGCGAGACTTAGCAAGACTAAAGATGGTGAAAATGTAAACATGTAACATCGTCGTACGCTTGAGTATCACGAAGGAACATACCCCAACCCCCCTCAATGAAAAAAACATCTCAACGGATTTGGCATAATATCGATTTTCGCTCAGAAAAAGCGGAAAACTCTCATCCCTGCACACAGCTGATAATTTAGGGCTGGGTCTAGGATTACTGATGACCGCCCAGGTATGTTTTTCCCCTCAAAAAAATGATAAATAAATCAATAAAAATTATTTATTATTCTATTCCAAGAAATAACAACACCTTGCTTCCAATTTGAGAATTTGTATGAATACAGCTTGGGGGTGTGAGAAGCCATGAAGACACACCTTGCTTTCTGCTGAACATGAGCATTAATAAATAAATAAATAAATAAATAGAAATTTAGAAAAGCAGCAATTCTCTCAAACCGTGAGCTGTTTTTTTTTTTTTTTGCACAAGGGCCATGATTTCTTACAGTACATTTCACACAGACCTCTATAATCTCAGCTTGCTCCCATACGCTAGAAGCGCTTGAATAGCAGTCAATGTGCTAGAATTAATATATTTCTGTAAATATTTAACAGTTATTCCACGAAATCGAGTCGTACATGAGCTGACAGCCGACGAGGCCCGTGGCTCCGAGTTGGCTATAAGCCGTGTACGACTATATTGAGTGGAATAACTGTTTTATTCTGTCCACATTCAATGGATTTTGAAAAATGGAGCATTTTTATTTTTAATTTTTTCAAATTCGATAAATAAAAACTTTATACAAAACGTCTGACGGAATCATTTCCGCTAAACAAACCGGCAAAATGACAGGAGTGATTTGTGAAAAATGCTATAATGATAATTCTTGAAAAAAAAAAAAAGATATGTTCTTACCATCGAATACTTTTATTCCATATTTTGTTGCTTTTTTTGTATTTTTTGGGGTTTTGTTTTCGAGCAGAGTTTTGATTTCATCCTTGGTTGGTTCAGCAACACGCTCCGCCATTTTGTTTTTCTCTACTCACAGTATACGAGCTGATATCCTAGTAGTAGAGTAGCCAATCAGAGCACGCAATTGCTCATATCCAGTGAATGTGGATAGAATACTATCAGCTGGAATACCTCTGTATTTGAGACATATCTTTGATTAAAGCGTCCTTGTTTGGTCATATGTCTAGGAACTGCATAAAGCAGCTGAGGTTTAATGAATTCTACTCAAGCTCAAACTGGATTGAAGCTAAATATACATTTTCATCAAACAAAAAGCGGGAAAATAAGCGTAGAAGTAGTAACTCCATTAATTACATCGTTAATTACAGTTATCCCTGATCCACACTCAAGTACAGCGAATCACTGGAGTGTTCTGAGTTGTGCAAACAAACGGTTTTCTTGTTGTCAGGTTGTATGCGAGACAAAATCACGAAATCAAATGAATCATCATGTCTTCACTTCCTGGTCTGACCGCCCCTCAGGACTGCTAATTTACCCCCAACCCAGATGCTACTCAGTACTCAGGATCCGTTACTGAAGTAAACAGGAAGCAGGAATTCAACGGAAGGAACAAGGGGCAGAATCCTGAGATAGATTCAGGATGAAGTTCAGGGATAAACAGTGAATGCAAGAGAAGACATGTTTATTGCTTGAACCAAAAAGGTTTGTATCTCTGAGGCTTATCTGTAAAATCTGTATTTAAAAAAAAAAACCCCACAGCACTAGCACAGCTACAGACGACACCATGTTACAAGCAGATAAAATATTTCAAACGCATTACTATTTGAACAAAAAAAACAACACTATCAGGAAGGAGTTAATAGCAGACCCTAGTGCAAGTCTACACTCACGCTTTATTTGATGTGTTTATGGAAGCAAATTTGAGGACCAGCACGTGACTGGAGATGTGAATGATCCCTATTGTCCGACTTCTTCCGTTTGAAAGATATCGCCAGTGCTGGTATTCACTGTACATGAATTTAAAGAGGAACAGTTTTCCATCAGACTGGCTGGCTGTATAATGCAGAGGTGCTTGAAAGTTTGCAAACCCTTTAGAACCCTTTAGAACGTTCTATAATTAACAGTTACTCCATGAAATCAAGTCGTACATGAGCTATAAGCCATGTACGACGAGATCGAGTGGAATAACTCTTTTATTCTATCCACATTGACTGGATTTTGAGAAAGAGCATTTTTATTTTTTTTGCAAATTCCATAAATAATAAAAAAAATTATACAAAACGTCTGACAAAATAATTTCTGCTTCGAATGTAAACAAACCGGCAAAATGACAGGAGCAATTTGTGAAAAATGGTGTAATAATAATTCTCAAAAAAAAAAAAAAAAAAAAGATATGCCCTGTGTCCAAAATCGCTCACTCGTTCGCTACTCCCTACAGTATATAGGGAATTACTATATAGAGGACTATACAGTGAGCTCACTGGTAAAATGAAAAAACGCTTTCGGACACTACTCGGTCGCGCTGATATTTACGTCATTACTGTTGCACAATTAAAACATGCCAGATCAGTCGGCTGGCGGGTTTTCAAAATAATAAATACATGCATTTATTTTTTTCGCGGTGCGGTTTCCATCAAATCCTGCGTTCTGATTGGCTGGTGAACAGGTCCGTATCCCACGACACAGACCCCAGTTACAGACCCCGATTACGGACCTCTGGTGACTCACTCGTTCAGAACAACAACAGACATAGTAGAATTTTTTGTCAACGTTTATCTTTTTTTTAATAAGATTTATTTATAAGATTATCAAAAATCTTATAAATTTTTGCCAGCATTTCTCAGGAGAATAGCATTAATTTTACAGCATGGATAGCGATAACGACAGCGTTCACAGCGAAAGCGAGTTTTACTACCCTGAGGAAGAAGAAATAAAAGAAAACATTTCAGGAGAAAGCTAAAAACCTCTAACTGTTGCTAACGCCAAGCAAAAACATGGCTGAATCCTGAATGACTCAATTTTGTATAAATAGGGGACTACATAGGTGGCAAAATGTAGTTTTTTTTCCTGCCATAGAAGTGCACTTGTATACCGAGGAGGAAGCCGTTTGCATTACAGCCGTGAATGAGAATTCAAAATGGCGGCTCGGCTCGGTTTTCCCTTTTGGGCGCTCTCGTTTTCTGTTAGAATTTGGTAAAGAAAAAAATAAATATATTATCTACCAGCTTAAGGTCGGTCCGTGTGGTGAAATACCGTGACCTCAGCCTTGAATACTGACCTCGGCTCAGAGGGCCTCGCTCAGTACTTTCAAGACCTCGGTCACGGTATTTCACGATACGGACCTCCCAGCTGGTAAATAACATATGTATTTTTGTGATAAATACATATTATACTGAGCGTATTTCTCACATTAATAAATACAAAGTACCGGCATCTTTCAATTTTTTTCAGAGGTGGACAGTAACAAAGTACATTTACTTGAGTACTGTACTTAAGTACACTTTTTGAGTATCTGTACTTTACTTGAGTATTTTTTTTTTGGAAACTTATGACTTTAACTTCAAATATCGTACTTTTCACTCCACTACATTTCTATCAAGGTCCTCGTTACGATGAAGCAGCTTTGAAAGTGGATGTTTTTATCTTTTCTTTTCTAAAACGTGCTTGTTTTTTCGCAGGTGACACTGAGACAGCCGATCAGTAATCAATAGGGTCACATCACGTCCATAGACTGGATAAAATCAAATTGAATGATTTCCCAGCAGCTTTATTTGAACTTGATCAGTTGATGGCAGAATGGAAGGAGGCGGTTCTTCTGGTGAATGCACACAGTCATGGCCCATGGACCCATGTTTCAGTTTTCTGAAAGGATTAAAGATTCGTTTCATTTTAAATGTTTGCTTTGTTTGCCTAAAATGAACCACATCACAGCCTACAAAAACTCGCCGTCCAACCTGCGGAAGCATATTGCGGTATATAAATATTTTATTCCAAGAGAAAGCTTGCAACAAAGTTGTCTGTGCTTTTAGAGCTAGTGATAACATTGCAATAGCTTTGCAGTCTGGTTATTCAAATGACTTTCTATGGATTTGCCCGCCAAGTTGCCGTCGCCTTGTCCACGGCTAACATTAACACATAGCTAGTTAACTTGGACACTGTTAGTTAGCATGTAAAAACGGAGTTACGCTAACATGAATAATGTCAACTTATCTGAAGTCCTTTCAGAAATATGTTTTAGCATAATCTTGCCAAATAAACAATGTCGAAATCTTTCTTTTCTAGTAGCGTTAGCTACACAATATGATTTCGAGTTTGAAAAGAGTTTGCTAGCATGTCAGGTGGAGTTTCACTGACTAGCTAGCTTAGCGTTAAACCACCATGATGGCACAGCATGCGTTCATTTTGTGAATTCACATTTCTGTCTTTGGTAACGGCATTAGGTTTCTAAGTGTTGTGGCAACAATACAACAATGCGTTGACAGAAAATGTACTTTTAACACTTAAGTATTTTGAAAAGCAAGTACTTCAGCACTTTAACTTAAGTAAAAATTTGACTGGACAATTTTCACTTGTATCGGAGTAACATTTGACCAGCGGGACCTGTACTTTGACTTACGTAATGAAGTTGGGTACTTTGTCCACCTCTGTTTTTTTTTAAATCAAGGCTGAACGCTTTTATTAAATCAAATTTGAGATTTTATTTTGATTTCTTTCCGCGTGACCGCAATGCATGATGGGATATATTGCTTTGGTTAGTGGCCATCGGTTGTACACTACTTTTCGTGATGCATTGTGGGATACTTTAAGTCCATTATATAAGGTGTAAATAATCCTCATTAAGGTTTTGGACAGCACTGCAAAATGGCGTCCTCACTATATAGTTAGTATATATAGTTATATATATATATATATATAACTAGTATATATATAGTTATAGTATATATACACTATATAGTTAGTAGGGAGCGATTTCAGACACAGGGATGTTTTTAACATGAAATACATTTATTCCATATTTTGTTGCTTTCTTATTTTTTATTTTTTGGGGTTTTCTTCTTCTTTAGGAATTTTGGCGGTTGGCAAACCAACTTAAAGGTGCATTACCACCACTGACTGGGCTGGAATGTAGAACAGGAGATTTTTATTTATTTATTTATTTATATTGGGGGGGGGGGGGGGGGGGGGGTGCTATATTCTTTTAGCTATTTCTGTTACTTTTAGCTGTTTCTGTTTCTTTTCAATACTTGATGATAACTGTTGGGGTTTTGTTTTCGAGCAGAGTTTTTATTTCATCCTCGGTTGGTTCAGCAACACGTGCCGCCAATTTGTTTTTCTCTGCTCACGGTATATGAGCTGATATCCTCGTATTAGAGTAGCCAATCAGAGCGCGCGACTGCTCATATCCAGTGAATGTGGATAGAATAATTCTACATATTCCTGCAGTTCATGTCAGGAAACCCACCAACATCCCAGAGTTCATTTGCGGTTATTGCTGCATAATATTGGGGGTCACCGCAGATACTGAAAACAGAAGTGCACATGCTTTCGCCACTCACAAATATGTAATATCAGCTTACTTTCCTCAATAAATAAATGACCCAGTAAAACTATTATCTACTTAAAGGGCTTGTAAGAAAATCTGATGATGATGATTTAGGTCATATTTACGCAGAAATCGAGAATATTCTAAAGGGTGCGCAAACTTTCAGGAACAACTGTATGATATGGAGCATCGATATAAAGCAAAAATCCTTTCAAAAGGACACGAGGCAGGGGATTTTAGTGCGGTGCGGCCATCTGAACTCTGAATGATGACACACGGCTCTCGCTGATAATAATGGATGAGGTCAACTGCTCTGTTTAGACACACTTCCTCTCTCAGCGAACCAAATTACTCCTGCTTCACTTCCTCTGAAGGTTCTGCACACAGGCATTCACCAGCCAGAACACTCACACATACTCATGTTTCAAGACTCAGATACAAACATTTTTGAGAAATTTAATCAATCAATCAGTCAGCAACGACTAGAAGTTACCATGCCGAGTGACGATGTGGAAAAATCAACCTTGTTGCAAGAACACAGCGTCGTCCACAACTCAGTGTAAGAAAGGAGGATAATGGTCTAGTGTGAGAGACGCTCACTGAATTCACATTCCCATCAGTCTCAGGCTCCCAGCAGTGGAAAATCCCTCATGCTGTTTTGAAAGGGAAGTCCCATTTGTTCAACAAGAAAAAGAAAAGAACAATGCTGTTTGAGGCCACTAAGATCTGGATGCGCCATTATCCAAAACATTTTATTACAGTGTATGTAATGGCTCTAAACCCCACTTTTTCCTTGTACAAAGCAACAATCATTATCTTGATTGACCATGTGTTTTCGAACCATAGCTGATCCAAAAGGTCATAAATTAATGGAAAATCGATAAGATCAGCCGATTTTCACGGAATCTCCCGAGACTGAACCGGAAGATCCCGAAAGGGTACATGACGTCACACGTGTAACACTCCAGCTATCAACTCCGTTCCCATGCACAGCAGTGGTTAGACCAGTCTCGATATGGAAACACGTTTTGGAGAGAATTCTGATAGTGACTGGGATTCTTATATGTCGGATGAACGGGCAGATAATTATCAAGGATATTCTGGAGTAAATGGTTATCTTTTTGAACCCACAAGACGAGAAACTGCCAGTTCACGACAGTCCCGCTCACCGCCGATAGCGCACCACCAGCCAGAGAGAATTGGAAACACAGATTGGTTTGTGGATTTTTATTCTAAGCTGGCCGCTGCAAAATATAGGGGAAATATTTACATGTACCTCAATAAATGCAGAAATAAAATCTTTAAAACGTACGCTTAATTCAGTGTAATTATTGAAAGAAAATATGAAGTGGGCGATAACAGGGGAATCGACGAACTGTCCAAACGTCAGATCAAATGTCGTTTATTAAATAAATGGGTTTCTTTTTTGCTCCAGTAATTCCCATGTGGTCGTTCTGGTGGTAATGAATCAGATTTATTATTAGTTGGCGACACGAAATCTGCCTGCTTCGTGTGCACAAACCTCACCTACTGTCGCTTTAGATGAGTGTCATTTCTCGGAAATTCGTCAACTGAACGTCTTGTGGGGCGGCACGGTGGTGTAGTGGTTAGCGCTGTCGCCTCACAGCAAGAAGGTCCGGGTTCGAGCCCCGTGGCCGGCGAGGGCCTTTCTGTGTGGAGTTTGCATGTTATCCCCGTGTCCGCGTGGGTTTCCTCCGGGTGCTCCGGTTTCCCTCACAGTCCAAAGACATGCAGGTTAGGTTAACTGGTGACTCTAAATTGAGCGTAGGTGTGAATGTGAGTGTGAATGGTTGTCTGTGTCTATGTGTCAGCCCTGTGATGACCTGGCGACTTGTCCAGGGTGTACCCCGCCTTTCGCCTGTAGTCAGCTGGGATAGGCTCCAGCTTGCCTGCGACCCTGTAGAACAGGATAAAGCGGCTAGAGATAATGAGATGAGATGAACGTCTTGTTGTATATGGATTTGAACATCCAAACACAACGCAGCACTTTCCCATTGTTGTTTTTGTAAGACTCCAACAACAATATCCAATTTCAGTGAGTAAACAAGCACTGAATCAGACGAACCGAAATGACCCAGATAACCGGGGTTCCACGTGTGACGTCGGTATCAGTTGCAGAATCCAGAGGTACAAGATGTACCCCGTGTATATATTGTTAAAATATGTAACAATGAAGAGGGCAATAAAATCAGTACTGCTCACACAGGTTACTAGAAGTGAAAACTACTTCCACACCAAAAGTCATAGGAATACAACCAATATGTAGCCTGGCAAGCCAGACTAAATGTGAATATTTAGTCTGGCCTCGATCCGTAGACATTTTCGACGGGTGTGGGAGGAACAAACCGCTGTCTTTCAAACTGTCTCTGTGCGTACAGGCCAACGCTCTGACCAATCAGCGCAACAGTGACTGTGACGTAGTCAGAGCGACAGAAAGCAGTGGGGGAGGCCTTGAAATAAATAAGTTTTCAAAATGCGTATTAATTAATAAACAGGTTCTAGATATTAAGAAGTTTGGAGATAATGACCACAAGTTTGGAGTCTATACCACATACTTAAAATACACTCTTATTTTTTTCAAGTGTTTTTCAAGGGTTTGCTTAAACTGTTTTTGAGAGTTTTTATTTAGTGGTGTTTGGTGAAATAATTTCCCTTAAATTTAAAATAACGGGAAAATAAGAAACAATCAAAAAGTAATGTTTCAAAGCTGTTTATTAATTCTTCGTACTGCACAAACTAGCCCCATCCTTTTGGCTACGAGCGGAGCAGCTGGTAGATCAGACTTTTGCCATAGCCGGTCGGCAAAACAGCGAAAACGTCCTTCTTGAAAAGGAATGAGCGGAGAGCCTCTTCCTGCTCATGTTTCAACGAAAACTCCAAGTCTAATTCTTCTAAAACTGATTCCAAAGCGGAGTCAAACGCGCGCTGTTCACTAGCCGTAGCCATCTTTCCTGTTGTGCTTTCTCCAGCGTCGCGCAGCCTTGTCGTCACTCCTGCAAAAGCCCGCCCAAAGAATCCAAACAAAAACCTTGCGTTGTGATTGGTGGGCACGATTTGATGCCCGGGGTGTTTTTGTTTATATGGTGCGAGGCTAGACCCACTCGCTAGGCAAAAATATTTTTGGCCGCTAGGCGGGTGGGTCTAGTTTACTAGGCTAACCAACATGTATTTTTTTTAGCGATTTTAGTATTTGGAAATTTGAGCTAAATTCCGATGTAACGTGTAACATGAAAGCCGCTCACCAACAGAACTTTTACATGAGAACATTTTTTTTTTTAAATGCATCAATTTTCTTCAATTTTTGAGTGAATTTTACACTTTGACTATTATGCTAACAATATAGACCCAAACTGGAGAATATGGAACTCGAGAATGAAAGATTTCAAGCAAAATAACAAAACATGCATTATGTAACGCTGTTTTTAATTATACTCATATATAAAATAAATCACTCACTTTTAACTTCATACAAGCTAAAGTTCTCTTCAAAAAAAAATACACAATACGATTTACTTACTGTTTGCGAATTTTCAGCTTTCTACTTCGAATAACGATTCCAAAATTACACTGAATTCTCAACCCCCGAACGCATTTATGCAGATAAAAATTGCAGGAAAACTCAGCCATTTTGCTTTAGAAAATGCTTTCTTGGGATCTCGTACAATGCGTCTTAACAACAGAACTGTCACTCTCGTATCCCAAATGTTCTTTTGGTACCAAATCTTCTTGACTCCATCGTAAACAGCTCCCAAAATTACACATTTTCTGAAACCCTGAACACATATTTCGATCAACGATGTCTAAGAATTGCTTTGGCAGTATCAGTTTACAAAGTAAGCGAGCGCGGTAAACAAAAAGGTTCGAACTTACTTCTTCTCCGCTCTCTTCACGGCCATTTCTTCTTCGCGTGAAGGTCTTTGATGGACTGTTAGAGGGGGGCTAATATAATAGTACCCCTAATAACAACAGATATGACGAATAGCCTTGCTAAACGTTGTGTGACTAGCGAAGATAGCGTGACTTTTTATGCTTCGCATGAATAATACAATAGATAATCTCTCAAAATGACTAAAATATTTGTTCTCATGATCAACTCTAATAAAGAATCAATATTCTGATGACAGAAAAGTGACTTTGTAAAATTGTTCATTTTTCTCATATGTTACACCTTTGTACCCCTGGATCCTGCAAGTGATCCATGCGAGATTAGCCCTGAGACAAGGCTGCTTTTTCCGGGATCCGGAAGCTGCGATTTATCGATAGTTTTGTGCTTGATAATAAAATAAATAATTAATATTATTTTCCCCCTGCTTTGCTCATTCATTTTGGTCATTATTAAAGATATATGCCATTAGCAAAAAGTAGTATACTTAAAGTTCATTTTATTAAGTATGCTTCAGTATAAGTATAGCAAGTATACTACAGACCATGTACTTTTAGTGTACTAGAAAGTATACAAATTTAATACTTTTTTGGACTAAATTGGAACATTTCAAGTTTATAAAAGTATACTTTAAAGTTCATTTTAAGTTTGCAAAAGTACACTTATCTATATACTATCAATGTACTTGGTATATCCCTCTCGTATGCTTAAAGTATACCACAAATACACTTATCGATATACTGCCATTGTACTAGTTATATACTTTGAGTGTCTATTTTTAGTTTATTACTGTATACACATTGGTTATTTCACTAGTTATACTTTAAGTTTGCTTAGCATATTACTTTTTTTTTTTACCTTTATTGGATAGGACAGTGTAGAGATAGGAAACGAGCAGGGATCAGGAAATAACCTTGGGTCAGAATTGAACCCAGGTCCCCAGATTTATGGTATGGCGCCTTATCCACCTGAGTCACGATGCCCCTGTTTAGCATATTACTTGTAGCTGTATGTACACAAGAGTGTGATGAATTTACAAACTCACAAGACAGAATGTTGAAAACAACTTTGATATATTTTCAAACATTTCAAAAACAAAGACCTATGAAATCAAGTCCTTCCTTACTGGAGAAAATGAAAGGAAAAAGTGCACATTTGCTTGTAAAAATGTAAACATAATGGTCTCTTGATCAATAAAGTCAAGTCAAAAGTTTTTCTGTTTTTGTGTATGATTTTAAGGTACATAAAGATAATGCAATTGAGCACACTTACTATATACTGTAAAGTTTTAAACTCCAGCGTTATATTATATTAATATATAAATTAAATGTTAAGCATGAGTCAATGACTTGACCTTGCACTTGGAGCAAGATATACTGTACTAAGTATTAGTACTTTGTGGCAGAAAAACGTAAAAAGTATACTAAAGTATAAGTTTTAGTATTAAAGTATAAGTGTAAGTCTTAGTATTAAAGGGCTGATGACACGTTTTTGACATCTTTGGCGATGTTTTATAACATAAAAAGTAATTCCCGATGATCCATATATTAATTCACGAAGGCGCCTATTTTACAAGTTATGATAAAAAACGTGACTATTTGGGCAAATATGACGGGGCTGCAGCACCCAGGAGACGAAAGAGGAGGAGGAGCTATATGACGTCAGCGAAAGAATCTTCCTCCTAACTTACCAGTTTGTTGTTGATGCGACAGGTGTTCAGTTTGTCATTATTAGTATTATTATTATACATTATTATATATATATAGTTATTATGCCTTCGCGTTGTGTTGCCGGCTTTTGCTCCAAAACCCACAAGGATGGGGTAAGTTTATTCAAGTTTCCCAGAGATCCTAAGCTGCATGCGAAGTGGGTGAAGCAAGTCAGGCGCACTCGTGACAAGTGGGAGCCCTCATCAACATCCGTCCTGTGCTCTGAACACTTCGATTTGGATTGTTTTGACACCCTTCCCAGCTTAAAGGAATCTCTTGGGTGTTCAGTTCAGCACAAACGTGTGCTGCTACCATCAGCAGTGCCTACAGTATTCCGGAGGGGGTCTACTAGTAGCTATGCCGGATCCAGCAGTCGGCTGGGACAAGGCGACTCCTCCAAAGACAGTCCTCCTGTCAGAACATGTGTTGAGAAACGACATAAGATAAAGGTACGTAGAGCTATAGAGTGCTCCGACATGATGCTAAAAATAGTAACCATGCGGTCTGCGTGGCCATCTTGGAAGTGACTCGCTCCAGAGCGCTCATAGAGTACACATCATAGAGTACACATTCATGATAATCATAAATGTAATCATAAAGTCGGCGTGATATCAGTCATGTATTTGCTTGTGAAAGCTTGCGGCTTTCATGTAACCGTTTGCATGCTCCATTAGGAACTATGTATTCAGTGTAGCATACGGCTTACATGATATAAGCAGCGTTTACACATGCAAGACAACAATACACAATATTGATTCCGTAACATTTTGAACAAATACAGGTTGACCTACCAATCCTTGTTATCCAACCTTGTGGTGTTCAATGCTGGGCTGTCTGCCTGTCCGCTGTCCATCTCGGGGTCGGAGTCACTCTCAGATTGCACAGTAACAGGTTCAAACCTGTACGGTTGGATGTACCCGTGTTCGTCATCACTTGATTCTTCCGATCTATCCCACTCACAACACAATTCTAGACTCCCAGAAGAGGAAGAGCTAGCACTAGAGAGTTCACCGGCGTTTTCATGCGCCATTTCCATTGAGTAGAACCACCAGTGAACCGCAGCGTGTTCTTCCGCTGACGTCACAACATGGCCGCAAGCCACGGACCCAGTTTTCTTGCGCTGTGCAATTAAAAGTTGGATATTCGCGTAACAACAGCTTCTTTTCACGTAATTATAACAGAAATCTAACATGTTTGCCATGTTGTATAGTTTAAGAAATTGCATAGAGTCATGTTCGTGTCATCAGCCCTTTAATGTACTTAGTCTTAGGCCGAATCCCATTTCACCCCTTGGACCAACCCCTTGGCCCTTCCCCTCCATTTTGCGCGTTCACGTGAAGGGGTAGGGGTATCCCAATCCCAGTTAACGCGGAGGGGTAGGGGAAGGGGTAGGGCTTCTGTACCCCTCCAAACGGAGATTTTCCTGGAGCTGACTCCGAACGAAGGGGTTTGAGTGATTTCCCACAATGCCATGCGGATTTCAGCGAGATTTCATGCGGATTTCAGAAAGATGGCGGTTCCCGCGGCGAAAGATTGTCATAAATGTATTTTCTCCATTATTTACGTGTTTTAAGTTGTTATCCAGAGGAAACACGCCGCTTGATTCGCTTTCGAGCTGAGGATGAGCAGCGATTTCTGAAATCCAAGCTGCTGCTAAAAAGCTTTGGGAGTGAGTATTGTTTTCGGTTGCTTGACTGCGTACGTTTTGTTCTGTTATTCTCGCTTTTATTGTTTACATGAGTGTTCTGACACCTCATTCTGTCGGATGTGGTGCACGAAGCGCCAAAGATATCCCATTCAGTGGTGTTAGTTAACAAATCACACCCTGCCAGCAGAGATTTCTGGTTCTGCCTCTGGCTCTGACTGTAGCGGCTGGTCGCAGCCAATGACGCATTTGGTCGCGTTTTGCTAACGTAAACGCTGACGGAGGTACGCGATGACGTATGCGATCGTTGAAGGGCTATCCCAATACGTAGGGGTTGAATTTCAAGCCCTATCCCTTGTAGCTCAGTTTCAAGGGGAAGGGCCAAGGGGAAGGGGGAGGGGAAGGGGTAGAAATTAGAATTGGGATTGGGCCTTAGACTTTTGTTTATACTTTTCAGTATAAGCCAAGTATACTTCACTATACTATTCTTAAGTATATAAAATATAGTTTATAAAAAGTCAACTTCAAGTATACTTCTTCAGTTTTAGTAAAAAATAAGTATACTCATAGTACACTTGAATAAACTTCTTTTTACTAAGGGTGTTCATTTTAAAGCATTACAGTAAGGCGTTACATACACTTTAAAACACGTCAACGTGAAAAATATAACACATGCCACCGCTCAAAGCTTACTAGCTCTCTTACACACACACAGCTGATATATCCGGGCTAAGCTTGTAGTCTCTGTAAACCAGCCGATTGAGGCCATGTGAGCAGAGATTAGCTGCTGTATTCAGACGCACTTATTGTAGATTAGCACTTAATTGTGCCCCGTCACTCTGACTCTCACTCATTCATACGCATTTGGATTACTTCAGCATACATTACGTTTAACTTAACTGTCTATAAATACAGAAACCTTTGTAGGGCACACCTTCGCAGACACCGCCATCTTTTTTTTTTTTTTTTTTAAATCCAGCAGAAATACGGTACATCTCATTTGGTGTTCACCTTTATGAGCTGTGTTTTGTTGTGTCCGCTTACTTAAAAAAAAAAAGGGGAATTAAAATCCTCGGACATTCTTCAACATGCAGTACATCCTGCGTCATTAACGCTCAAATCAGTTTCATTTGGACGCGTCCTTTCACATGCTAAACATAAGAGGTGGGTTCTAATCTCTTGATTTACACGTCCTTTGATAAGATGGTGCCCATCTTCTGAGGAGCTCAAGAGAGGCCTATTCAGGTACAAGAGGCAGCTCTGGGTCTTGGCACCTGCTACAACTTTCCCACGCCAGGGTCCAGTGGCAGAATTACACTAAACCTCAAAATCCTTGAGCCAAAAAAGCAAAAAGGAGGCTCTTGAGACATACGTCTCAACCTGTTTACAGTCTCTTAAAGGCGTGCCAAGATAATCTGTGTTGTCTTTGAGTGTGTAATTAGCACTTTTTTTGGAAACGAAAAAAAATAAAAAATAAAAAATCCAGCCCATGTTTCAGCTAACGGACAATTGTTCTAAGCCGTAACCAAGGGACAGATCTCACAGTCTGTATTGTCCTTTTAAGACATTGACCATCATGAACAATACAAGCATGCAGCTGCTGCAGTGCTGCAGTATCAGATGTGGGAGTGTGTGTGAGCGAACGTGAATGCTTTCACTGTGCTTCACACCCTGCAATAATGTCACAAGGGTCTTTGTCATGGCAACAGAACGAAGGGTGTTTGTGTCTTCATGGCCTCTCGATTTCCCTCATGACATTTCCAGCGAAAACGCTGAATAAATCAACATCAGGCAACACTGATTCAGCATCAGTTCCTACATTAATGATAATAAACTGAGACTCACTGATATTAAATACTGACTACTACAAATTATTCTATCCACATTCACTGGACATGAGCAATTGTGTGCTCTGATTGGCTACTTTCCTACTAGGCTATCAGCTCATATATCGTGAGTAGAGAAAAACAAAATGGTGGAGCGTGTCGCTGAACCAACCGACGACGAAATAAACTCTACTCGAAAACAAAACCCCCAAAAAATAAAAAAAAAGCAACCAAATATGGAATAAAAGTATTTGCTGGTAAGAACGTATTTTTTTTTCTTGTTCAATAATTAATATTATTATAACATTTTTCACAAATTGCTACTGTCTTTTCGCCGGTTTGTTTACATTCTAAGCAGAAATGATTTTGTCGGACGTATTTTACAGAAAGTTTTTATTTATCAAATGCTGTTTCTCAAAATCCAGTAAATGTGGATCGGATAAAACAGTTATTCCACTCAATCTCGTCGTACATGGCTTATAGGCAACTCGGCGTGTATCAGCTCATGCGCGACTCGATTTCGTGGAATAACTGTTAAATATCTAGGTTGCACATACTGCAAGCGATAAAATAAAAAATACGTTTCAACAAAAGTTTGCAAATTGTCCTGCCACCACAACTCATTTCCAATAAATAGATGTTTTTAGAAATAAAATTCTATCAAACTTCATGAATAAAAAGCCAATCTTTTAAGAATGCAAAAAATTATTGCCTTCTTGCTTCGTCACAGGGCAGCGCAACACACTCTGGGGAAAGTGCCATCAACCCTCTTCCACATACATGAGCTCACGTGTACTGGCACATGTTGGCTAGTGTCGTTGTGCCTGACAGGGTAGAGCGAGCATGTCATCCCTCCTACCCAGAGAGCACGGACAATTTGCTCTTTTAGACTTCCAGCCACAGATGGCTGCTGGGATTTGAACATGCGATCTCTAGATGACGTTGCATGACTCAGAAACCTACTTTTTACGGTTTTGTTGTACAACCCCAATTCCAAAAAAGTTGGGAAAGAGTACAAATTGTAAATAAAAACGGAATGCAATGATGTGGAAGTTTCAAAATTCTATATTTTATTCAGAATAGAACATAGATGACATATCAAATGTTTAAACTAAGAAAATTTATCATTTAAAGAGAAAAATTAGGTGATCTTAAATTTCATGACAACAACACATCTCAAAAAAGTTGGGACAAGGCCATGTTTACCACTGCGAGACATCCCCTTTTCTCTTTACAACAGTCTGTAAACGTCTGGGGACTGAGGAGACAAGTTGCTCAAGTTTAGGGATAGGAATGTTAACCCATTCTTGTCTAATGTAGGATTCTAGTTGCTCAACTGTCTTAGGTCTTTTTTGTCGTATCTTCCATTTTATGATGCGCCAAATGTTTTCTATGGGTGAAAGATCTGGACTGCAGGCTGGCCAGTTCAGTACCCGGACCCTTCTTCTACGCAGCCATGATGCTGTAATTGATGCAGTATATGGTTTGGCATTGTCATGTTGGAAAATGCAAGGTCTTCCCTGAAAGAGACGTCGTCTGGATGGGAGCATATGTTGCTCTAGAACCTGGATATACCTTTCAGCATTGATGGTGTCTTTCCAGATGTGTAAGCTGCCCATGCCACATGCACTAATGCAACCCCATACCATCAGAGATGCAGGCTTCTGAACTGAGCGCTGATAACAACTTGGGTCGTCCTTCTCCTTTTTAGTCCGAATGACACGGCGTCCCTGATTTCCATAAAGAACTTCAAATTTTGATTCGTCTGACCACAGAACAGTTTTCCACTTTGCCACAGTCCATTTTAAATGAGCCTTGGCCCAGAGAAGACGTCTGCGCTTCTGGATCATGTTTAGATACGGCTTCTTCTTTGAACTATAGAGTTTTAGCTGGCAACGGCGGATGGCACGGTGAAATGTGTTCACAGATAATGTTCTCTGGAAATATTCCTGAGCCCATTTTGTGATTTCCAATACAGAAGCATGCCTGTATGTGATGCAGTGCTGTCTAAGGGCCCGAAGATCACGGGCACCCAGTATGGTTTTCCGGCCTTGACCCTTACGCACAGAGATTCTTCCAGATTCTCTGAATCTTTTGATGAGATTATGCACTATAAATGATATGTTCAAACTCTTTGCAATTTTACACTGTCGAACTCCTTTCTGATATTGCTCCACTATTTGTCGGCGCAGAATTAGGGGGATTGGTGATCCTCTTCCCATCTTTACTTCTGAGAGCCGCTGCCACTCCAAGATGCTCTTTTTATACCCAGTCATGTTAATGACCTATTGCCAATTGACCTAATGAGTTGCAATTTGGTCCTCCAGCTGTTCCTTTTTTGTACCTTTAACTTTTCCAGCCTCTTATTGCCCCTGTCCCAACTTTTTTGAGATGTGTTGCTGTCATGAAATTTCAAATGAGCCAATATTTGGCATGAAATTTCAAAATGTCTCACTTTCGACATTTGATATGTTGTCTATGTTCTATTGTGAATACAATATCAGTTTTTGAGATTTGTAAATTATTGCATTCCATTTTTATTTACAATTTGTACTTTGTCCCAACTTTTTTGGAATCGGGGTTGTAACGTTAACCACAACAGTGCTTTTGCTATTAAAAAACTATAACTTTCCAGTACAGTTTCTTGTAAAGGCTGACATTTCATGTTTAGAAAAAAAATTCAGATAAACAAAAAAAGTTGTCAATACAGTATGCCAAATATTACGAGTAAATGTCATTTCTCTTGCCTATATCAGCAAACAGTGTCACTAATTAAGATTTGAGATGTTTAGCCCACCCAAGAGGACCCCCCCTCCACACACACACACCAGTGTCAAGAGTTAAGTCAAGGAGGATGAAAGGTCATGACCTCTGTGTTTGCCATCCCACGAAGGAATGTGTGACACTGAGGAAAACTAACCAAATCAGCCTGGAGAAGCGGATCAATTAAGGTTGACATGGACAAGCTCAAACAGCAAAAGGCAGGATGAAGGAAGCTGGACTTGGAGAAGAGTGATAAAAGACAAGTCTGCATTCCTGTGAGAGGAAAATCACAGACGTGCCATATTATAACCATGACTTTGTAATTCCATTTATGTCAAAAAAATTGGCAACGCTGATCAGCAGCAGCAGCTTGTGATCAAAGATTTTGCTGGTGCTGGAGGACCTCTGGGCAGCACGGTAGTGTAGTGGTTAGCAGTGTAGCCTCATAGCAAGAAGGCTCTGGGTTTGAGCCCAGTTGCCGACAGGGGTCTTTCTGTGTGGAAAGTTTGCATGTTCTCCTTGTGTGTCTGCGTGGGTTTCCTCCACAGGCCAAAGACATGCAGGGTTAGGCTAATTGGATGGATGGATAATAGATGAATGGAAGACCTCCGTGTTATCTAAAGATGGCCAATGCTAGAAGTTGATGAGTAATTTTCTGCAATGACAGGCTTCACAATTCCTATTAGAGAAACACGAGCAACGTTAGTGGCACTGGCAGATCAAAATAAGTGCCAGCGGACGAGTGGGGACCCCAAGCGAAACAATAAATCTGCATCCCATGTGCGTGTTTCTCCGGTACAGCGTTTGCTCTCCCTTATTTCTGAAGCGGAACGTGATTTGCTGCTCAGAACCGATAGTGCGCTCCCATGGCAACCAACCATAGTCCTTGTTTCATACTACAGCCAGGTTCAACTGTAGCGACAGAAGAAAGCTTGGCCTCTGCCACCAACTTAGCATTTGTACATTGGACCGCTTTGTTCATCTAAGCTACGCTATTGAGGACTTCCCGTTTGAGGAAACCGTATAACTTTTCATACAACCTTATCTGAGGCGTGTGTGAAATCTCTAATGCTTACACATGCTCAAAGTGTAAATGTAAAGGGTAGCTTCTGTAGTTGGGATGGCCATTACCAACTTACTGCGCCATGCTAATCAGGACTGAGCATTGCAAAATTAGGCACAAAGGCTACATGTGCTATAAAATGGCACAAAATAAAGAATTTTCTTGAAATGATTCAAGTTGACGGATTTCTTTTTCAGAAATTCACTACCTAATACAACTTATTTTAAGAGCTTCTCCCAACTTCTTGTTCCTGCCAAGCTTGCACCAGAGGGCCCCAAATTTGCATCAAAATTTCAAATATTTCCTGGAGGATCATGCCCCCGGACCCCCCTAGCAGTTCTTCGCTTGGCCATCAGACACCCTTCTCTCCACTTCTAGATAAAACCCTGTGGATGACACTAGTAACAACATAACCTCAAACTAGATTAACTTGAGAGGTTATCACGCTTGACTTACGCTATAAGCTACTGTCATAAACAAGTGTTGACAAAATACAGTCTTCTAGCACAAAGTCTCGCAGCTCGTTTACAGCCGTTTGAGAAGTACCTTTTTCCTCCTGTTACAAAAGTGCTAATATCATTAACTAGGGTTACCAACCCATCATTTCCAACCCGAATCTCAAAAACCACATAAAAGACCTTAACCCAGCCCAAATAAGTACAGAACTGAAAAAGGAAGATTTTTTTTTTCTGTGCGAGAAACAAGGCCACTGTGGTGCACACGCATTTCTGATGTACAGAATTATCCACTCCATAATCCCCTTTCCTTCTCCTGATCTCTGTTCAAGCCCCAGCATTGCCAGTCTGCCACTGTTGAGCCCTTGAGCAAGGCCTTTAACCCTCTCTGCTCAAGGGGCGCTGCATCATGGCTGGCCCTGCGCTCTGGCCTCAACTTCCTAACAAACTAGAAGATACGAAGAAAAGAATTTCACCGTACTGCAATGTCTCATCTCATTATCTCTAGCCACTTCATCCTGCTCTGCAGGGTCGCAGGCAAGCTGGAGCCTATCCCAGCTGACAACGGGCGAAAGGCGGGGTACACCCTGGACAAGTCGCCAGGTCATCACAGGGCTGACACATAGACGCAGACAACCATTCACACCTACGGTCAATTTAGAGTCACCAGTTAACCTAACCTGCATGTCTTTGGACTGTGAGGGAAACTGGAGCACCCAGAGGAAACCCACACGGACAGAACATGCAAACTCCGCACAGAAAGGCCCTCGCCGGCCACGGGGCTCGAACCCGGACCTTCTTGCTGTGAGGCGACAGCGCTAACCACTACACCACCGTGCCACCCATACTACAATGTATATGCGACAAATAAAGGCTTCTCCTAATGTATCTTACAACAGATATGGCTCTAGATCTTAAGCTGTCTGCACTTACACTTTGCCTTCGCTTAACGGTCAGAGAAGCAGCTTTGGGACCAAAAAGTGGCTGGTTCAATCCCTTGGAACAGCAGGAATGGCTGAAGTGTCCTTGAGCAGGTCACCTAACCCCACCTGCTCTGGGTATCTTGTGGTGTAGTGGTTAGCACTGTCACTTCACAGCAAGAAGGTTCTGGGTTCGAGCCCAGTGGCTGACAGGAAGCCTTTCTGTGTGGAGTTTGCATGTTGTCTGCATGGGTTTCCTCTGGTTTCTCCTCCAGTTCAAAGACATGCAGTTAGGTTAGCATGGGGTGGCCTTGGGCTAAAGTGCCCTTGAGTAGGGTACCTAACTGCTCCCTGGGCACTGTAGTCATAAAGTAAAATCTTAATGAGCCTATCAGTAACTGTTAGCGCTTGAAGCATTTCTCATTTTTGAACACTAGGTGCAGTTAGAACTCAGTGGGGCAGTGAGTTACTACTTTTGCTGCCCCACGATTGTGCGACACCTAGAAATTCTCCCAAATGAACAGAACATCAGCAGACATCTGTCAAATAACCTTTGACTGTTAGATTATTAGTCACTCAACTGTGTATGTACAGTATGTATGTTTATTTATGGTGGGGCTCTGTCCCACTTGAACGTATGAACGAGACGTTACTTGAACCATCTACAGAGAACATTCCAGTCTGAAAATTGTTACCCAGCCCGAATAGAAAGCTCTATAATCTTACAAAATGGATTGACTTCTGTTACGTGTCCTGTTTAGTAGTCTTTGTAGGCGTATCTGGAAAACGTAAATATTTCCTGCAATCATGAAATGATGGTTACCGTAGAAGACCCTCCAATTTAGCAGAATTTAGTCAGGATGGGTCATTAACATTTTATCTCTCTTCTGCCTTCAATGGAAATCATCCAAAAGAGCATGATCTAATCTCACGGGCTCGTTAAATAGGTTGTTAGAGAGACAGATAGAGTTATAAAGCAAGAATAAAACAAAAGGCTATTGCAACTACAGGCAAGAGGCAGGGTACACCCTGGACAAGTCACCAGGTCATCATAGGGCTGACACATTGAGACAAACAACCATTCACACTCAGTCAATTTAGAGCCACCAATTAACTTAACCTGCATGTCTTTGGACTGGGGGGGCAAACCAGAGCACACCCACGCAGAGAACATGCAAACTCTACACAGAAAGGCCCCCGTCAGCCACTGGGCTCGAACCCAGAACCTTCTTGCTGTGAGGCAACAGTGCTAACCACTGCACCACTGTGCCACCTTCCAACAGTTATATTAACAAGAAATGAACAGAGTGTGACATTTCAGGCACAGTATGGCCAAATGATCCCAAAGAAGCCACGCTCACTTTATTGCAAGTCGGCTACCCGGCTAGCCAGCTCACTCACATTGTTTTGTCCATTCCCATTAAAGGCACGTCTGGTAAAACTGGTGTCCCTTCTTCCTTTTCATCTTCATCTGATGAGCTTTCGTATTTTAAGTCAAGTTATATTCCTGAAAAGTATCGTTTGCCATGTCTGCCGATTATGTCGCTCACGCTACCAGTTTGCATTAGATCGTGGAATTTTTTGTAGAGACTGTCCCTGTGTCCCAAATCGCTCCCTACTCACGATATAGGGCACTATATCGTGAGGACGCCATTTTGTAGTGCTGTATGAAACCTTAGTGAGGATTATTTACACCCTATATAGTGCACTCAAAGTATCCCACAATGCATCACGAAAAGTAGTGTACAACCGATGGTCACTAACCAAAGCAATGTATCCCATCATGCATTGCGGTCGCGCTGAAAGAAATCAAATTAAAAGTGTCAAATTTGATTGAATAAAAGGCAGCGGCAAAGAAGAAAGTATTCAGCCTGGATTTAAAAGAACTGAAAGATGCACGTACTTTGTATTGATTAATGTGGGAAATCCGCTCAGTATAATATGGATTTATCACAAAAATACATGCGTATATTTATTATTTTGAAAACCCACCAGCTGCCTGATTTGGCACGTTTTAATTGTGCGACAGTAATGACGTAAATACCAGCGCGACAGATTAGTGCCTGAAAGCGTTTTTTTCATCTTGCCAATGAACTCGCTATATAGTCCTCTATATAGTAATTCCCTATATAGTGAGCAGTGAACGAGTGAGCGATTTCAGACACAGGGTGAATGTACGTACGGTGAAACATCCAGTAAATATCAAATGAGTGTCATCAAACTCAGTTTTTTAAATGCAGTACACTTTTCTGCCAGCTGTTTAGCAAATGTACAGTGCCCTCCACAATTATCGGCACCCCTTGTAAAGATTAGTAAAACAGGTTCGAAAAAATCCACCTTTGGCGAAGTTGCTTCATCTCACACTGAATAAAAAATGAGAAAAATCCAACCTTTAATTGAAACAAGTTTATTCAGAGAAAAACAAATCCCTCATCAAGAAAATTATTTTCAATAAAAGCACGTGCCACTCACTATTATTGGCACCCCTGGAAATTATCATGAACACAATGTAACTGAAGCAGGTTTCCCATTTAAATTGTACGTTTGAGTTCATCGGAGTGTGTAGGAACAAGCTGTAATCCATGACTTCCTGACTAACTGGGGCACAAATAACCTTTACAACGGGTGGCAACAATCGTAAAGGGCACTGTTCTTCTGTGATGTGTATAAATCATGATTTTTTTTTTTTTTTTGCCTAACACAGAGTCAAATCCTAAACCCAAAGCCATTCCATGGATGCCACGAAGCCATCAAGAGAACAAAAGGGCCAACTGTTGACCATTTCCCCTCAGTCAACACTGTGTGCAACAGCTGTTTCAGTCTCGAACAATATGCTTTCATAAATCTGTCGCACCGCACACACCCAAAACCTTTATATATATCACTCATTCTTCCAACATTATTTTTAAACACAGAGTTTTCTTTAAAGCTAGACTACCTTTCAGATTTTTCAAGTGTAGGTCATAAAAAGAATTTTCCCCGACACCCAATTATTTTTGTGTCGTGGAGCGAAAGCTACTGAATTCGAATCACAGACTTCCAATTTTATTAGTTTTTTTAAAAATAGAACAATTAATGAATTTAAGGCCCCATAGCCCTTAATTCTCCGCTATTTTTTCCTGCTTCACCATGACACAATTCAAGATACTCTGTCATGCACCACATGGTGGGCTTTCCCTGTTCGTTCAAGGCATTGTGGGATACAAATTTGAAACAGGAGAGAAAAATGGAGGACGTGAGTGTGCGAATGAAACGTGAAAGACCGACTACAGTAACGGAAAGCGAGAAGAAAAGACGTTGTGTTATATACAAAGGAAAGGAAACGCAGGACCAAACTAATAAATATCGGCGGTCAGCGAGCACCTCAGTGTGATCAGCTGTTCGTTTAGTGACAGAATGATGTCAATGCACGGTCAAAGGTACTGTAAACCTGCGCATGTGCACATGGACTTCCTCTGGACTTGCTCAGGAAACTCCTCAAATTAAATAACTTCCCAGCCACAGAATGGCCTGATATTTTGTGAGCTGTTATAGAAATAAACATAGATCACAATGACCACATTTCAGAGGGAACTAAATTTCACTGATTTTATGAAATCGAAAGGCCGTCTCACTTTAACATATAAAGTACGGTGCAAAAGTTTAAAACTCAACAAATTATACCAACTACTATTTTGAAGCAAAGGGGAATCACGCCAAACATTGACTTTATTACATTTCACTCATGTTAATGCAGGTTATTAATGTTCAGGAAATTTTTCAATATAATCTCACAGATCCACTGAGAGGAAATGTTTAAAAGGTCTTCCTTCCTCTTACCTGATTTAAAAAGGGAAAAACTAACAGAGAGAGAGAGAGAGAGAGAGAGAGATGAGTTCCCTGAACTGGAAATTGACCGACTTTTGAATAAAGCATGTTAAAAAAAAGAAAGAAAGAAAGAAAGAAAGAAAGAAAGAAAGAAAGAAAGAAGGTACTGTGATATCAATGGATCAGTGGGAAATGGCAACTGTGTCACGTTCACTCATGTACACTGTGCATTTGCAGAATAACCATTAAAGGTCCCATGGCATGAAATTTTCACTTTCTGAGGTTTTTTAACGTTAAAATGAGTTCCTCTGACCTTCTTAAGTCACCCCAGTGGCTAGAAATTTCATAATGTGTAAACCAAACTATGCCCAACATTTGAGAATGGCGCGTCAAAACGGCGCATTGAGAAGCTCTTCCCTTTACTACGTCAGCAAGGGAGATGATCCCCACGCCCCCTCTCTGGATTCCCACCCACTGTATGGATTGCCCCGCCCAGTTGTAGTGAGGAGACCATAGAGGACACAACAACATGGCACCACCTAAGCGAGCGAAACATGGAAATTGCGCTGTACATGGATGTGACAACACAGAAAGGAGTCTGTTTTTACTGCCGACGGGAGAGCCCCTGAAGACGCAGTGGCTTAATTTTATTTACTCCAATAATACGCCGTCGAGTCTACCTAAGACGGTGTATGTTTGTCGGAAGCATTTTCCTGAGGAATGTTTCCACAACTTGGGACAGTACAGGGCAGGTTTTGCACATCAACTGTCACTGAAGCCTGGGTCCGTACCAAGCATCCCTGCCGCATCAGCCACAAACACCGAACAAGTAAGTGTATAACTGGTCGTTTTGCCGTGTTTTAAAATCGGTGCGTTAGCCTAGCAATGGCTACATTAGCTGTGCAGCTAACCGCTTCCTGCAGTTAGCCAGGTAATCTGCGCTACAAAACTAAAGAGCATGCAGCATGCTCTGTTAAACTGAGTTTAGTCTGGAAATTGACTGTAACTTATGAGCTTATGTTTGACTATTGCTCCGCAATGCATGTCTTCTGTTGGATAAGCGCTATGTTGCTGTAGTTGCTGCTTCTATCCTCTTTGGTTATGGAGTGCGTGTTCAAGCCTAGGGTATTATACGTTCGTAAACTACCACTCCGAACACTCTCAATGTCACGTTGAGTTTACAAAAGGAGTCCGAGGGAGAACGGGGTTTTGTCTTAGCAGCGTGGCTACAGGCGCTGATAGCAGCGAGTATGTGTGTGCGCAGCTTGGTCAAGCCCCTCCCCCTCCCCCCATGGCCTGCCCCCACCCTCTACCCTTCCCCGCCTCCTGCTTCTCATTAGCAAAACGACGCACTGGGAAAAGCGCTGAAATGGGGCTTTCTCCCATTTTCTCTCCGAGGGTTCATTTCGAGAAAGGCTGCGGATATAACATCCGGAAGCCTCCACGAGCCCATTTAAAGCATCAACAAACCACCATGCCATGGGACCTTTAAATGAAGTGTTGAACCTTTATTTAGTGGTCTACCGATGATGGGCTCAAAGACATGTATATTATTTACCAGTTGGGAGGTCCGTATCGTGAAATACCGTGACCGAGGTCTTGAAAATAAGACCTCGGTCAGTATTTTCAAAGCCTCGGTCACGGTATTTCACGATACGGACTGACCTTAAGCTGGTAAATAATATATTTATGAGGATTCAAAATGGTGGCTTGCCTCAGCTTGCCTCGGTTTTCCCTTTCGGGCGCTCTCATTTTCTGTTGGAATTTGGTAAAGAAAAAAATAAATATATTATTTACCAGCTTAAGGTTGGTCCGTGTGGTGAAATACCGTGACCTCGGCCTTGAATACTGACCTCAGCCCAAAGGGCCTCGCTCAGTACTTTCAAGACCTCGGTCATGGTATTTCACAATACGGACCTCCCAGCTGGTAAATAACATATGTATTACTACAATAATAGTAAATATATTACATTCTGACATCTAAACTTGACTCGTATTTCACTGACCAGTGGACAAAAGCTTCATGTCTTAAATTCAACTATTTAACAAAAGCTGACCCACTCATTTCAATCAGTGATTTTTTAATTAAGCAATTACCAACAAAAATATCATCGTGACATGTCAGGGAAAGGAAAATAGTGAAGAAATCAACGAGTCCTATTTACATCCACTTGTCATGATCCAGAAAATAAGCAGGATAAAAATATTGATCCCATTTATAAGACTAGAGACCTGTGCAGCTCTGAGCTCGCTCAGCCTTTGTCTGATTGGGAGACAGAAGCGATGGGACATAAATAAAAAAAATAACCCGCTCAGAAAAATGTCGACTCCAGGATTCAAACAGACATTGTAAAACTTGCTCCTTTCTAAGGCAGCGCGCTAGACCGGTCAACCACAGAAGACTACAATGTATACTGAGGTTATGTAACATGGTACTTACATAGTCGGTACACAGTGGCGCCATACTGCAATAGTGGAATCACTACCTGAGGCTGGCACGCCAATTACATTCTTAAACATGCTCGAACTCGGTTAAGCATAGACGTACAGACAGGTGTCTCTATAGGCTTAAAAAACGGTCTTTCTGGTAGCTGTGTTTTTCACTGTGAAAGATTTACTTTCTTTTTGCCCTGCTTGTATTTTTGGGGAAAACCAGTAGAATGGATGGGAAAATCATGTGAGGCAGAAGACGGCAGTAAGGACACAGAAACACAAAAAGCATGATAGAATGAAGCAGAAAGAACAAAAACCAGATGACTAGGCTGCAATAAAGTGCTTTAACATTTCAACGACCTCTTCTCTCTGCTTTTTTGCCCTAGTCTTCTCGAGGAGGTCTTTCCAGCTGCAAATATTTTCAACCTCACTCCATATTTCAGAAAGATGCGTCAGTAGGCTCCATTGTGCTGACTCCGAACAGTGGTTTTTGAGCTAAGGCCGTTGCCAAGATGCAGCCGAATAGGAGACAACAGCGATGAAGTTGTTATTATTATAGCCTTTTCTTGCAAGGATCCGCAACTACGAATGAAATTCCGTGTGACAGGAACGAACCCACAGAGACCTTTCGGTAAAAATCAGACAACGTTGGGATAGAACTGAAATCAGCATGAGAACAAACCTACACTTCTCCTCATTAGTTTAAACAGAAATGGCTTATGAAGCAGAGCTAACCACACAATTAATTCCAGTCAGTTTACTCAGGCCATCCTATTGCACTTAATGTTTAAACAACAGCTGCGACAGCGGTTGGTCTCTTTCGCTCTTTCACCTACTTCCCCGACTATATGACTCACAACACAAAACATCAGCCTGAACAGAAGAGGATCATTTGCTTAGCAAATAGGGGAGAGAAAGTAATAATGAATAATAATTACTTAAAAAAAACAAACTCAGCTTGACAAAAGACTAGAACTGTTGTTTATCTGCAGAACTGACTCTACATTCCCAGCATGCCTGTGTGGGTCGTAACTCGTTTGGCTGGCTCGTCAATCTTTCCAGGCGGGAAAAGGACACTTCCTGCTTCAGAGAAGAAAAATTCAAACCGAGCCCGCCATTTTTCAAACCGTGCTATATGAAGTCACACGATGCCGTCACAGATGTCTGGTCTGACTTTTATGCATTAGTTCATCAAAAGACTGGCTACACGTTTACATCAGATCCACTACTCATCTCTCCATTGTCATCTTGTTCCACCCTATTGTATTTTTCCCCTTCTTTAAAAATAATACCCTGGTCTATAAAGAACATTATATTAATGACATTTAGCAGACACTCTTAGCCAGAGCAGTTAGCTACCTTGCTCAAAGGCACTTCAGCCATACCTGCTAGTCCAGGGAATCAAACCAGCAACCTTTTAGTCCTGACACTACATCTCTAACCATCAGACCACGGCTTCAGGAACAGACTTGAGGAGCTCATAAATAAATCAAAACAAGGTCACCAATAGAGGACCATGAAAATTAAAAAAAACACCGGTAATTTCAGAAATGTTTCCAATTTCAAAATCCCCATGCGTCTTAGTCATAGCATACAGAAAAAAATACCGTACTGTTCTTATATTACAGTGAAATACCGATACTTATAGCAGAGCTGCCCACGTGCATAAAACGGAGCCGCATACTTAAGAGAAATGCATCAACCTGATTTTTGAAAGTTTTTGACTGTACGATGCCCATATGAACAACGAACCTGTACCACCACAGGGAACCTGATTGTAAGCGCAAGGCAATATCTCAAACTCTTGACCACCGGACAATGGAATTTGTATCTTTATTTACATAAAATAGATTTGTTTTTAATCCAGCTGTTATTTTTAGTTCTTTGCTTTTTTTTTAAATAAGGTGGGATTATTATTTACTAACACATTTTATGGAAAATATTCATCACAGGGTCATACAAAAAAAAATATAAATAAATAAATCAAAAGTCTGCTAGCTTGTCGGGGGCGGCACAGTGGTGTAGCAGTTTGCGCTGTCACCTCCTCACAGCGAGAAGGTTCCGGGTTTGAGTCCAGTGGCCGATGGGGGCCTTTCTGTGTGGAGTTTGCATGTTCTCCCCATGTCTCTGTGGGTTTCCTCTGGGTGCTCCAGTTTCCCCCACAGTCCAAAGACATGCAGGTTAGGTTAACTGGAGGCTCTAAACTGACTGTAGGTGTGAATGGTTGAGACGAGAAAACCTATATAATAATAAACCTTAACTCTTCCTGAGAAAGAATTGTGCTGTGATAGCTTTCTATCATAGCCAGCATTAACTTTTTTCAGCAATTTGTGCTCTTCTGTGGGATCAGACCAGACGAGCTAGCTTCAATGAGCCCTGGGCGTCCATGACTCTGTCGCCCGTTCACCGGTTGTCCTTCCTTGGACCACTTTCCAAAGGCACAGCATACCAAGAACACCCATTTTGGAGATGCTCTGACCCAGTCATTACAATTTGGCCCTTGTCAAAGTCACTCAAATCCTAACATTTGCCCATTTTTTCATGCTTCCAACACATCAACTTCGAGAAGTGACTGTTCACTTGTTACCCAATATATCCCACTCCTTGATAGGTGCCACGTAATGAGATAATCATTATATGAAGCCGTCAGAGCGGACCTGCAATCAGGCAGAACACTGAAGAAGCTTGTTGGACAATTGACAATCTCCGTCATGTAAGGGCAGGAAGAGTTTTATTGAAAACATTGTCACAAGACAATGCAGAAAATGTCCATCCATCCATTATCTGTAACCACTTTTCCTGTTCTACAGGGTCGCAGGCAAGCTGGAGCCTATCCCAGCTGACTATGGTCGAGAGGCGGGGTACACCCTGGACAAGTCACCAGGTGATCGCGGGGCTGACACAGAGACAAACAACCATTCACACTCAATTTAGAGCCACCAATTAGCCTAACCTGCATGTCTTTGGGGGAAACCGGAGCAAACCATGCAAACTCCACACAGAAACACCCTCACCAGCCACTGGGCTCAAACCCAGGACCTTCTTGCTGTGAAGCAACAGTGTTAACCATTACACCACCCGAGGTGAAAACCTCTACAATGATAAACCAGTAGAAGGCAATGGAAAACCACTGCTATAATTCTTCCTGAGAAACTTTGATGGCTGAAGCCGTCAGAGTGGACCTGCAATCAGGGAGAACACTAAAGAAGAAGAAGAAGCTTGTTGGACAATTGACAATCTCCGTCATGTAAGGGCAGGAAGAGTTTTATTGAAAACACTGTCACAAGACAATGCAGAAAATCTACTGATGTGAAATACACTATGCTACACAATTCAATGGTTCTGTTGTTGCTGTTATTATTATTATTATTTGGGGAAGCCATAGCCTAATGGTTAGAGCAACAGCTTTGGGACCAAAAGGTTGCTGGTTCAATTCCCTAGACTAGTAAGATTGGCTTAAATGCCCTTAAGCAAGGCATGTAACCCCTAACTGCTCTGCTCTGGTAAGAGTGGTGGTGTACCTTGTGTCTGATTAGCCAAAGAAAAACTGATGATGTGATTATCAGTTTGGGCATTGAACCTGTCTGACTGACTGACATTACTATTCTGTTCAGGTTGACATTTCAAAAGACTTTTCACACCCCGGTCACTGTCTCTTCCAGCTTTTGCCATCAGGCAAGAGAAACAGCAATGAAAACCAGGACAAACCGCCTAAAAAACAGTTTCTATCCCAAAGCAATCATGGCTTTAAACTCAAATGTGCAATAGAACTATTCTTGGTCCTATCCCCAATGTGCAATTTGTATATTTCTTATCAGTGCAATCTGTGTACATACAGAACCAATACAATTCTGTTTATACTATTTTATCAGTGCAATCTGTGCACATATAGAACCAATACAATACAATTCTGTTTATACTATTTTTTACCAGTGCAATTCTGTATACTTTACTATTTATTTTTATACTTTGTTCTTATTTTTTCTATAACTCATAATGAGTCAACAGCACCTTCAATTTCGTTGTACCTTTGAAAAAGTGACAATGGCAATAAAGACTTGTGATTTTGTGCCTTTGCAAATATTTTGCTCAGACACTCATCAGCAGCTCCGCTTTCAGCCTAAATGTCTATATGAATAATAATGACTGAAAAGTATGACTTGTACTAGTGCGCATGCACAATAGTATCGCAAAGCTCAAATATCGCGATGAGGAATAACTGACGTTATCATGCAAACCACAAGATAAGATGCCATCAGGAATGTCAGGAATTCTCACATCCTTCCTAAGGGTGACGTTGGAGAGCAGAAAGTTAAAGAAAACAAGATGTTTCAGCAAGATACTGTTGCTAAAAAAACAAACAAACAAACAAATAAGGTCAGTTTGTGGGCGGCACGGTGGTGTAGTGGTTAGCGCTGTCGCCTCACAGCAAGAAGGTCTGGGTTTGAGCCCTGTGGCCGACGAGGGCCTTTCTGTGCGGAGTTTGCATGTTCTCTGCGTGGGTTTCCTCCAGGTGCTCCAGTTTCCCCTACAGTCCAAAGACATGCAGGTTAGGTTAACTGGTGACTCTAAATTGACCATAGGTGTGAATGGTTGTCTGTGTCTATGTGTCGGCCCTGTGATGACCTGGTGACTTGTCCAGGGTGTACCCCGCCTTTCGCCCGTAGTCAGCTGGGATAGGCTCCAGCTTGCCTGCGACCCTGTAGAACAGGATAAAGCAGCTAGAGATAATGAGATGAGATGAGATCATGCAAACCACAAAATAAGATGCGATCAGGAATGTCAGGAATTCTCACAACCTTCCTAAGGGTGACCTTGGAGAGCAGAAAGTTAAAGAAAAACAAGATGTTTCAGCAAGATACTGTTACTAAAAAAAAACCCAAACAAATAAGGTCAGTTTGTGGGCGGCACGGTGGTGTAGTGGTTAGCGCTGTCGCCTCACAGCGAGAAGGTCCGGGTTCGAGCCCTGTGGCCGACGAGGGCCTTTCTGTGCGGAGTTTGCATGTTGTCCGCGTGGGTTTCCCTTACAGTCCAAAGACATGCAGGTTAGGTTAACTGGTGACTCTAAATTGAGTGTGAATGGTTGTCTGTGTCGGCCCTGTGATGACCTGGCGACTTGTCCAGGGTGTACCCCGCCTTTCGCCCGTAGTCAGCTGGGATAGGCTCCAGCTTGCCTGCAGAACAGGATAAAGCGGCTAGAGACGATGAGCTGAGATGACTGAAAAGTATGACTTGTACTAGTGCGCATGCGCAATAGTATCGCAAAACTCAAATATCGTGATAAGAAGTGACGTTATCATGCAAACCACAAGATAAGATGCCATCAGGAATTCTCACAGCCTTCCTAAGGGTGACCTTGGAGAGCAGAAAGCTAAAGAAAAACAAGATGTTTCAGAAATATACCGTTGCAAAAAATACAAATAAGGTCAGTTTGTGGGCGGCACGGTGGTGTAGCGGTTAGCGCTGTCGCCTCACAGCGAGAAGGTCCGGGTTCGAGCCCTGTGGCCGACGAGGGCCTTTCTGTGCGGAGTTTGCATGTTGTCCGCGTGGGTTTCCCCCACAGTCCAAAGACATGCAGGTTAGGTTAACTGGTGACTCTAAATTGACCGTAGGTGTGAATGTGAGTGTGAATGGTTGTCTGTGTCTATGTGTCAGCCCTGTGATGACCTGGCGACTTGTCCAGGGTGTACCCCGCCTTTCGCCCGTAGTCAGCTGGGATAGGCTCCAGCTTGCCTGCAGAACAGGATAAAACGGCTAGAGACGATGAGCTGAGATGACTGAAAAGTATGACTTGTACTAGTGCGCATGCGCAATAGTATCGCGATAAGAAGTGACGTTATCACGCAAACCACAAGATAAGATGCCATCAGGAATTCTCACAGCCTTCCAAAGGGTGACCTTGGAGAGCAGAAAGCTAAAGAAAAACAAGATGTTTCAGAAATATACCGTTGCAAAAAAAAAAAAAAATACAAATAAGGTCAGTTTGTAAATAAAAGAAGCTTTTTTTTAAATGAGGAATAACGGTCGGCGGTGAGCGTGATCCCCTGCGGCGGTTTGAATTTGACGCAAGAGCAGAATTTACATCAGATTGGTTTTTAATGACAAAATAATGACTCGGGTATGGATGTAATGTGTAATAACCTCTCTGAGCTGGTCCAGTTCTTGCCGGACGCTGTCATATTCACCCTCCAGCTCGTCATACTGCTGTTTGAGCGCCTGTTTCTCCTCCAGCACCGCGAGCCCGTATTCCGCCGCCTGGATCTTCTCGCGCGTGGTCTCGTTCAGCTCACCCGAGAGGCGCGCGATCTCCGCCAGCATCTCCTCCGTGGACATCTTTACGAGCAAAACCAGGACAGATTCAAAACAACCTGAAGGGTGTCACCGACAAACCTTTTATTTATTATTATTATTATGATGATGATGATGATGTCGGGGCGAATAATTTAGTTTCTTCTGCGTTTGAACATGTTAAGCGATAGTATGGCTGTTTATTATTATTATTATTGTTTTTCGTTCTCGTAGTGCTACTCCATGGCGCCGGAGAGCTCCGCTCCGCTCAGCTCCTCTCCGCTCCTCTCCTTGCCCGTTAATGCAAGCTCTCTTCTCCGCTCCTCCTGTGAGGAGCAGTCAGCTGGCCAACAGTCCATCCAGCTGGGAGTTGCGCGTCTGAGCAGGTTTGTGGGAAATGTAGTTTTCTTCTCAGGAAAGCTGAGGCGCATATGAAAGCGAAAAAGACCTCACATCCCATGATTCAACGCAGGTGTGCGCGTGCGGATCCCGGAAGCGCTGCCTTAACCGTTTACCCAGAGTGACGTGGAGATCCCAGTCAATGTGCAGTGTGTCGAGAGCGCCATCTATCACCAGCTCGCTCTGAAACTAACACTACGTTCAGACTGCAACCTGAAACGACCCATATCCGATTTGTTGTGAAATCCGATTTTTTTTTTTTGTTAGGCCGTTCACATTACCAATTATATGAGACTTGTATGCGATCTCCAATATGAACGGAAAACGACCCAAAAGTGTCCCGCATGCGCAAATTGACACGGAATAAGCACATCTACGTAATATGTAAACCAAAAAAAGCGCACTCTTCATGTTTAATGATTTCTTTTTGTTTGTTTAATTATCTGGTTAAAGTGTGAGGTCTCGTGTGTGTTTTTGTTTCTGAACTGAAATGAAAACGTGTAGCCTGGTAACCAGTGATGGGAATAACGGCGTTAGAAATAAACGGCGTTACTAACGGCGTTACTTTTTTTAGCAACGAGTAATCTAACTAATTACTTTTTACATCGTTATAACGCCGTTCCCGTTACTTACAATAAAATACTATGCGTTACTTTATTAAAGCTGTTCTCATCTGGCACGCTGTTCGTTCAGCCTTTCTTTACTCTGCTTTCGTGTGGGACGGGGAGACACGAGACAACGGCACAGTAAGCCAATCAGAGTAGATTTGGACAACATACGTAGGTAGGCCACGCCTACTGCACTACTGCGCGCTCTTTCAATCGGAAGACACAGCGATGGCGAGCGGTCAGCCCAGCACTGCGCTTTCACATTGGAAATACAGCCATTACTTTTCATTACTTGAAATAAAAGGCAAGAGTGCTTACGTGCAATGCACATTATGTCGAGGAACAAAGCATTTGTTCTCGTCAGTGGCCAGTAATTAGTAACATAATTTTAATAACTACAAAAATATATTACATTTGATAGATGTCTTATCTCACACTGTCACACAAAAATATTAATATAGTGTAGATAACGTTACTAATTGGTTCTGTTAAGTGTCCATTTCAGTCATTAAACACATTTAACATTCACTTTTATTATGATTACACTAATTGAATTTTCTTTTTTTTGAGGGGGAACAAAATGTAACGGAATAATTACTTTCCCTGGTAATTAGTTACTTTTATGACAAAGTAACTCCGTTACTAACTCAGTTACTTTTTGGGAAAATTAACTAGTAACTATAACTAATTACTTTTTGAAAGTAACGTGCCCAACACTGCTGGTAACGAGGGTTGACTCCTAAAGGCCTCTGCATGCTCTTGCGGCAAGGCTTTCGCAGATAGCTTTTCGCAGACAGTTGTAATTTATCGTTGAGCGTGGAGTAATAGGCGTGCGCGATGTTATTCACCGCCACAACGCAAGGGGGCGCGAAGTCGCTAGGAGTAGTTGGTGGGTGTGGTTAGTGGAGTGTTTATCCTCCGGTTACTTATAATGACTAGAACTTTTTTTTTTTATAATGACTAGAATTGGAGTCGTATAGATGTACGTACTTCCTCAATCAACTGCTCTTCATGCTGCTCCATCTTCACTCGTGTTTTTAAAAATGGTGGTCGTGAAAACAAACCAAACCGGGAAAGTAGGGAAGCGGAAGTGCGTGTACAGCGGCTGTAGAGTGGACCAATCAGAGCCCTCGTCTGCGACGCTGTCTGCGAGGCTTCTGCGGTGGTCACAATTTTTGGGAGGTGCGCGCAGAGCGTCTGCGAAGGTGGGGGGGGCTACGCAGACACTGTCTGCGACGCTATCTGCGAGGACTGGGTTGTCAGCATAAATTGGCCTTAACACTACGTTCACACTGCAGGCTGAAGTGACTCAAATCCGATTTTTTCGCCCATATGTCACCTGTATCCGATCTTTTATTGACAATATGAACGACACAGATCCGATTTTTTCAAGTCCGACCCAGGCCGTTTGGATATGTGGTCCTAATTCCGATTCCTATCCGAGCTTTTCATATGCGACTTCAGTCTGAACCGCCAGGTCGCATTCATCCGACTTACACGTCATCAACAAGCCACAAACGTCACTATTCTGCGCTGAAGTAGGCGGCGGGTCTCTCAAAAAAAGTTACAACAACATGGCACATGACATCAACGCGACTCCGCACCCACACGTTCCTTTGAACGGAGGTTGCAGTCACTACCCCGCAGAACGCCTGAGCCAAAACCCTTGCCCTCTTCCTTCTCAACCTCCTCCTTAACATCAGACTATTGTGCATGTTCTGGCTCCGTCGCAACAACAACTGCATCATCGCCAGGTACTCCATGCTGGCTACTGTCATACACAGGAAACTTTAGGTTACTTCCATAAACACTGGCCATGCTCACTGCGTGTGACGTCGTCGTATCCTGCAATGCACATGCGGAACACTTTTAGGTCGCTTTTCGTTCATACTGAGGATCACATACAAGTCGCATATATTTGTTAATGTGAACGACCTCACAAAAAAATCGGATTTCACAAAAAAATCGGAATTGAGCATTAAGCCTTGCAGTGTGAACGTAGTGTAAATGTCTCTCTAATTTCTATATAAGTGCACTACATGTTACTAGGAAGTAATGGATTTTTAAACTCTATATAGTGCACTCGAGCTTCAGTAGGCAGTCATTTGGGATACGGCCGCTGTATTACCAAACTCTTAATTCAGGCTTAATAATTTGCACATATTTATTTCGTCATATTAATAAACTTTTTCTACATTTTTATAAATATTTATTTAGATTGTTTATAGCCAGCTGAATTCTGCAACTTCTCTCAGCGCTGGCTCAAGGCACATAAACACCAGTGCAGTTTGCTATGGAGATGAGGCGAGACCTGGCGATGTGGTTTTTGTGGCGGCGGCGGAACTCACACAATAATCTGATTAATGTGGGCAGCAGACTAATGAGACCGAAGGTGTCAAATTACTGGAAATTTCCAGAACAATCTTATAATCTTGTAATACAGGATGGTTTAAGTTATAAATCAGTTATAGAAACTGTTTTATTTAATCAGGCTAACAGATCAACATCCAGGTCCCTACCAAATCCACCATTAGCTTGATCAATTCTATAAAAGTCTATTTAAATTCTGAAAACTGTACAAATGTTGTTGTTTTCCACCAAAGAGGCGGGATTAGCCAACGCAGAATAGTGACGTTTGTCTCTTGTTGATGACGTGTAGGTCGCATGAATGCGACCTGTCCGGTCAGACTGCAGTCGCATGTGAAAATAACGGATATGCATCGGAATTAGGACCACATATCCAAGCGGCCTGGGTCGCATGTGAAAAAATCGGATCTGTGTTGTTCAGATTGTCAATAACAAATCGGATACAGGTCGCATATGGGCAAAAAAATCGGATATGGGTCGTTTCAGGGTGCAGTCTGTACGTAGTCTTGGTCTTCTTTTGGTTGCTCCTGATTAGGGGTCGCCGCAGCGGATCTTTCGTCTCCATTGCTCCCTGTCTTCCGCATCCTTCTCTACCACATCCATGTATCTCCTCTTTGGCCTTCATCATTTTCATGTGCCTGGCATCTCCATCCTCAACATTCTCCTTCCCACATGCTCTGCATCTCTTCTCAGGATGTGCCCATACCATCTCAGTCTCATCTCATCTCATTATCTGTAACCGCTTTATCCTGTTCTACAGGGTCGCAGGCGAGCTGGAGCCTATCCCAGCTGACTACGGGCGAAAGGCGGGGTACACCCTGGACAAGTCGCCAGGTCATCACAGGGCCGACACATAGACACAGACAACCATTCACACTCACATTCACACCTACGGTCAATTTAGAGTCACCAGTTAACCTAACCTGCATGTCTTTGGACTGTGGGGGAAACCGGAGCACCCGGAGGAAACCCACACGGACACGGGGAGAAGATGCAAACTCCGCACAGAAAGGCCCTCGCCGGCCACGGGGCTCGAACCCAGACCTTCTTGCTGTGAGGCGACAGCACTAACCACTACACCACCGTGCCGCCCTCAGTCTCATCTCTTTTAGCTTAATTCCCAAGCCCTCCACATGTGCTGTCCCTCTGATGTGCTCGTTCCTTATCCTGTCCAACCTCCCATCGCAAACCTTAACATCCTCAACTCCACCACCTCCAACTTTGCCTCCTGCCTCTTCGTTAAGGGTACGGTCTCCAATCCATACATCACAGCTGGTCTCACTACTGTCTTATACATCTTACCTTTCACTTTTGCTGGGACTTTCCTATCACAATCCTTCTCCAACTGCTCCACCCTGCCTGCACTCTCTTTCTCACCTCACTATCGCAGCCCCCATTTTCTTGCACAGTTGACCCCAGGTACTTGAATTCATAAGTTTGTGAACCCTTTAGAATTTTCTATATTTCTGCATAAATATGACCTAAATGTCATCAGATTTTCACATAAGTCCTAAAAGTAGATAAAGAGAACCCAGTTAATCAAATGAGACAAAAATATTATACTTGGTAATTTATTTATTGATGAAAATGATCCAATATTACATATCTGTGAGTGGCAAAAGTATGTGAACCTTTGCTTTCAGTATCTGGGTGGCACGGTGGTGTTGGTTAGCATGGTCGCCTTACAACAAGAAGGTTCTGGGTTTGAACCCAGTGGCCGGCGAGGGCCTTTCTGTGCGGAGTTTGCATGTTCTCTTTGCGTGGGTTTCCTCCGGGTGCTCCGGTTTCCCCTACAATCCAAAGACATGCAGGTTAGGTTAATATGGGACGGCGTTGGGCTGAGGTGCCCTTGAGCGAGGCACCTAACTCCCAACTGCTCCCCGGGTGCTGTTAGCATGGCTGCTGACTGCTCTGGGCATGTGTGTGTTCAATGCAGAGAGGAAATTTCACAAGTGTGTAATGAATAAAGTTGTGCTTTCTTTCTTGGGTGTGACCCCCTTGTGCAGCAATAACTGCAACCAAACATTTCCGGTAACTGTTGATCAGTCCTGCAACCTGGCTTGGAGGAATTTTAGCCCATTCCTCCGTACAGAACAGCTTCAACTCTAGGATGTTGGTGGGTTTCCTCACATAAACTGCTCGCTTCAGGTCCTTCCACAACATTTCGATTGGATTAAGGTCAGGACTTTGACTTGGCCATTCCAAAACATTAACTTGATTCTTCTTTAACCATTCTTTGGGAGAACGACTTGTGTGCTTAGGGTCATTGTCTTGCTGCATGACCCACCTTCTGTTGAGATTCAGTTCATGGACAGATGTCCTGACATTTTCCTTTAGAATTCGCTGGTATAATTCAGAATTCATTGTTCCATCAATGATGCCAAGCTGTCCTGGCCCAGATGCAGCAAAACAGGCCCAAACCATGATACTACCACCACCATGTTTCACAGATGGGATAAGGTTCTTATGCTGGAATGCAGCGTTTTCCTTTCTCCAAACATAATGCTTCTCATTTAAACCAAAAAGTTCTATTTTGGTCTCATCCGTCCACAAAACATTTTTCCAATAGCCTTCTGGCTTGTCCACATGATCTTTAGCAAACTGCAGATGAGCAGCGATGTTCTTTTTGGAGAGCAGTGGCTTTCTCCTTGCAACCCTGCCATGCACACCATTGTTGTTCAGTGTTCTCCTGATGGTGGACTCATGAACATTAACCAATGTGAGGCCTTCAGTTGCTTAGAAGTTACCCTGGGGTCCTTTGTGACCTCGCTGACTATTACACGCCTTGCTCTTGGAGTGATCTTTGTTGGTCGACCACTCCTGGGGAGGGTAACATCCATCCATTATCTGTAGCTGCTTATCCTATTCTACAGGGTCGCAGGCAAGCTGGAGCCTGTCCCACCTGACTACGGGCGAGAGGCGGGGTACACCCTGGACAAGTCACCAGGTCATTGTAGGGCTGATACAGACACAAACAACCATTCACACTCACACCGACGGTCAATTTAGAGCCACCAGTTAACCTAACCTGCATGTCTTTGGACTGTAGGGGGAAACCAGAGCACCCGGAGGAAACCCACGCAGACACGGGGAGAACATGAAAACTCCGCACAGAAAGGCTCTCACCAGCCGCTGGGCTCGAACCCAGGACCTTCTTGCTGTGAGGCGACAGTGCTAACAACTACACCACCGTGCCGCCCTGGGGGAGGGTAACAATGGTCTTGAATTTCCTCCATTTGTACACAATCTGTCTGACTGTGGATTGGTGGAGTCCAAACTCTTTAGAGATGGTTTTGTAACCTTTTCCAGCCTGATGAGCATCAACAACGCTTTTTCTAAGGTCCTCAGAAATCTCCTTTGTTCATGCCATGATACACTTCCACAAATGTGTTGTGAGATCAGACTTTGATAGATCCCTGTTCTTTAAATAAAACAGGGTGCCCACTCACACCTGATTGTCATCCCATTGATTGAAAACACCTGACTCTACTTTCACCTTCAAATGAACAGCTAATCCTAGAGGTTCACATACTTTTGCCACTCACAGATATGTAATATTGGATCATTTTCCTCAATAAATAAATGACCAAGTGTAATATTTTTGTCTCATTTGTTTAACTGGGTTCTCTTTCTCTACTTTTAGGACTTGTGTGAAAATCTGATGTTGTTTTCGGTCATATTTATGCAGAAATATAGAAAATTCTAAAGGGTTCACAAACTTTCAAGCACCACTGTGTGTGTATATATATATATATCAGGGCTTTACATTAACTTTTTTGCTCACCGGCCACTGTGGCTAGTGGTTTTCCTGAGTCACTAGCCACAATTTTGTTGCCAGGAAATCGCAGTTTTTTTCTTCACCATGATACGTTAAAGTTTGGAAGATCTAGATTTAATTATGAATGGCAGCGTATAATGTATCTCTACAGTAGCACTCAAGTATTCAGTGCTGTGAAGGTAGCTCCCTATATGAAAACATGCAACCAATTCAGACAAAAATATAGAGTATTCTGTTTATTGAACTCAAATTCAAGCCCCTTACAATATGAAATATCATATAATATGAAAAATAACATTCAGTACAACTGAACTGATTCTAATATTAAAAGTCCAATTCAAAACATTTATCATTGAAAAACATTTGATGTTTTGATATGCAAGTATTGTGTATTATCAAGTATTATGTATATTATGTATTATCTCTTAATAGTGTGTGTGTGTGTGTGTGTGTGTGTACATGTGTAGAGAGAGACATTAAATGTCCTCATTACATTCATCATCAGATGAGTCTGAATGGTCCATGAAAAATGGTCTTTGTGACCTGAGGCTTCCAGCATGCCGTAAGTTGATAGCTGGGGCGGATCAACTTCTTTCCAATCGCGTGAACGTTTCTAAACAGCAGTGCCATCCTCTCCAGCTCAGCTCATGATAGCCAGGGACTTGAAAGCAATGCTGTCCTGTAGTGAACCAGCCGTCTTCGCCTGTTTTGATGTTATAGTACCGATGTGTGCATTTAACTTTTCGTGGTCCTTTATACATGTAGTTTCGAGTATAAAATTACTGGTGCCTGTCTTTGCCAGACTTTCTACAGTCTTCACAGTTCATGGTATTTTCGGTTTTGCTATGAACTAGCCAATCTATGGCGGCACAGTGGTGTAGTGGTTAGTGCTGTCGCCTCACAGCAAGGAGGTCCGGGTTCAAGCCCTGTGGCCGGCGAGGGCCTTTCTGTGTGGAGTTTGCATGTTCTCCCCGTTTCCTCTGGGTGCAGGTTAGGTTAACTGGTGAGTCTAAATTGACCATAGGTGTGAATGTGAGTGTGAATGGTTGTCTGTGTCTATGTGTCAGCCCTGTGATGACCTGGCGACTTGTCCAGGGTGTACCCCACCTTTCGCCTGTAGTCAGCTGGGATAGGCTCCAGCTTGCCTGCGACCCTGTAGAACAGGATAAAGCGGCTAAAGATAATGAGATGAGACTAGCCAATCTGACCCAAACTTCCATTTGCCATTGAACTAATCTTCCCATTAGCGTCTTGTTCATCTCCATGGCCGTAGCCAGCTATGAGGCCACCGAGGTCCGGACCTCGGTCATTTTTAAGAGCTGAAAATACATTTGTACGCTAAATATTCAACTGGATAAAAAAATAAAGAGTAACATTAACAATGCACTTTTTACAGAGACATTTTAATGATGTTAAATTGATTCTGTCTTCTGTGTCTGTTTCGTGCGTGCGGCTCTGAGACCAAGAACACAAAAGCGAATGAGCGCGCAACTCGGGGGAGGAAGGCAGTGCAGGAGACACGGGGTTTCCATGGGAACCATCAGCACACTTTCATCAAGCTGTTAAATTTACATTTTCAAAGCAGCACAGTTGTAGCCTGCCTTGTGATTTTAAAAATAAATCATTCGATAAGCCAAAGCAATAGAGTGGAAAGTTTCAACTTATGTTTGGCTTGGATAACTTTGCCTAAAACATGGTGGTGTATACTGATTTTTTTTTTCCTCAGAATTTTTTTTTTTGTGTAGGTGTAACGGATGCCAGATTGTTAATGTATCTTAGTTCCATAGGCTACATGGTTAGGGTATCTTTTGTCCTCATTGCTTGGGCCAGATCAAACCATGAAACACGCTTAAATTATTCTTACTCTTGCCCCATACATTTTTTTTTTCAAAACTGATGATACTCAGTTCAAACACCATTAAAAGTAATTTCAGAAATAGAGCTCGTGTGATGTGTAATTCACCCCTCTCATTTAAATATGTCGAACATTTTTCAGCGCGCGCTTTGCGCATCATGGACCTCGGTGATTTTAAAATGCTGCTCCGGCCCTGCTCATCTCTGCCTCTTTTTTCCTGAGCAGCAGGGTTTGAAATAGAGCCCTGCACTCCCGCGGGAGTCCCACAGGACCCGACGCAAAGCAGTGCGGCGCGGGACAAATTTTGAAAGCTTATTGCGGGCGCAGGCGGGAGGGGGAGTGCACAATGCGGGAGCGGGCGGGAGAGGTGATAAGCTGCAGTCCCGCTAACTAAAAACGTGTTTAAAATAAAATTTATAAATTATTAATTTATGTCTATCATATATAATTTGTGCTGGATATTTTATTTGGCATTAATAAAAACATTTTAAGATGCCTAAATTTGCGGATGTGGTCTAATCTCGCGTACGTTTCTGATTCCTTTCCGCTCTTCCGTGTTTGAGATCGCCGATCATGGCAGAAGAGCAGAGCTCCTCTAGTGAAGCTCACAGTGCTTCAGAAGTAAGTGCTGCTTTAAAAAGAAAGTGCGAGTGCGCAAAGAGAATACATATTCACCTGTTCATTCTCGGAAGTGGGAGTGCGAGTGCGCAAAGCGAGAGCTGTCAATCAAAGCGAGAGCCATCAATCATGAGCGCATGCAGCGCTCAACTTGGAATGTGTCAGCAGAATGTCAGAGTCTCTAAACAATAAGCTTACAATAAACCTAACAATGCCACCTATAAATACACAACATGTAGATCTACATAACGTTATCTGTGCCATCTCACAGCAGTTTGCTTAGCTATTTATCAGGGCAAATAGCCTTATAGCCAAAACTACTATATGATGCTTTAATTTATGGAGATGCCTTTTGTTTACACGTGATTTCCAAATGAGGGGTATTGCAATTTTATATTAGTCTAAATGAACATCTACACCAAGTTGCAAGCATCAGGGGAAGATTATGGACGCACCAAATTTGGCTTAACGGTCATTTAATGGTGAAATGCCGTTCGCACTGTCAGCCAACTTCGGGTTGTTTCTCTGAATTCCGACAATAAACAAGACCATCCGAACACATCTGAAAACATCGTGGTTTGAACTGTGTTGGTTCAAATCAACTTGGTTCAGACCAAGTTGGTACTATAGCTTTGGGAAACGGTCGTTTTTTGGATGTTAGTTAGTTCAAACTTGCATCGTACCATATTGGTTTAATGCTAACTTGGTTGGTTGTTTGGGAAACGCACCCCTGAACGTGAGCTGTAGATATTTATGCTCAAATCCACTCAAAGTAGGGGGCGGGGCACCATCACGCTGTGTCTTTAAATTATATTAATTTCTTATAGGCCTACTTGTATTTCCTAGAATGTAAATGTGAGGAGTGACATAAGCTATGTGCAATGTACGGTACAATATTCTTAATATCCACTGTAGATTTTGGTAGGTGTGTTGGGTATCTCTGTAAAGCCTCAGCTGCGCATGCTGCCTGGCAATGCGTACCCTCACTACGTGCGCTAGGTGAAGGATCGGTCAGTGGAGAGCTCAGCTAAACTCAGCATGTTTAATTCCCCAAGCCAATGACAAGAACTTTCGTGAGAAATAACGCGAACGTCTGCATCATGCGGGATTTGCGGGCGGGACAAAATATGGCAGGTGTGGGCGGGAGCGGGACTGAAAATCATAATTCTTTGTGGGAGCGGGCCTGAAAATTCTGTCCTGCGCAGACCTCTAGTTTGAAACTCCAGCTACCGTATATGCCGCCACATAGTGCGCTTGTCAGTCGTCAGCAACTTTGTTGCTTCGTTCATTAACCGTGGATTACCGTATCATTGATTTTATCTGAGCTGTTAATGAACGTTCTAAACAATTCTAACATGTTGTCAGAATGTTTATGCAGGTGCTCATGGGAGTTGTAGGCACGTAATATTACATTGCAATGCGTTTATTATATCAGATGCCTTCAGAGAAAACTACAATTAAAATATACTGTCATACCACAGAATAAACCACCCCCCCAAAGTGGCTAGTGGGACTAAAGGCATTACCCGCCAAAGCCGAATTTTACCTGCATTTGGCGGGTGGGCGGGTGCTAATGTAAAGCCCTGAGATATAAAAATAAAATTTGCCAGCTGGGAGGTCTGTATCGTGAAATACTGTGACCGAGGTCTTGAAAATGAGGCCTCGGTCAGTATTTTCAAGGCTGAGGTCACGGTATTTCACGATATGGACCGACCATAAGCTGGTAAATAATATATTTATTTTTTTCTTTACCAAATTCTAACACAAAATGAGAGCGCCCGAAAGAGAAATCATATTTAGAACAAACCTGCTACAAGCTCGTCAAAAACACGCCCTGGCTGCTTGTGGACGGTTTCCCTTCGCGAAAACCTCAACCAACTGCCGTTTACGGGCCACAAGGACTTCTCTTGACTTGTTGAACTCAGGGTCCGTGAAGATATTTAGTTTCGAGCCAGACTGATTCAGATAGCTCTGGAAAGACATGAGCGAGGACGGCTTTTACACATCACCATTTTTCTTTGTTGCGGACATGAAAAGTTGCACAGCAACATGTTTAGTTCTTCGCCAGGTACGTCTCCCACTTTTCGACCTTCATTTAGGTTTCGACAGAACTTCCCAAAGACACTGAGGTCATAGGTTGTCTTTTTTGTTGTATTTTCTGCCCTTTGCTCCTCAGTAAACTGCTGGATTTGCTCAGCGTTAGCAACAGTTAAAGGTTTTCGGCTTTCTCCTGAAATGTTTTCTTTTATTTTGTCTTCCTCAGGGTAGTAAAACTCGCTTTCGCTGTGAACACTGTTGTTATCGCTATCCATGCTGTAAAATTAATGCTATTACACTGAGAAATACGAAAATAAATGTTAACAAAAATTGCTACTATATTGTTTGTTGTTGTGAACGAGTGAGTCGCCAAAAGTCTGTAACCGGGGTCCAGATCGTAGGATTCTGGACCGCTCGCGAGCCAATAAGAGCGCATGATTTGATGGAAATTGGACTGCAAAAAAAAAAAAATTATTTACCATATGTAACATCTCTCAAAAATACACTGTGTGCACAATTTTTAGGCAAGTGAGTACTCTGACCCTACCATTATTTCTATGCATGTTTTCCAACCACAAGCTAGATACACTTGAATGCTAATTGGATTTAAGCATTCTCAGGTGGTATTTGTTTGTGTAATGAGGGAGGGTGTGACCTAAAGTCATTAATACCCTATATTAAGGTGTGCATAATTATTAGGCAGCTTCTTTATCTCAGGCAAAATGGGCCAAAAAAGAGATTTAACAGACACTGAAAAGACAAAAATTGTAAAATGCCTATCAGAGGGATGCAGCACTCTTGAAATAGCTAAGCTATAGAAATGTGAGCACAGAACAATCAAACGTTTTGTTGCAAATAGTCAACAGGGTCACAAAAAATGTGTGGAGAAGAAAAGACACAAATTAACCGCAAAAGACTTGAGAAGGATTAAACATGAAGCTACCAGGAACCCATTATCCTCCAGTGCCACAATATTCTAGAACTGCAACCGACCTGGAGTGTCCAGAAGGACAAGGTGTTCGGTGCTCAGAGACATGGCCAAGGTAAGGAAGGCTGAAACACGACCATCACTAAACAAGACTCACAAGTTGAAATGTCAAGATTGGGCCAAGAAATATCTGAAGACAGATTTTCCAATGGTTTTATGGACGGATGAAATGAGAGTGACTCTGGATAGACCAGATGGATGGGCCCATAGCTGGATAACTAATGGACACAGGGCACTTTGACTCAGACACCAGCAAGGTGGTGGAGGGGTAATGGCATGGGCTGCTATTATTAAGGATGAGCTAGTTTGACCATTTCAGGTTGAAGATGGACTTAACATCAACTCCCAAACCTACTGCCAGTTTCTAAAAGATACATTCTTCAAGCAGTGGTATGGGAAGAAGTCTGCATCATTCAAGAAGGCCATGATTGTTATGCAGAACAATGCACCATCACATGCACCCTAGTACTCCACTGCTTGGCGAGCCCACAAAGGCCTTAAAGATGACAAAGTAATGACATGGCCCCCTTCCTCACCTGACTTAAACCCTATTGAGTACTTGTGGCCCCTTCTTAAGCATGAGATTTACAGCGAGGGAAGACAATACACCACTCTGAATAGCATTTGGGAGGCCGTGGTTGCTCCTGCACAAAAAGTTGATTGTCAACAAATCAAAAAACTAACAGACTGGATGGAAGGCTCATGGCAGTTATTGAAAAGAAGGGTGGCTATATTGGTCACTGAATATTTTTGAAATGCTAGAAGTGTTTATTTGTTAATTCTGAGTTGTTTATTTGTTACACTGAAAATTAAAATAAACAAGTGAGATGGGAAACTTTCAGCTTTTCATTTAGTTGCATAATAATTCTGCACACTAAATGTTGCCTAATAATTGTGCACACTTGTATATTCCCCTGAGAAGGCCTAAACTCCCCTTTCCTTTGTTAATCATTCTGGTTTTAGGTTTATTAACAATTTGGATTGACTGAGAGCACTGTATTTGTTCAACGATAAAATTAATCATCAGGAATACAACTTGCCTAATAATTGTGCACACAGTGTAATAGGCTGTTCTGTGACTGGGAAGTTATTTAATTTGAGGGGATTCCTGAGCAAATAACGTGCATGAAATTGCTCACTAGGGTGCATCAGTTGCCCCCTAAAAATGAAAAGTTCCTCCGATCATGATGCATTTTTGTTTATATGTTCCTTTTGGTAAGAAAACACACTGGGTGAAATATTTTGACAAAATTCAAAAGTTTAATGGTGGCACCAGGAACTCAAAGTTATGGAAAAAGCTGCTATTTTATGACAAAATTTCGATCACTTTTCATGAAACATTATGGCACCTTATAGAGTATACCAAATATCTTCGATACAAATCATTAGTTTTCTTTTGTTTCAGACATGTAAAAGTTTTTACCTTTACCTGACATGTTTACCTGTCAATATTGACAGAGAGGTCACACCTCCGTAACATCAGCTGATTATAAAGGCACGTCACACACCAACATCCGGGTGACCCTCTGATGAAGACGGAAGTTACACCGTCGAAACATGTCAGGTAAAGGTAAAAACTTTTACATGTCTGAAACAAAAGAAAACTAATGATTTGATTTAAGAAGACATAATGAACGTAATATATTTATCTTAGATACACATTTTTAGTACATATTCTAAATATATTATCAAGCACAGTTTGAGTTTTAGCTGTTCATTGAATCATTGTTCAACTACTTTTAAACAATACACATGTATTATGAATCACATTAATGCTTCTCAATCCCTTGCAAAGGTTCTTAACATGATCTCTGGCTCACAAGAAATCAATAAATGGAGTCCAACATTGTGATTCAAACCTTACGCGAAAACATAAAATAAGCGTTTTTTTGGCAAAAAATGAACCTCATGGTGCCGCCATTAGACTTTTGAATATGGTCAAAACATTTTACAGGATGTCTTTATTGGTGAAAAGGAACACCCAGACAAAAATGCATCAGATTTTATGAAAGTGAGGGCAACTGATGCACCCTATTGCTCACTTCGCGCAGTTAAGCAGACAGAGGAAGTCCGTGTGCGCAGGTTTACTTTTGACCGTGCACTGACGGTGACATCATTCTGTGGTTAAACGAACAGCTGATCACACCGAGGTGCTCGCTGACCGCCGATATTTATTAGCTTGGTCCTGCGTTTCCTTTCCTTTGTATACAACATATCGTCTTTTCTTCTCGCTTTCCGTTACCATGGACCCTTTTCACGTGACGTCACGACAAACGCGGCCGCCATTTTGGACATGTACTACCAGTAGTTTACCACAGCCAACACTGAGGAACGGCAGCAAAGAAAGTTTTTACTTTCAGCAAGACTTCCATCATGCCACTATATTGTTGTGCACCTGGATGTAGTAACCATCAACAAACAAGGCAAGGGTTATCATTTTATCGGATCCCGACGGAGAAGATAGATAGCGGCCATTAACAGATTGGCAGCCCTCAGCATACCAACGCTTGTGTAGTGACCACTTTGTTGGAGGTAAGACGAATAAAATTAGCCAGAAAAGGCATTACATTGCTGTTAACATTCTGTGGCGGCGAGTGTATAACCAAATAGGCTAAAATAACCCATTGTAACCTCTTTGTTCTTCTGTAGTAGCTATTGTTGACTAGCTAATGTCAACAAGTAGCTGGTATGTTACTGTAGCAATGTTTACGTTCAGTCATTTGGATGACTGTTAAAACCTTTCAGTCTCAAGTTTTTCCTTTACTGTATTTACTAGTTTACTGTAATTATGATCCGGCAGCTATTTACACCGGATCCAGTATAAATAGCTGCCGGAGCCGACGTCCGAGGTTCCGGAGCGCGCTCCGGCTTGCTCTCCCTCAAATTAAGCAGCACGCGCCGGCTTGCTCCCGGAGTGCCCCGGCCGAGGTTCCGGAGCACACTCCGGCCAAGGTTGCCCTCAAATTAAGCAGCGCGCTCCGGCTTGCTCCGGAGCAAGCCGGAGCGCGCTCCGTAACATCGGCCGGAGCACTCCTGGAGCAAGCTGGAGTGCGCTCCGGAACCTCGGACGTTGGCGTGTATGTGTATGGCGATGGGTTTTTAACGACATAGGTATACAGATCATGTGGGCCGAAGTCAGGTAAAGACGAGGGCTTCGTGTACTTCCGTACGTCAGTGAACAATCCTGGTGGAAGCAGGTAAACGTCGTTCTCTAAGCCTGCTAACCTCAATTTTTGCAAATACCTCTCCCTCTGCTCGCCCTGTAAATGCCCTACGTCGCTGGATAGTGAAGGTGTTTTCTGCATCTCGCTCCTTTTTCTTTTATGTTTTTCGTTTGTCGCCTTCCTCGCATTCAAACCGATTCGAGCCGAAGTCCACTACATGTCCAAAATGGCGGTCGCGTTTACGAAGGTCACGTGACTGAAAAGGGTCTATAGTCGGTCTTTCACGTTTCATTCGCACACATTTCATTCGTCCTCCATTTTTCTCTCCCGTTTCAAATTTGTATCCCACAATGCCTTGCGCGAACGGGGAAAGCCCACCATGTCATGCATGACATAGTATCTTGAATTAGGTCATGGTGAAGCAGGAAAAAATAGCGGAGAATTTAGGGCCATGTGGCCCTAAATTCATTAATTGTTCTATTTAATAAAATTGGAAGTCTGTGATTCGAATTCAGTAGCTTTCAGTCCACTAAACAAAAGTGATTGGGTGTCAGGGAAAATCCTTTTTATGACTTACACTTGAAAAATCTGAAAAGCAGTCAGACTTTAATAGGAACTTGTTCTTGGCTGGCAGGAGTGGAACCCAATGTGGTCTTTTGCTGTTGCATGCGGAGATGCTTTTCTGCTCACTACAGTTGTAAAGAGTTGCTCTGAGTTACTATATCCTTCCTGGCAGCTCGAACCAAACTGACCATTTTCCTGTGACTTCTCTTATCAACAAGGCGTTTCCACCCACAGACTTGTCACTGACTCAGTATTTTTCGTGCCGTTCTGTGTAAACTCTGGAGACTGTTGTGTGTGAGAAGCCCAGGAGATCAGCACTTTCTGAAATACTCAAACCAGTCCATCTGGCACCAACCCTCATGCCACAGTGAAAGTCACACTTTGAGATCACAATTTCTCATTCTGATGTTTGAAGTGAACATTAACTGAAGCTCTTGATTTCTATCTGCATGATTTTATGTATTGTGCTGCTGTCAAGGGCTTGGGTGATCAGATAAGTGCATAAAACAGCACATGGATGGGTGTTCCTAATAAAGTGGCTTGTGAGTGTACATATAGCTATAACATGGTATGTAGCCTACACCCTTGTTTTATTCATATTAGCTGCTTGTCCGGAACTTTTAGAAATTTTAGACAGTATATAAAATTCCTAAAAGTTCCAGATAAGCAGCTAACATTTAGTTGATGACTACTGTATATAGAATACATGTAGATTTAGAAGTTTGTCAATCTGCATTACCACGTTCATGGACTCGGAGATGTTGTTTTGCATCTATTTTGAACTTGAAGCAGAGAATAAAGTCACACTTTTCAGGCTGACTTTGTAAGCCAAAGTACAACGTTCTCAAATCGTTACGAAATTGTTCCCAAAAAGGTGGAGAATCAACCACCTAACAGGTGAAGTAAATAATGATTCCCATGGCACCTGTGAAGGGGTGGGATATATTAGGCAACAAGTGAACAGTCAGTTCTCGAAGTTGATGTGTTGGAAGGAGGAAAAATGGGCAACTGTTAGGATTTGAGTGACTTTGACAAGGGCCAACGGCACGGTGGTGTAGTAGTTAGCACTGTCACCTCACAGCAAGAAGGTCCTGGGTTTGAGCCCAGCGGCTGGTGGGGGCCTTTCTGTGTGGAGTTTGCATGTTCTCCCCATGTCTGCGTGGGTTTCCTCCGGGTGCTCCGGTTTTCCCCACAGTCCAAAAGACATGCAGGTTAGGCTAATTGGTGGCTCTAAATTGACCGTAGGTGTGAATGGTTGTTTTGTCTCCGTGTCAGCCCTGCAATGACCTGGCGACTTGGCCAGGGTGTACCCCACCTGTAGAACAGGATAATTAATGGATGGATGGATGGATGACAAGGGCCGAATTGTAATGACTGGACCACTGGGTCGGAGCATCTCCAAAACAGCAGGTCTCCAAAATGGGTGTTCTTGGTATGCCGTGCTTTTAAAAAGTGGTCCAAGCTTCCTACAACCGGTGAACGGGCGACAAAGTCATGGATGCCCAGGGCTCAGTGAAGCGATCTCGTCTGGTCTGATCCCACAGAAGAGCACAAATTGCTGAAAAAAGTTAATGCTGGCTATGATAGAAAGGTATCAACACACAGTGCATTGCAGTTTACTGCATAGCTGCAGAGTGCCCATGCTGACCCCTGGTCCACCACCAAAAGCAACTACAATGCACATATAAGTATCAGAACTGAAGCATGGAGCAGTGGAAGAAGGTGGCCTGGTCTGCTGAATCACGTTTTCCTTTACAACATGCAGCCGGCTGGGTGTCTGCATCACTTACCTGGGGAAGAGATGGCATCAGGATGCACTATAAGAAGAAAGTAAGCCGGCAGAAGCAATGGGTAATGTTCTGCTGGGAAACCTTGGGTCCTGGCATTCATGTGGATGATATTTTGACGCATCATGTGGATGTTCCTCTGACATGTACCGCTTAACTAAATATTGTTGCAGACCAAGTACACTCCTTCATGGCAACGGTATTCCCCAATGGCAGCAACCTCTTTCAGCAGTCCTTCAAGGTGCTGACTTGACCTTCAAATTCCCCAGATCTCAATCCAATCGAACATTTGTGGGACGTGCTGGACAAACAAGTCCGATCCATTAAAGGATCTGCTGCTAATGACTTGATGCCAGATACCAAGACCTCAGAGGTCTTCTGAAGGCCATGCCTCAACACTTCAGAACTGTTTTGGTGGCACAAGGGGGACCTACACAATATTAGGCAGGTGGTTTTTAACGTTATGGCCGATTAGAAAAGAGCTTTTCAAAGATATATGACATGGCCTGATTGGGCAGCACTTTAAGGCTTCTTCGAGATTTTTATTACTGCAGGTTAAGAAAAGACATGGTTATAGATGCAATTTATCCACAAATATATATTTTTAAAAAATTACGTGACCAAAATTGTTTCTATCTGGAGTGCCCGGTCTTAAATATAATAACCTGGATGTGTTAAATAGACACAAGTAGTTTAATTTATATTGCACGTTCCACCAACCCAAGGGCGCTTGTACAGATACATAGATCTACCCAGTAATCCAGGCTAAACAGAATTTAATCTAATTGCATCAATCTAGTTGTAGTTTACGTTTGTGTGCGTTTTGATGGTCTACGAACACAGGTGGTGCAGGCAGGCACATGATTTCAGGCGTATTGCTTTGCAGACTGACAGTGTTAACCGTCAGTGGTCCAGTCCTGGGTGGTCTGATGTTACACGTTTAGTTTTGTTTGAACACCTGTGTCTTAACAACAATGTCATACAGTCTACTAAAACAAGAAAACAGCATTCATTTAGCTTAATCAACTGTTGACCTAATAGCTATTAAAATAAATTAATTAAAAAAAAAACACACACATCTGGATGGAGAAGCATTAGTCTATAGGCTGCATTTCTGCTTAGCTCTCAGGTCACTGGTGCAAGAATTTGCATTGTCATTTGTGTTCTAAAACGTTTTACAGCCAGGGATCTTTTTAACTGTTAAAAAAAAAAATCCACAATCCTTTGCATCATCTCCAACTATTCAAATTTTTGGTTCATTATTCAGATGTTCATAATTTTAGCTACTGATGTGAGCGAAAGCATTTTATATCTACACGAGTCTTTTACTGAGAAATACACCACTCGTATTTTTCATACGAGCTACATCCGGGACCTGGAGAACCAAAACCGTGACATAGATCTCTATAGGTCACTTGTGAGGATATCAATGAATTGTTTTGATAAATTTGGGTACTTCTTGTTTGTGAATGTCTATATAATAATAAGGGACATTCCACCGAATGGGTGCCATTTGCTTGTTGTACCACTCCCAAATTAAACTTAATTTGTTATGTCTTTTCAACACTGATTATAACAACACACATATTTAACTATTCAAAATGTGTATTGGTTAACCTCAGGCTACGTTATTTATTTTTTTACAAGGTTTGGAAGTCAAAGATGGCTGCATACTCTTTATATGAGTAACAGGACTGAGTTTTTAGCCTAGGATTAGCTAATACATCGAATTAAGCTACATGGCGTCATCGCTAATAGCATGACCACACTTAGCACATTCTAGTGATTTACCAAAAATGTGTATTTTTAAAATAAACAAATATCATCTAAGAAATAATTTAAGTAACAGGACAGTATGTTGACATTGACCTTATCAAAGTTAAAAAATCATCAAATATACAGAAAAGTAAATGAGAGAACTAACTCTTCCCATGGCCTTCAGAAGACACAACTGATGGAACTTCCTGTTGAGCATGTGATTTATGGAACGTTCCAAATTTGTCAGATGGGGTAATGTGTTTGGGTAACAGGACTGAGTGAAAACCCAGGGACATGACTAAAATGTGTATTTTAACTAAGATATTGTGGATTTATTATGAAAAATATATATTTAAACTATGGATAGGATATGGAGTCACACAACAGTGCAAAAGAAATACTGTTTCTGAAGGATTTTAATCATAATATTTCATAGTTAAGTATAAAGTTAGAGTGCGGGGACAGGTAACACATGCTATTTTTCAGTGTTTTAGGTAGTTTTTATTAATCCTTACAATTATATCTCTTAAATTTGAAATCAGATCAATGTGCAGGACATTCTGCATAATAAGGAAATGCATTTTAAATTACATTTTTATGTGCATTTATACATATAATTTTCTAGGGACGGAAATGGCACCGATTCAGTGGAATGGCTCGTAACATCACCACGTTTGCTTGAAGAGATGAAGTCTTTCCTTCTCATATTGAAAAATTTACATCGTGGATCTGCATGACCTATTTAAATAATATTGCCTTCCATTGAGTGATATCAGATATATTCCATTCAGCTAGCATGATCTTGAACAAGTCGAAGATGACCCACATTCCTTTCAGGCGTTCAACACGCCTTTTTCTTTCAAAACTCTCTCAAAGTCTTTCATATTTAACAAAGCAAACCTGGCAGCCATGTTTGTTTACAAATTGTCACAGTGGCTCACTAGCATGGAAGTTTGATCTCTCCGATGTGTCTCTTTTCCAGTTTTTCGATGTCCGTTGGGACACTACCGTTCAAAAGTTTGGGGTCACTTTGAAATGTCCTTATTTTTGAAAGAAAAGCACTGTTCTTTTCAATGAAGATCACTTTAAACTAATCAGAAATCCACTCTATACATTGCTAATGTGGTAAATGACTATTCTAGCTGCAAATGTCTGGTTTTTGGTGCAATATCTCCATAGGTGTATAGAGGCCCATTTCCAGCAACTCTCACTCCAGTGTTCTAATGGTACAATGTGTTTGCTCATTGCCTCAGAAGGCTAATGGATGATTAGAAAACCCTTGTACAATCATGTTAGCACAGCTGAAAACAGTTGAGCTCTTTAGAGAAGCTATAAAACTGACCTTCCTTTGAGCAGATTGAGTTTCTGGAGCATCACATTTGTGGGGTCGATTAAACGCTCAAAATGGCCAGAAAAATGTCTTGACTATATTTTCTATTCATTTTACAACTTATGGTGGGAAATAAGTGTGACTTTTCATGGAAAACACAAAATTGTCTGGGTGACCCCAAACTTTTGAACGGTAGTGTATGTTCTCTTGTAAATGTGCGTGAAGAATACCTAATGAAGTTTTGGTAGCCTTTCGAGTGTTCAACGCAGCTTTCTCTTTCCTGGCGAACAAAGAAATGCTTCTACGCATGTGCAGCAGAAAACTCTTATTGAATATTCACATCAGCTCCGATGTGTGGCGTCATGTTGTCTTGACAACCATGCAATATCGTGAGCCATATTCAACACTCATTCTCCATTGGGTAGAGTGATGTAATGCAGGTAGGATAAGTGATATGCTAACAATATTGCATGCTATCAAATCAAATGAATGAAACCTGCTTGAAGGGAATAGAATAAATATGTTATTTACCAGCTGGGAGGTCTGTATGGTGAAATACTGTGACCGAGGTCTTGAAAGTACTGAGCGAGGCCCTCTGGGCCGAGGTCAGTATTCAAGGCCAAGGTCACGGTATTTCACCATACGGACCGACCTTAAGCTGGTAAATTAATATATTTATTTTTTTCTTTACCAAATCCTAACAGAAAACGAGAGCACCCGAAAGGGAAAACTGAGCCGAGCCGCCATTTTGAATCCTCATTCACGGCTGTAATACAAATTGCTTCCTCCTCGGTATACAAGTGCACTTCCATGGCAGGAAAAAACCTAAATTTTGCCACCTATGTAGTCCCCTATTTATACAAAATTGAGTCATTCAGGATTCAGCCATGTTTTTGCTCAGCGTTAGCAACAGTTAGAGGTTTTTAGCTTTCTCCTGAAATGTTTTCTTTTATTTCATCTTCCTCAGGGTAGTAAAATTCGCTTTCGCTGTGAACACTGTCGTTATCGCTATCCATGATGTAAAATTAATGCTATTCTCCTGAGAAATGCTGGCAAAAATTTATAAGATTTTTGATAATCTTATAAATAAATCTTATATTAAAAAAAAGATAAATGTTGACAAAAAATGCTACTATGTTTGTTGTGAACGAGCGAGTCGCCAGAGGCCCATAACCGGGGTCCGTATCGTAGGATACGGACCCGCTCGCCAGCCAACCAGAGCACAAGATTTGATGGAAAGCGGACTGCGAAAAAAATGTTTGTTTTTGATGGAATAAAATGTCGTATCTATAATAATTCCCGATATTTCACTCTGATGATGTCACTCCCAGTGTCTTCCCGCTGACTGGATGTGTTGTTAAAATGGCAAACCAGTTCAAAATTAAAATTCTTTCGATTAACTTTTTTTTTTTTTGTGGCTGTGTCCATATAATATGGAGAATGTCACACGGTGGTTCAAACATCTGAAGTTTATCTTCTCATGTTGAAAATATTTTCACTCGTTCGCTTTGCTCACTCGTGAATATGTTCACCACTCGAAGATAAACTTCATATCTTTGTGCAACTGTGTAATATCCTATTTATTCTACCGTAGGGATTATATAACGCAATATTTCCCTTAGCAAAAAGTAGTATACTTAAAGTTCATTTTGTAAAGTATTCTGAAGTGTAAGTATAAGTATATCAAGTGTACTACAGGCCATGTACTTCAAGTGTACTAGAAAGCATACTAATTTAATACTTCTTCGGACTAAATTGGAACATTTTAAGTTTATAAAAGTATACTTTCAAGTCCGTTTTAAGTTTACAAAAGTACACTTTCAAGTATACTCATTTATATACTATCAATGCACTTGGTATATCCCTATTGTGTACTTGAAGTATATCATAAGTACACTTATTTATGTACTGCCATTGTACTAGTTATATACTGTAAGTATACAAGAGGGATATACCAAGTACATTTACAGTATAGATATAGTATAGATGAGAGTACTTAAAGAGTACTTTTGCTAACTTAAAAGTAACTTTGAAGTATACTTTTATAAACTTAAAATGTTCCAATTTAGTCCGAAGAAGTATTAAATTAGTATGCTTTCTAGTACACTTGAAGTACATGGCCTGTAGTACGCTTGATATACTTATACGTACACTTCAGAATACTTTACAAAATGAACTTTAAGTATACTACTTTTTGCTAAGGGAAACCAGTATAAAAATGTCATATAGGCTTGCCATTGAAAAGCTGTGTGGGAAACTAAGTAACTGCTTTTGGTCTTACAACCGTTTTTTGGTTGATGGAGTTACGTACCACAGTAAAACCTATGACAGACTAAAGAAGAGATTCAACAGTGCTGCATACTTGAAAGATGGTACATTTTGTTGTATTATAGAATTGGTTGTTTTTAAACAAATATGTTCACATGAAATCTCTGCTTTTTGTCCATGTCGCAAACTATGTTGTGTTTTAGTTGACGTACTTAGTAAATCAGGCAGGCCTGTATGTAAAGATTCGCAAATAAATGTACAAAGTCATTTTGTATATGATGTTCAAAAAACTGAAACTGTTCATGCTGTCTCGCCTGACATGATCAAAACAAAATGTGTCCTTGTTGAAACAGCTGACACACTGTACATAACACCATTGCCAAACCCTTTTGAAAGGGACTAGTTAAATAAATAAAGTCAAGCCAAACTTTTTTCTGTTTTCCTGTTTTTGTGTATGATGAAGTGTAAGGTACATGAAGATAATGCAATTCAGTACACATAATGACTAAGTGTTAATCTCCAGAATTATAATAAGACATTAAACAAGACATGCATGTTGACGGTTGGGTTGGCTGGTAATGTTCATCATGTGCTGTTGAGTAAGGCTGCTGCAGAGGGGATGAAGGACTTTTTGTTTATAGTGGTACATTGTAGCGCCAGCCTGATGGGAGCAGTTGGAAGGAGTGATGGAGGGGGTGAGAGGGGCCCTCTGATCAGGTTGGATTCCCTAATCACTTACCAGCTGTATAGCTCAGCTAATGTAATATAAATTATAAATATAATATATATATAAAATATAATGTAATATAAATTATAAATATAATATATACATATAGTATAAATATATAAATTAAACGTTGAGTCAATTAATGAGTTGACCTTATTGTGCTCTTGAAGCAAGATATATGCTAAGCATTCCTATTTTGTGGCAAAAAGATTTACAAAGTATACTTAGGTCCAAGTATAAGTTTTAGTATTAAAGTAATGTATAAGTGTAAGTCTTAGTATTGATATAGGTCTACTTATACTTTTTTATACTTGGTTCAGTATAAACCAAGTATACTTCCCTGTACTATGTTGTAAGTGCATCAAGAATTAGTTTATAAGAAGTAACCTTCAAGTACACTTCCTCGATTTTAGTATAAAATAAGTATACTTGTAGCACACTTGATTAAACTTCTTTTTGCTAAGGGTTTGATGATATAATAATTTTAATCATCATGTGTTGTGATAGGGTTATTTTAAACAAACAAACAAACAAACAAACAAACACCACAGACCCCCAGGGGTCCTGGGCCATAGTTTAAGAACCACAGATCTATACCATGTGCTTTGCTCACTGCTAGACACACACTTGACTGGAATATGATGAGCTATTGACAAATATTTTAATTTCAGAGTTTGAAAATACTGACTTTTTTTGTCCCGCCCAGAACAATTACTGATTCTCCATGTGTTCTACATTTAGCATTGGTTATAATACTTACTTTCAGTCACTGCATTATCTTGATCAGGGTCACGGTGCATCCAGAGCCTCTCCAGGGAATGCTGGGCATGAATGACTGAATGCATTCATACACACGCACACAATTTAATCATTGCCATTCCATCTCTTAGCATGTTTTAGGGAGACAATGCACAGGAACTCCGACAGTAACCCAAACTCCGGATCGAACCCAAGAGGAATGACGTAGTAATGTTACCCACTGCACCACCACATCATGCTGTTGTTTTCGATACATTAAACATGAATAGCCTTATTTTTTTATCTCATCTCATTATCTCTAGCCGCTTTATCCTGTTCTCCAGGGTCGCAGGCAAGCTGGAGCCTATCCCAGCTGACTACGGGCGAAAGGCGGGGTACACCCTGGACAAGTTGCCAGGTCATCACAGGGCTGACACATAGACACAGACAACCATTCACACTCACATTCACACCTACGCTCAATTTAGAGTCACCAGTTAACCTAACCTGCATGTCTTTGGACTGTGGGGGAAACCGGAGCACCCGGAGGAAACCCACGCGGACACGGGGAGAACATGCAAACTCCGCACAGAAAGGCCCTCGCCGGCCCCGGGGCTCGAACCCAGGACCTTCTTGCTGTGAGGCGACGGCACTAACCACTACACCACCGTGCCGCCCACTTATTTTTATAAATGCCTTAAATTACCTTTAACTGGACAGACTGTTCGTTCCACATAATTGTTGTATATGCAAACAAATCCAGCTATGGGGAAAAAAAATAATTAAGAGACCACTTTTCACAGAGATCACCATTAAAAGTGGTCTCTTAATTTTTCCTATAGCTGTAAATAGGGGGAAATTATCTGTGGATGAAACGCCAATTTGTAAAGACAAGCCTTCTAATGCAAGACCTTATGTTGTAATTCCTTTCTGTATGTCACCTTGGTCTGAACTGCACTACAGTGGCACTAAAGCTAGTGAAATGGCCCTCCTTTTATTACCATTTCACACAGTTTACATGCAGGAAGACATTGCCTAATGGTTAGAGAAGCAGCTTTGGGACCAAAAGGTTGCTGGTTTGATTCCCTAGACCAGCAGGAATGGCTGAAGTGTCCTTGAACAAGTCCCCAACTGCTCCCCAGGTATGTTGCATGTCACTCTGGATAAGAGCGTCTGCTAAATGCCCGTCATGTAATGTAATGTGTCTGAACGTTACCTGGTTTAAAAAGAAAAAAAAAAATCCTCACTTGCTCTCATATCTTGATAAAATGAAATGCACCAGAATATTCCATTTAAGATTTCAAAAAAAAATTTTTTAAAGTACAATTTGTTCCTTATAAAACAGTTCCATATTTATTGCAAAATATTTTGTACAGTAAAACTTAAAAAAAAAAAAAAAAACCCTGAAATGGACAGTAAGGCCAACATCAGAATGTTGCGTGCTGAACTGTACAAACATCAACAGTAACACTTTAAATAACCTTTAAACATCATCATCATAGCATACGTCTTTATTGCCCTCCAACATCTGCTGCCAACTCACACGTAATTCTCACTACGAACATGCCAATTGAACATATTGATCGTTTCTGGCGTGGAATTAGGTTGAATATTTCTAATGCCGTTCTAAGCTGATATACAACCTCGAGACCACTTTTACACAAACTACTGTATGTACTGCTATCACCATCAAGACAATGAAAGTGTTTGGGGAGGAAAAAAAAAAAAAAAAAGGACTAACCTTCCCTTTAAAAAAAGGGCCTTTTTTCCCCCCACCAAACCAGCAACTTGGTTAAGAACACACTTTACAACACGAAACACAAGGCATTTTACACAATCCTGCTATTCACATCTTGCTTTAAAACATGTCAAAATCAGACAACTTGGTTAATATGACACTACGTTTGGTGTTTAATCTCTGCCGAGTGGCTTTTTCAGAACGTTTAGTTTGGTTATAGTACATATTTCTTATTTCATCTACTCAAAGAAGACAGGAAGGCTTTCCTAGGTTTGATGTTACCAAACATCATTATTATAATTTTTTTTTTTTAGAACTGAAGGGGGATAATAAAACTTCAAGTTTTGTGAACTCGTAATGAAAATTCACGAGAAGTTCACAAAAAGACTTCATACTCTTGTATGAAGAACTTGTGACTTAATTTGTTTTGACATGTTAAATTTGGCACTGATATTCATTTTACTTCGCTAGCATGCTCAAGCTGTGATGCAGCAGGATCTCGTTACTGACATTCCAATATATATGTACATCATAATATTGAAGTAGCCCAAATATGGAAATCTACAAAACCCCATTTTGTTTGACATGGAATATAATACAAAAATGAAATAGTAACAATTAAAATAGATTTCTTCGATGCGTACAGTGAGCCCTTCTAGAACAAAACACGTCATGTAGCTGGTCTGGATTGACAATGGTAAGACACTTCTTGACAAATGCATACGCTTTTCTTTTTTTTTTTTTTTTGCCATTCTGATGCAATTTACATTTTAACTCTTGGGAGGGGGGGGGATAAAAAATAAATAACGGTTGGATACTGACTAATATCCAAGTGTGAAGGCGTAGTATAGTGTTTGCCCAGTTTAGTAAACAGCGAAAGCACAGGACAGGACAGTTTCCTGCCATAATGCATCAGTAAACTAAGCAGCAGTCCTCAACAGCCAATGTACAAAATTAGATCAGGGGGAAGAAAAAAAAAAATCGTCCCACTTTGAATGATTTAATTAAAAGATTCGCTGAAAAGTCCCAGCTCAGATCAAGGATAAGCTTATTCTAGATGAACGTGTTAACCGTATTAATTATGACACAAAAGCCAAAACCTGATCTCGGATCACCATTTTTTTTTTTTCCTTGAACCACACGAACACAAAGGACATAAATTATTATGAGAATCGTCAATCCAGAGGGCCCACGCTTTCAAAAACATGGCATGAGGTGGCTCATCCATCAGATTTCATTCACTTTTCCTCCGTAAAGCTTACAAAAGGAACATGTTTGGATCAAATGTTTGTTTTAATGCTTGACATCTTTCAGATCGTCCTATCCTTCAATTTAGTGTCTTGTATTCTCTTAAAGGAAAGGTCCTTTTGTAAACTGATCTCCAAGAAAAGTAAATGACCTTTTTTTTTTGGGCGAATTATCCTTTCGTTGACCATAATGAATAAATTAACGTGTAGTGGTGCCGTGAGTTTCCTTGCTCGGCCCTCTTGGCTTGACCTTGAAGCTCCAGGATGCCTTCACGCATAAATTAAAAAAAAAGAAAAAAAGACTGATCGGCTTAGAACACCACAAATGTAATCCATGTCACAATATATCATAGAGATAATATGCATATCAGCATGCATTGTATAATCCTTCGCTTGTGGAAAGCTTGTCAGGGTCGACTAGGAGGGATTTGGGAGGTGCTGTACGGTATGTCAATGTGAAACTTAAAGCTGCAGTCTATGACTTACAAAATAGCCCACCTCCATTCATATTGCTGTGCATCCAGCTGTAATGATTCTACATCCGTGGAGAGGTTTATGGTTTTTCACAGAGAATCCAACGATAATGTCAGTCTGTAAACATCTCAGAGCTACAGTGAGTCAGACTCGGTAAATAATTGGGAAAAAAAAAATACAAATCAAATAAGAGGAATAAATCTCACAGAAAGCAGTTGATGAGTTGCAGTGGAAATGACTGGTGTTTTGTTTGTGGATGATTCCTCAGAGGATTGTGTCTCTGCATTTTCTTTTTGATGACCTGACAAGGCAGGTGCACACATGACCCCACCAAAAAAAAAAAAGAAAGAAAGAAAGAAAGATGAACGGTGAAGTTCACACGAGTGGGCATGGCTTCCTGAATCTGGACAATGATGATGGAGAAGGCAGGCTGATTGATTAAATACAACACATCCTACACCCCCAACCTAAAAGCCCTCCCTCCCTCCCTCGCCATCTAACAGTAAGCCATGACAAACCCATGTTTGTGTGATCAGACAAAGAGCTGGATCCTCTCACGGATGCTCTGGCGGCATATGGGGCAGGTCTTGAGAGCGGAGCTGCACTCCATGCAGGAGGCGTGGCCGCACTGAAACACGAGCTTGATGTGGTTGTCGATGCAGATAGGGCAAGTGATGCGCTCTTCCATCTGTCTGTAGCGTGACTGCAGCTGCTCCAGCAGATGGTGCTGCTCCGAGCTCTCAGAGTTTGGACTGCTGTCTACCTCCGTTTGGTCTGCAAGAGAAAGACAGATTATGCTATCAGATCTAGACTTAACCACCATTATTATATGCATAGCTGCCAACTACTACGAATAAATCGTATTTATTACGATTTGTCGTTTTGATTACGAAAATACGAATTTACTACAATAAAATACGATTTTGCCAGTTTTCATGGGTCATTTTCAAAGTCTATCACCGGTGGGATTCGTATTTGAACCCGTTGTCTTTCAAACTGTCTCTGTGCGTATTGGCCAACGCTCTGACCAATCAGCGCAACAGTGACTGTGACGTAGTCAGAGCGACAGAAAGCAGTGGGGGAGGGTAAACCATAGACGCCGCATTCTGTGTAGAATCATACGTCATCCTCGCCGCCATATTGGATGTGGCAAAGTGGAGATTCTTCAACCGTCTCTGGTATAGCGTCTAGACAGTAGCCGAGAATAAAGATGCCTCATTCATGTGCTGCGTTTAACTGTACCAGCAGGTTTACCGTCCGAACGAGATCACATGGGATTACCTTTCACAGGTGAGACTGGAAAAATACTTTTCAATACTGTTCCTTCAGTCTTCAGTTTCCCAGCTCATCTCCACCGGGTAGGTGTAGAGTTATAAGCAGTGAGAATTAGAGAATACAGCGCCACACTATGATGGACGTTTTTGAACATATGATGAATGTTTTTAACCTTTCTGAATGTGAAGGAATCAGTGATGTATTTTGTTTTGGTATGACGTTAGAACCTGGCCGAACTCAGTTTGGCGGCCATTCAGCTCACTTTATTCAGCGAGAGTAGGTCTGTGTGGTGACTCAATAAATAAAACAGCACATTTTTATTTTCATTCACTATTTCCATCATTTATCATATTCAGTCTTGTAGGTTGGTTATTGTGGCCTCAGGTTTTGGTAGCTTGCTGCGGTATGCTGACTGATTAGCTTACCTGAGCTATCTATCGCGCATCTGTCGCTAGTTTGCAGTGGACAGGGTATTTCGCACACTATTTATAACCATCACATTACAAGTTATATGTGTTGTTTTGATGCCTGTTTGTTTCCCAAATATATACGTGTGTGTCTTAATGGGTGAATAAAAGGCATCGAGTTAAATATTATTGTAGAAAGGGGCTTTATGAAGTTCAGTCCATTTACTTGCATTGGTTTACGGGGAAGATTTGCCACATCCAATATGGCGGACACTCTGACGTATCCCAGCAACGGGGCCACCAGCTCAATGCGGCGTCTATGTTTGTATGTCTGTGGGGTAAACAAACAGCATGTGGAGAGGGACACCATTGGAGCGTCGAGTGTTTTGGTGAAGATTCAGCGATCATGGAATGAGCGGAGAGCCTCTTCCTGCTCATGTTTCAACGAAAACTCCTAATTCTTCTAAAACTGATTCCAAAGCGGAGTCAAACGAGCGCTGTTCACTAGCGCTTTCTCCAGCGTCGCGCAGCCTTGTCGTCACTCCTGCAAAAGCCCGCCCAAAGAATCCAAACAAAAACCTTGCGTTGTGATTGGCGGGCACGATTTGATGCCCGGGGTGTGTTGTTGATTCTGTTCTGTTTGATTTGTAGTCATGTGAAGAAGCAAGTTGAAATTGACACTTTTTTTTTTTTAGCTGTTTCACTTTGTGCCAAGCATGTTTTGAGACATTTTTATGTTTGGTGTTGATTACAAGAGGTTCCTTTTATGTTTGATCTGTGCCAAATTGCTTTGATGATATATGTATTCTAGTTCCAGGTAAATTTGTTTCCACTGTTGAAAAGAACTTTGCAAATTAATGTAAGATGATAGTTTAGTTTGTAGAATAAATTTTGTCAAACTATTTTGTTTTGGTGTGATTTTTTCAGGGTAGTTTTGCTAGAAAGCTTTGGCGGCGGGGGGGCGAAGCCCCCCCGACCCCCCACCAAGACTCAGTACCCAACCTTGTATTACTATTTACAATTTCGGAATGTTGGCAGCTATGTATATGGCACGAGCTACTTCCAGGAAAATCGTCCGCTCTGATTGGTTCTTTGGCGGGCAGTATTTTCCCCGTAATGCCCGTGGGCGATTAAGGGCTTTCTTTCCAAGGCGCCGGCTTTCAATGTTGCAAAAAACAAAGAACAAAGAAAAACAAGAAGATTATTCGGAAATCAAAAATGGCCGACACCCAAAAGACAAACGAGTCACCAAGTTATTCAAGAAACAAGCAACGAAGAGCATTCAGAAACCGCTAGCCGTTTATTCTGCATGCGTGACTCAACTACATTACAAATATGACGTGACTGAAAGCAGCGTCACGCCTCATTATAATGACCAGCGTTGTAGTCGAGTCACTAAACCTCGAATCCGAGTCCCCAGTGTTCAAGTCCAAGTCTCATCTCATCTCATTCTCATTATCTCTAGCCGCTTTATCCTTCTACAGGGTTGCAGGCAAGCTGGAGCCTATCCCAGCTGACTACGGGCGAAAGGCGGGGTACACCCTGGACAAGTCGCCAGGTCATCACAGGGCTGACACATAGACACAGACAACCATTCACACTCACATTCACACCTACGCTCAATTTAGAGTCACCTGTTAACCTAACCTGCATGTCTTTGGACTGTGGGGGAAACCGGAGCACCCGGAGGAAACCCACGCGGACACGGGGAGAACATGCAAACTCCACACAGAAAGGCCCTCGCCGGCCCCGGGGCTCGAACCCAGGACCTTCTTGCTGTGAGGCGACAGCACTAACCACTACACCACCGTGCCGCCCTCAAGTCCAAGTCATTAAAGAAAATTTCATGTCGAGTCCGAGAACTGCACCATTTGACGGTGGCTGTTGCCGTTTATGGCTCACACGAGAGAGAATCCGCTTGGCACGTGCGCTGTCTGGAGCGCGCCCGAGACTATCTGATGCACGCGCCAAGATGCGCAGGTGCAACACTCTTGCACGAAATTCGTACAAAAGTTAATGTAAATATGTGACACCTCACCGAATCCAGGGACACATGTCGGCTGAAACGAATCCGAGATAATCGCAAAAGAAGCATTTTTTTCCAAAATTTGTGATTTTCGTTTTTTTCCATAATGTGCAAGTTGAGATCTTGAAGAATGCAATCAGTATTTCAGATAATAGATTGTTTTGTTGGAAAAGCATACATTTTTTGTTGCAAATTGTCTCGTTTTTGTCAGGACTGTAGCCTGCTGGGGGGTGTGGGTAAATTACCATATGGGCCATTCACATGATGATTTAAGTCTTTTGTTTTTTTTTTTCCGCGAATCAGCTGTATGATCCGAGCTGAGCGCATGGCTACTTAACTGCATACAGGCGTGTGATTTCACTATGGAATGAGTTACTAACCAGAGCGCAGAGGAGCTGACCGAAGTAAACAGACACACGGTATTTACATCGGAGATAACCATTTCTAGCAAAAAAAACGCAACTTCGTTTTCCAGATTGAATGGAATACTTGAATGATCGGATGATACACGGACCGTTCTAGGATTACATTCCATCGGAGGCATTGGTGTGTGCAAGGCGCCATTTCTCTTTCTGATGGGGTAAGTTTATTAATCTAAGGCTGTGTGGTTATTTTTGCATGTAACGGAGAGTGTTGTGGTTTGGTTAAGCCTAGGTCACAACTGGACGTACGATTTTTTGGCCGTGTGATTTTTGGCGTTTCCCAAATCGCTGCGTTTTTTTTTTTGTTCACGGAGAAAGACGCGCATTGGCCGTAAGTTTGTCTTGCAACCTGAAAAAAACCATAAGCGCCCGTAGAGTTTGTTTGACATGACAAAGAACCTCTGCGGCCGGTCTGCGGCTCGAAAATCAGCACGTCACACGCGCGCTCTCGTGCTTTTCACACGCGCGCTCTCCGTGTGTTTCTTGCGTTTTTTGCATGTAGACCGGCCGTAGGAGCGCGTACTGTACGGCCAGTTGTGACCGAGGCTTTACATGAAACTAGTGTTGTGTTAGTTGTGTCATCATCGTGCTATCTTTCTTTCTTACGGTGTGAGTAATTTTTCAACCACAAAACGTTAAAGTATACTTTAGGACTTATTTTTGTACTTCATAATTGTGTTGGGCATACTTTGCATGGAAGGAAAATTGACGTGGTGATCTTTGTTTACATGAAAGTAGCGTCGTGCTAGCTCGTAGGGGGTAGGGCTTTCCTTAATGTCATGCAAATGCACCTGCACCCAGAGTAACTGAGATGGAAAACTTTGAGGCCGATTTTCTCCCTTTTCTGTTTTAAGAGGTATACACTTTCAAAAGGCCACACATTCTTCAAATATTGTCAGATCTCCACATGGAAGGCATCACTGGAAAGCTTAGAAACTGTACTTTCTGAATCTGTCAATAACTCAAAATGCCCCCGGGCCGACATGTGTCCCTGGATTCTGTGATCTGCCACATATAAATATCTTAGGCCAAATTATTGTGGCATATTACAAAAAATAATGAAAAAATCCAAGTCCTCTTCTCCAATTTAAGAGTCCGAATGCAGTTAATGTACGAGTCCGAGTCATCAGCGCTCAAATCCAAGTCAAGTCACGAGTCCTTAAAGGGGAACTGAAGGCAAATTTTTTGATTATCAAAATTCTATCTCTCATTTTATTAAATATAGGAATGCATTTTTGATTGCCATTTTGTCACTGCTATAGCAAGTGTTTTGAAATATGCTATGTAATACATCAGTCCGTATGTCAAAGCGATGGCTGTAAACGAGATTCGTTGAGACCTGTGCGAGACATCATAGGACTGAAGTAAAACGTACAGCGGAAATCAAACCCTATGTCTGAAATGGCTCACTCGTTCACTACTCCCTGTATAGGGAATTACTATACAGAGGACTATACAATGAGCTCATTGGTAAAATGAAAAAACGCTTTCGGACACTAATCTGTCACGCTGGTATTTACGCCATTACTGTCGCACAATTAAAACGTGCCAGATCAGTCGGCTGGTGGGTTTTCAAAATAATAAATATACGCATGTATTTTTGTGATAAATACATTTTATACTGAGCGCATTTCCCACATTAATCAATACAAAGTACCTGCAGCTTTCAGTTCTTTTAAATCAAGGCTGAATACTTTCTTCTTTGCCGCTGCCTTTTATTCAATCAAATTTGAGACTTTTTTTTTTTAATTTGATTTCTTTCAGCACGACTGCAATGCATAATGGGATATATTGCTTTGGTTAGTGACCAGCGGTTGTACGCTACTTTTCATGATGCATTGTGGGATACTTTGAGTGCACTATATAGGGTGTAAATAATCCTCACTAAGGTTTCGGACAGCACTACAAAATGGCATCCTCACTATATAGTGCCCTATATCGTGAGTAGGGAGCGATTTCGGACACAGGGAAAGTGACCGACGTCTGCCAACGTTGTCAAAAGACGTGTGCGCCCTCTTTCGAACGCTGATGTAATCAAGCCAGAAGCTTTGTTTGTTTTGATAGCAAATCAGGAAAGTTTTAAAAAAGTAGGCAGTAATCGTCGTTTAAACTCATTTTTGTGCAATATTTCGTTTGGAAAACAGTTTTCAAAATGGCGGCACCGACATGTCACGTTTCAAAGTCTCGCACAAGTCTCGTGAAGATCGCGCGGATAAGCGACGCCTGCTGTGGACCAAAATGAGCTAAATTAAACATGGCTAAAAACCAAATAGGCCGATAAGTCTAATATTTAATTGCAATCAGTTGCCAATACGAGTCACAATATAAGGTTACTAAAACCGAAAACGGAATTGAATAAGACGTTAATTAAGAAATAAAGCCAGTTTAAAAATGACTTCAGTTCCCCTTTAAAATTAGGGCACGAGTCGGACTCGAGGACTACAAGCCTGATAATGACCGTCTATTTTAAGCTTAGAAATAAAAAAATTTTAAAAAAGCCATATAATAAACTCTTTATTCACCTCACTTGCTCTGTCTTTACAGGAAAATATCAGACCTCATCTCAGTCTTTTTGTACGGCTCGGTCCGTACTGTCGAGACATCGGTCTGATATTTTCCCGTAAAGACCTCATGCGCCGTTAATAAGTAGTTAATAATGGGGGCGTCATGGCTCAGGTGGATAAGGCGCCATACCATAAATCCAGGGACCCGGGTTCGATTCCGGCCCAAGGTCATTTCCTGATCCCTCCCCGTCTCTCTCTCCCGCTCATTTCCTGTCTCTACACTGTCCTATCCAATAATAAAGGTGAAAAAAGCCCAAAAAAATCTTAAAAAAAAAAAAGTAGTTAATAATGATCAGCAACACATGAAGACTGGAAACACACCCAGACTCCAAGCCTTAACACACACAAGATCTATTCAAATGCTGAATGTGTCTTACCTTGCCGTATTTTCTTGGTGATGGTGACCTGGCATTTGATGCATTTCTTCATTCTGTGAGCGCATTCTAAAGAGAACAGCCGTTGAAAGAGACCATGTAAATATGTGCACGTTTGTTTAGTGTTGTCTCTATACACTACATACTTGCAGTAGCTACATGCCCATTTGCATCCAGACAGATTTTAAATGAAGGCATCCCACGACTGATACGCGCGTTACATAGTGTGCACAAAACATTAGCAGAAGAATGAGATTTTCTCTGCAGTGACTTTCAACACTTCATCAGATTTAACTTTTTTTTTTTTAAACCGTTATCATTGTACAAAAACCTAATGCAAGTCTTTGAAGTTAGCGATCTGTTTTAAGGAGTTTGGTCCATAGGGCGCATCAGTTGCCCTCACTTTCATAAAATCTGATGCATTTTTTGTCTGGGTGTTCCTTTTCACCAATAAAGACATCCTGTAAAATGTTTTGACCATATTCAAAAGTCTAATGGTGGCACCATGAGGTTCATTTTTTTTTGCCAAAAAACGCTTATTTTATGTTTTCGCGTAAGGTTTGAATCACAATGTTGGACTCCATTTATTGATTTCTTGTGACCCAGAGATCATGTTAAGAACCTTTGCAAGGGATTGAGAAGCATTAATGTGATTCATAATACATTTGTATTGTTTAAAAGTAGTTGAACAATGATTGGCGGCACGGTGGTGTAGTGGTTAGCGCTGTCGCCTCACAGCAAGAAGGTCCGGGTTCGAGCCCCGTGGCCGGCGAGGGCCTTTCTGTGCGGAGTTTGCATGTTCTCCCCGTGTCCGTGTGGGTTTCCTCCGGGTGCTCCGGTTTCCCCCACAGTCCAAAGACATGCAGGTTAGGTTAACTGGTGACTCTAAATTGACCGTAGGTGTGACTGTGAGTGTGAATGGTTGTCTGTGTCTATGTGTCAGCCCTGTGATGACCTGGCGACTTGTCCAGGGTGTACCCCGCCTTTCGCCCGTAGTCAGCTGGGATAGGCTCCAGCTTGCCTGCGACCCTGTAGAACAGGATAAAGCGGCTACAGATAATGAGATGAGATGAACAATGATTCAATGAACAGCTAAAACTCAAACTGTGCTTGATAATATATTTAGAATATGTACTAAAAATGTGTATCTAAGGCAGCTGGGCCATAGAAGGTTCACGCTGCACGCTGCACACTACACGCTACACGCGTGTAAAGAAAAGTGGACAAACGTAGCATGACTTGCTCTGGGCCATAGAACGGCGTTCACGTTGCACGCTGCACACTTCACGCGTGAAGCGTGAAATGAACATGCACACTTTTTTCTAGGCGTGAAGATGGAAATTCCAGTCAATGCATGCGGTCACCGCCGCGCCAGCCAATCAGAACGGGTCTAGGGAGATAACGCTATGCTTTCAGGGGAAAACTTCAGAAAAAATATAATTGAATGGTATAATTGAAAAATAGTTCTTCATCGGGATTGTCAAGCAGATTATAGAATGTTCGGTGAAATTCACCACGGGTTTCTCTCAGAAGGAAGTGTTCTCGGCTCCAAATTCTGTTCCTTTTTCTCTTCCTCTGTCTCAGTAAAAGCAGAATGAGGCAATCGTCGTCATCCGAAGAGTCCGTATTGTTGGTTACTCGGTCAAAGTAGAACAGACGCAACACGTGAACATCCAAGCATGAAGTTTAATGGCCCAGGGTCCGGTTCTTCACGTGAACGTGTAGCGTGTAGCGTGCAGCATGCAGCGTGAGCCTTCTATGGCCCAGCTGCCTAAGATATTTGGTATACTCTATAAGGTGCCATAATGTTTCATGAAAAGTGATCGAAATTTTGTCATAAAAGTCATAAAATAGCAGCTTTTTCCATAACTTTGAGCTCCTGGTGCCACCATTAAACTTTTGAATTTTGTCAAAATATTTCACCCAGTGTGTTTTCTTACCAAAAGGAACATAAAAACAAAAATGCATCATGATCGGAGGAACTTTCCATTTTTAGGGGGCAACTGATGCACCCTATTGGTCCATTATAGTTAGGTACATCAATGACCGAGTAATTTCTCTCCTTTTCTTGCAAGCATCCAATCAGAGCCCTGAAAGGAAAAATTGCAGTGTGTTGGCTGGCAGGCCTCCTGTCATACGTTGGCTAACAGCAGGCTTGACAGCACACTGCTGCGCTGATGAACCTCCCATACGTCTGTATGGGAGAACAGCATGTTTTCGTTTGGCCTTTAAAGACGTTTAAAAGTGTACATAAAACTAGTGTCGATTTGAGAATAAACAAGATCAACTGTGAGCTGCTGCTCACTTACATATCCCCCCCGCTCTCACTTGTATCAGAATGCAAGCAATCAAAGGAACAGGATGCTTATTATGAATGTTGACTTCAACAAATAATTCACCCTGAAACAAGTAAGTAAAGAGCAGTGTCTCTCCCCAGGGATTTCAAACAGCATCCTGGTAAACTGTCATTTTGAAATAGCATTTTGCTTCTTGAAATAGCGTCAAAATCCACCCTATATGGGTTTTGTAAATACATTCAGGTCAGTAAACAGGAAGTCGATGTGTGACAGACCTGAAAACGGTACACACGGTATAGAACCCCAAGCTGAAGTTCGGTACCAAATATCAAGCAGTTGTGATTTGTAGTTGCTGAGAAAAAGAAGTGTTAGAAAAATTTTGCAAATTCACATTATATTTTGTAAATACATTCAGTCGGTAAACAGGAAGTCGATGTGCGACAGACCTGAAAACGGTACACACGGTACAGAACTCCAAGCTCAAGTTTGGTACCAAGTGGCGATGATTTGTGGTTGCTGAGAGAAAGGGTGTTTTGGACGGATGGAGATACTGACAGATGGACAGAGGTCGTAAACCAGTATTACCCCTACCCCCTCCTTCGGAGTGGGGGCATAAATAACATTTACGGAATACATTACACTGGGGAACAATTTTTAAAAAATTTTCTATTGAGTTAGATTTTTATGCTGATTAAAACTAAAATTGGCATGCTGATTCCAAAATTGCAGTCAGTTTTTTTTCTAGCATGTCAAGTTTTTTCTGCACAGCTTACCCTCCAGATAAGCAAAATTCCACTGTAGTAAGATTATTTGAAGGTTATGGAAGAACGTTATCAGGGTAGATGGGATGTACATATTGGAGCATCAAACGCGATAGTCCTCAAGTTGAACACTCCAGAAAGAGCTATAAACGTAAATTTTTACCTTAACTACTTGCACGGGCGGCACGGTGGCGTAGTGGTTAGCACGGTCGCTTCACAGCAAGAAGGTTCCGGGCTCGAACCCAGCGGCCGGCGAGGGCCTTTCTGTGTGGAGTTTGCATGTTCTCCCCGTGTCTGTGTGGGTTTCCTCCGGGTGCTCCGGTTTCCCCCCCACAGTCCAAAGACACGTGGTTAGGTTAACGTGGGGCGGCCTTGGGCTGAGGTGCCCTTGAGCAAGGTACCTGACCCCTGACTGCTCCCCGGGCGCTCTGAGTGTGTGTGTTCACTGCTTCAGATGGGTTAAATGCAGGGGATGAATTTCACTGTGCTTGAAGTGTGCATGTGACGAATAAAGGTTTCTTCTTCTTGCACACAATTATAATTACAGTAGCCATATCCTTTGTAAAAACGTGTTAAATAAACATTGCCTGTTTCTTTCATATTTCATTGTATGACAATCTCATCTCATTATCTCTAGCCGCTTTATCCTTCTACAGGGTTGCAGGCAAGCTGGAGCCTATCCCAGCTGACTACCGGCGAAAGGCGGGGTACACCCTGGACAAGTCGCCAGGTCATCACAGGGCTGACACATAGACACAGACAACCATTCACACTCACATTCACACCTACGGTCAATTTAGAGTCACCAGTTAACCTAACCTGCATGTCTTTGGACTGTGGGGGAAACCGGAGCACCCGGAAGAAACCCACGCGGACACGGGGAGAACATGCAAACTCCGCACAGAAAGGCCCTCGCCGGCCCCGGGGCTCGAACCCGGACCTTCTTGCTGTGAGGCGACAGCGCTAACCACTACACCACCGTGCCGCCTTGTATGTCAATATTTGTAAATTTTTATAAAACAAGCACATATCTGTTAAGTACAGTATTTTTCATATTTTTTAAGAAAACGGGGATCCTATAGTTCAAAGACTTGACGTGATGGAGAAAAACTGAGATCAGTTTTGGATTCCGCACCCAAAAATTAGCTAAAGACAGCTGTCAGACCTAACTCAACAAAAATTGTGTTCCCCAGTGTTATTAATTTTGTGCGGTGATGTGATGATCTTGTGTTTTTTAGTGACACTCGTCACCGCTCCATGTGTTTTGTTGCTGCTTCCAGCTCGCTCACGGTCGGTTCAATCAGCTTGAAACTCATGATTCCCACCGAGTGGTCGAATCCCTCATGTTGACTTGTTTTTCCAATAAAATCGGCTGAACACTTTGTTTGGTGCCCATGAAAGATTGGATCACTGAGGAAAATGTTGTATCCTTCCTGAAAATCAATGGTTTTCCTCAAATATTTTTCATGGAGAAAAAAAAAAAAAACAAATGAGAAGGCGTATAAATATATCAGTGATACTGTTTCGAAGAGAATTAACAAACGTTTGACCTTCTTGTACACAGCGCATTCGAGCACCGCCGTCATTAGTCATGCTTGGTGTCGACAATTTAAAGTGAACGTAACATACCCGCTACAGTCTGGCTTTTATGTTTAAACACAAAGGATGGACCAGTTTCATTGATGCATTACTTTTAAGCCTTCTCGGTGCATAATTGTGATGGACAAGATGAAGCCTTTATCTGTAACTCTTAACCTGATACTCAAAATACCAAATCTGTTTATTTTTGGCTTTTGGTTCTATTAATTTCTGACTGAGGTTTTTCTCAAGAATGGAAAATGGCTGCCGGTTTGTGACCGGGGCAATGGACAGAAACGGAAATTTTATAAAACACTGGATTTTCAAATGCTCATAGCTTTTTTTTTTAAAGACATATTTACAAAATTCAACAAATTTTCAATTCAGATCTTCATGCGCTTTAATTTGATACATTACACGATGACAACTACTTTAAAAAATGGCCTGTTATTGCTACTGAGAGGAAGCCATGAGCCATTTAACATCTCCTTACACATTGCATGTGACAGATTTTTGACACCCCTGATCAAGTGGAAAGCCTTCCCAGAAAATTAGAGGCTTCGATGACACCAATAAAGGACCAATACTCCATTAATTCTGGATAATCTCTCTTGGACAAACCATAGATGCATGCCCTGACCCTGACAAGCAACACTGCATGTATAAATATTGAGTGTGTATTGGTGTGTGTGTGTGCTCACCCTCGCAGGCGACGCTGTGCTGGCACGGGGAGAAGAGCACAAGCAGGGCGAGCTCCGAGCAGATGAGGCACTCGCTGGGACCTGGTGCGCTGGGCATGACTAGGTTGGTCATGGTGTTGGGCGTGGTGTGAACCCGCCTCAGACTGCTGCTGCTGCCGCTCCCGCTGCCACCCGTGCCGGCCTGCAGTCTGACATGCATGCAAAACAAAATTGAACAAGAGTTTACATTTTTACTTTATCGTTTTTGTATTCACGTCCTTTAGTGCTGTTTAACCTCCTAGGGCTTAGCGGTCACATGCGTGGACAGCACTTTATGGAAATTCGGAACAAGAATCCACATATGTGGACATACTTTTTCTCTAAAAGTACATCTTATCAAAAGATGATGCTTAGTTTTTATTCTAATCAGGTTCTAATAAGCCCAAATAGCAAAGAGAAATAAAAAATGCATGTAAAAAAAACAGCTTGGGCCTTAGGAGGTTAAATTGATTGACTATCATACGTGTATTTGAATTTTTACTATTTCTCTGCGTACTGTGGTAGAATATTTCTATAAATACACATGTTGAAACATTAGCTTAAAACTAATTGGGCTAAACCAATCAAAGGTTTTAAAAGGCAACTTTTTTTTTTTGAGAAAAATTATTTATTTTGTTCTGACAATTGTCTGGATAACTACGATGCGTTATTTCAGTAATGAACAAACACAGACGTACCGGTATTTCTCAGAGAAGCTCCTGATCAGCTGCAACACGATGCTGTCCGTCACCAAATCCAGTGGACTCTTGCCTTTATGGTTGGCGTAGTTTATATCGGCACCCTCTTGAGCCAGGAAGCAGGCGATAGCAGCCCCGACATTCAGCTCCGTGTTCCCCAACAGCCCTGAGCCGCTCAGCTTTCGCACACACACACAAAGATATTCAGCTTGAGCTTGGTGTTAGAAATTGGATACCCTGACGTTAATAAACTACTACGTGGCTGATGAGTAAATATGCAAATTAAAGTAAACACACATTTCGACCTTATTTTGATACTCTTTGGGAACTTGCATTATGTATTCACTCCGAGAACATCATCCCCACGGCGAAGCATGGTGGTGGTAGCACCGCATTGCAGAGATGCGAAATCCGACAGGGTTGAGGGTAAGATAGATGGTACCAAATACGAGAGCACCAAGAGCATTAATCAATCATCGAAGAAATTGTTTTAGTCTACAAGATCTTTGAGACTTGCACGGAGGTTCACCTTCCAACCATAAACATCCTGCCAAAGCTGCACTTGAATGGATAAAAATTTCCCAGTCAAAGCCCAGATCTCAATCGAACTGGGAATCAGTGGCCAGGCAAATGATGTTCATAAACGTTGAGTAGAAGTAGGTTTTTTTTTTAAAAATAAATAACATACAGACATACTAGATCAGGATCCTCGTGTGCAAAGCTGATCGATACACATCCCAGAGGTGGTAACTGCAGCCAAAGGTGGAGCAAACAAAGGCTTCTACGCTGCATCTCATTATTTACGTGTCTTTCCAGGTTCATAAACGAATGCGTGGTAGTTTTATGCGGGAGCAATTTTCTACAAATGATATTAGGGAAGTTGAGTGATATCTTAAGGTGGTATTTAACAGAACAAGTCAGACTTTAATTAAATTCCAGACACGCAGAGCCAGACACGCACACAATTTCTGCTGATGCAGGAAAATAACTTAGCTGGCCACCTTAATGTCCAACTGCATTTCTCCATTGGCTCTCGCTCAAAATCAACCCTCAGCTCTCAGGAGTATGCGTCTTCTGTGTGTGTGCCCTTCAGATGAGGCTGGAATCGCTCATCCTGCACTCTCCAAGAAAATAAAGCCCACTAAACCACTTTAGTGTCAACTACAGTTTAAATTACGGTCTCAGAATAATGAAATTACATTACTCAAGGAAAGGAAGGTGAACTCTTACACAGGAATTTACATACTGATCAAAGGAACTCGTTTGCTATTAAGAAACCTACGGTACTGCTGGCACTTTTGGGTCCTTGAGCAAGATCTGGACCTTCCAATGCTTTAGAGCCTGTGCTCTGACCTCAGCTCCCTTCCAAAGGACATGCAAATAAAATTATGTATATGCTGTCTCTCCGTATCTCTCTTGTGCTCTTACTCGGCTATAGAGGTTCGAGGCATCTCTCTCCGTGCTGCTCAGGGTGGTGGCGAGTTGTTGGCGGCTGAGGGCCGTGTGCATGGCCGTGTCTCCCTCCTCGTCCTCGGCGTTCACGTTGGCTCCTTCCATCACCAGGAGCTCCACCAGTCGCATGTGGCCCTGAGTGACTGCCAGCTGCAGAGGCGTCTGACCGCGGTTATTGCGGATGTTGACATCACAGCGGCCCTATGAAACACAAAGCAGAGACCACACTTCAAAATAAATATGAAGAAAAAAAAACCAACCTTTCCCCCCTCCGCACTAACAATACCCTGTTTGTATTTCGAATAAAACGCAATGCAAATGCACACAACTCTCAAACTTCATCACCGGGATGACTGATCAATTGAGCAGAGTAGTTCTAGTCACTGCCACCAGAGGGCAGAAGAGGTTTCTGCAAAGGGCATCCTGTGACTGCACCTGAGAGAAGATAATTTAACGTTTTCGCCACACAGGCAGACCTGCAGGGATCAGGATGGCCACCATTTCACCAGCAAATCACCTCCCATTCATTTTGCCGGTGGCAGAACTATGTCTCTGAACAGGACCCACAGCAGAGCACACCAGCACAACGGTGCTTAATCCATCATGGGCTTAAACACACTGCCTGGAAATACTCTGCTTGCCTTTTTGATATTTATGAATTATCCAGCGAGTGAGTGCAGTGCATGTTTACCTTGGTTAAAATTAGATGTAGCAAAGGTCGCTGTTCTGACGCTCATATCTACGCCACAAATCTCACTGAAGACAACGGAGTTGAAAGTGCACAAGGAATTTGCTACCAAGCTACTTTACTCTACTCTAACCAGGCTTGTAGTACTCAAGTCCGACTCGTGCCCTAATTTTAAGGGCTCGTGACTTGACCCGAACTTGAGCGCTGGTGACTCGGACTTGTAAATTGGAAACGAGGATTTGGATTTTTTCTTTAGGTTTTTGTAACATGCCATCATAATTTGGCATATTTATAATCTACATTAATTTTTATACTAATTTCGTGCAAGAGGATGCACATTCACCTGTTCGGGAACAAACTAACGTTAATGGCGCTAAAATGCCTGGAGAGAACGTCCCTAGGATTGCCCGCTTTGCTTATACAGACTTCTCATCACGGGCGATTGCTCTAAGACAATGAGGGAGGCTCAGCCTCCTCTAAAAATGACGAACATCATGTAGGATGAATTGCGCTAGGCTTATGTTATAGCCGACCTTATAACATTGCTATTTCAGATCCAGAATCATAGAAATATATGTGCTCAACCCAACTACAGTGCGAAATCATTCCGTTATAACTTTCCCCAGTTCGCCTAATGTGTGCGTGAGTTTTTCCCCCTCGTGACAGCGCGATGCAGCCCAGCCTCAGTGGATTGGGAGCTATGTGCTTGTCAATCTCAAAATGCAAGACGATTATTGGACAAATACTGCGAATACGCCCGCCCACGGACTCCCAGCCTCACATGGGAGGGACATGGCAGTTTCCGTGAGGAGACTGGTGATTGGTGAAAGTGGCCGGATATTTTCTTTGATTGACAGCTCGTTTCAACTATAGACAGGCAGCGGACAGTGTTGCCAGATTGGGCGATTTCCCGCCCAATTGGGCGGTTTTAAATGCATTTGGGCGAGTTTTGAACATATTTTGGGCTGGATAACGTCAGCAGTATCTGGCAACATCAGTTCAGTCCCATGCGGATTCGCAAGTGCTGTGGTGTATTGTAAGAGATCGGCTTACATTTCGATTTCATTCATTACATACGGTTTCTACCAGCTTTTTTAGTTTGTATATATTTTCATTGTAAATAAAGTGTCAATATAGTGTTGTCAAGTTTGCCATCTTAGTTCCAGAAATTTCGTTTATTTGAGTGACTGAACTTGAACTTGAGGGGGCTAGTCAGCTAGCAAGAAAGCTGCGCACGGATGCCAAGCATTGCTGATTTAATTTTGGCGAAGCCATTTGCCAGTCTTCCTTTCGAGGAAAAAATTTAAATTAAAGAGCAGGGTAGACCAACGCCTCAAATTGACTTGGTGAAAAAGGTAGGGAATAATACCCGTTCCTTTCAGCTCTCCTGGTATGAGAAAGTGAATTGGCTCACAGCAAGTGACCCACATCAACAACAGTAAATAGGCTACTTTAGTAATATGTCATGGATGGACCAAAAATATAGAATCTATTTAAAATGTTTATGCTGAGTATATTATATTGGAATATATGTTTTTCTGGATATGAATTAAACAAAAACACAGCCGAGGTCAATTTTTAAACAACAAGCCACAATTTTAAAATATAAAATGTTAAAATATACCCCTCCCCCCAACACCACCATCATGTATATTGGACAGTAGGCTAATGGGCCAAAAGAACCTGTTATTTCACAGTTTGTGACCCTGCCAACAATCAGCCAGATCAGAGGCAAGAGTATGGGCAAAACTGATGTGTTTTTTCTTTTAAAATCTGGAAATATCGTAACCGACCAGCCTCCCCTGTTTAAAAGACTACCAGCCGCCACTGCTTCTCATGCAGTGGGAAAAAAAAATGCACCGCTATGTGTTCTATATGTAGAAGAACTATCGAGGAGACGACGGGGACAACCTCGAACTTCAATCGTCATTTGGCGAGACTCCACCCAGCATACATGTCAACCCCTTTGGGCGTCCACCTGTAGTATCAGAGGAAGAAATCCATAAAATCAACATAAAATCCTTATAGCCTTCGAATCGCACCAAACTTTTATTTTGATGTACATTTGTACAATACACATTTACTGCTATCCTATTGTTCATAGGGAAGGCTGCTCCCACTCCAAAGGAAAATACTTTTTACAGACTCAGGGAAAAAACACTCAAACGCCACTATCTGTGCACTGTCAGTCAAAGTGCAGGCTGCTCCCATTTCAGTGGGATACTTTTCAGAGACCATTTTTGTCCACAGTCAGCTTTTCATATAGCCAGAGAAAGCACTCAAACTTCACCAATGACTGTTTGGCGCATTTAAAAGCAGATCGTGCACATGACCGGAACGAGCGAAGTCTCGCAGTCGCGATACTGCACGAGGCTTGAGGAATAAACATCCGGTTTCACATAGTCTGGGTTATCTGCCCCTGCATACACGCTGTTCTTTGTCTATAAATCGAGCTTTTGTATGTTTTTGCGACGATCAGCTGACGATGTTCAAGTAAGATACACGAAATAAATTTAGGTCAGAAAATCCGTAAGACTTTGTTTATATGCCCGTACGCCCTTGAAATGAGCTAAAATCCGTATAATTTCCGGACAATTCGTATAGGTTGACGTGTATGACCCAGAGAAGGAAGTGACACGCTATGTTCATTGCTCTGTGGATAGAGGGGTTTGCTTGCTGAGCGATGAACTAGCTAGTGTTAACCCTCTCTCCCTGTTGATAGTGGGCGGGGCTTGCTGAGCGATGAACAAACTTTTTATCTGTAGCCTGTTAACTAAAATGGGGCAGTAATGTTAGTCCAACACGGTAGCAGAGACGCTTTCACATAAAGGCAGCAACAGCCACCGCCAAGTGGTGCGGATGGAGTCTTGTTCTCGGACTTGAGGTTTAGGCTACATCCACACGACAACGGCAACGAGATGTTATTTAAAAACATATCGCGTCCAAATGGGCAACAATCAGTAAAATATCAGGTCCATATGGCAATGCAACGCTTGCTGAAAACGATGCAATACACATGCCACACCTCTAGGGGCGCTGTAAGACGGTCCCTTCGGAGACACCAGAACAATAGAAGTAGTAAGGACGCATGCGCATAATGCGCGAGACTTCATATTAGCCACAAAGTCAGGAAAATCTGTTTGTAAAATTACATTATAATGACCAAATACAATGAAAAGTATTTTTCCAGTCTCACCTGTGAAAGGTAATCCCATGTGATCTCGTTTGGACAGCAAACCTGTTGGTACAGTTAAACGCAGCTAATCTTTATTCTCCGCTTTGACCTATCCAATATGGCGGCGAGGATGACGTATGATTCTACGCGGAAGGCGGCGTCTTTAATGGTCCGGAATAAATTGAATACTACACGCTGATGGATTAATTTGTTTCTCACCTGTGAAAGGTAATCCCATGTGATCTCGTTTGGACGGCAAACCTGTTGGTACAGTTAAACGCAGCTAATCTTTATTCTCCGCTTCGACCTCTCCAATATGGCGGCGAGGATGACGTATGATTCTACGCGGAAGGCGGCGTCTTTAATGGTCCGGAATAAATTGGATTAATTTGCTCCTCTACGCCCTTTTTGAGGAATGTATTGTCGGACTTAAATCAACATCTGAAGAGGTGAGATCGCTCCTTTTTTTCCCTATTTTTGCTGGCGGGATTGCACCATTACACAATAAATATTCACAGTGAAAATATTTTGTAAGCGCGTTTCATGAACCAAGTTATAGGATTTGTTGACAACTCGCATCGCATCGCAATGAGATGATCATTGGCACTACTGGTGTTAAGAATCAGACCATTTCATAAATGAATATTTTGCTGTAGAGCTGCAGTGTTTGTACAATTGCATGTTTTTGCTTCACTATTACTGTCACTATTCTGCTTCTTGCATTACTACTGTGAACTAACACTGAACATAATAATAATAATAATAATAATAATAATAATAATAATAATATCCAAGCTCGTGTTTCACTCTCACTAGTGCTCTGTAAGGCTTTTTCCTGGTGATATCCGTTACACTTCTACCCGGTGTGAAGCACTCAGTCATGTGGTTGTGACGTCATCGTAAACAAATCCGTTCTACTCATCCAGACGACTTCACAACGGCAACGTTGCCAGATCTTTCCACTCTGGAACCCGTTCTCAAAAAGATTGCGTTTTGGGCACCCAAAACGCCGGTGCCGTGTGGACGCCAGGCCTAAACGATAAGCAATTGTATCGGAGTCACCTGAATCCGTTGCCGTGTGGACAGGGCCTTAGTGACTCGACTACAACACTGACTTTAACGCCCCTCCCCCAAGTCTACAGGAATATTCCTGCACATTTACTACATACAGTTGTGCTCATAAGTTTACATACCCTGGCAGAATCTATGATTCTTTGACCATTTTTCAGAGAATAAGAATGAGAACACAAAAACATCTTTTCCACTCATGCTTAGTGGTTGGGTGAAACCATTTATTGTCAAACGACTGTATTTTCTCTTTTTAAATCATAATAACAGAAACTACCCAAATGACCCTGATCAAAAGTTCACATACCCTGGTGATTTTGGCCTGATAACATGCACAGAAGTTGACACAAATGGGTTTGAATGGCTACTAAAAGCAACGTCCTCACCTGTGATCTGTTTGCTTGTAATCAGTGTGTGTGCATAAAAGCTGAGTGAGTTTCTGGGATCCAGACAGACTCTTGCATCTTTCATCCAACCACTGACGTTTCTGGATTCTGAGTCATGGGGAAAGCAAAAAATTGTCAACGGATCTACGGGAAAAGGTAGTTGAACTGTATAAAACAGGAAAGGGATACAAAAAGATATCCACGGACTTGATAATGCCAGTCAGCAGTGTTCAAACTGTGATTAACAAATGGAAAATCAGGGGCTCTGTTAAAACCAAACCACGGTCAGGTAGACCAACAAAAATTTATGCCAAACAGCACAGAGACGAGCCTCAAAACTTCTGGAACATGGTAATTTGGAGTGATGAGACCAAAATTGAACTTTTTGGCCACAACCATAAACGTTACATTTGGAGAGGTGTCAACAAGGCCAATGATGAAAGGAACACCATTCCTACTGTAAAGCACGGAGGTGGATTGCTGATGTTTTGAGGATGTGTGAGCTACAAAGGCACAGGAAACTTGGTCACAGTTGAAGGAAAGATGAATGCAGCACATTATCAGCAAATACTGGAGGCAAATTTGCACTCATCAGCCCGGAAGCTGCGCATGGGACGTACTTGGACGTTCCAACATGACAACGATCCAAAACACAAGGCCAAGTCGACCTGTCATTGGCTACAGCAGAACAAAGTGAAGGTTCTGGAGTGGCCATCTCAGTCCCCTGACCTCAATATCATCGAGCCACTCTGGGGAGATCTCAAACGCGCAGTTCATGCAAGACAGCCCAGGAATTTACAGGAACTGGAGGCTTTTTGCCAAGAAGAACGGGCAGCTTTACCATCTGAGAAAATAAAGAGCCTCATCCACAACTACCACAAAAGACTTCAGGCTGTCATTGATGTTAGAGGGGGGCAATACATGGTATTAAGAACTGGGGTATGTAAACTTTTGATCAGGGTCATTTGGATGTTTTTTGTTGTCATTATGATTTAAAAATAGAAAACACAGTTGTTTATCAATAAATGGCTTCACCCAACCACTAACCATGAGTGGGGGAAAAAGTTTTTGTGTTATCATTCATATTCTCCGAAAAAAGGCCAAGAAAGCAAAAATTCTGCCAGGGTATGTAAACTTATGAGCACAACTGTATCTGTTCTTCTCTGTGCACGTGTGCGTCACCTCTTTGATGAGGACCTCGGCCACCTCGTAGTGGTTATTGAGAGCGGCCAGGTGAAGAGCAGAGAAGCCGTCTTCCTTCTTCACGTCAGCCAGCTGCCGGGCACGTGCCAGGATCATCTCTGTTGCACTGAAGAGAGACACAATTTTACATGCACTTTCATAACTGACACTGCACACAATAGTCAAAAAATAATTTCACATCTGTAATGAAGGTATCACAGCTATTCTGCTTTTAAGAACACCGAGCATAAGTGCGGTGAAGTAAGACTTCAGCAGAAAAGGGTTGCCAACGATGCTGTTACTGATACAACAGATATATAGATTTCAGATTTGCTTCCTTATATTGGCATATCAGGTGAAAATTCAGGCCCACTTTACACGGGGACGGTCTGAAACAAAAACGCAAAAGTCCGTTTTCGTTCTCACTTTTTTCTGCGTCTACACGACCGTTTTCAAGGAGGAAATCTGCGTCTATACGGTGACGCATAAATGTGTGGAATTCAATTGGATGTGCATGCCAGGCGGCTTAGTGGTGCTGTGAAAGACCTCCGCTATGTCTGCACGCATGCGCAACGTCTTCCGTCTTGTCTGATCTGCACATCTGCGCCGCGAAAACTTTGACTACTCTGGCTATGGCTACTCGTGAGGTTGCCAGAGCAGCTTGAAGGTCCGTTGGATCGATGTACCGGTAATCAGACATGCTGTAGCCGTTCTATATGAGTGGGTGGAGCACAGAGGACGGCAGGACAGAGATCAGGTTTACAAATAGGCTTTATTGCCACACTTTTCAGTCTAACAATATTTTTAAACCAACAGACACACACGCAACCGGCGTCTAGCTTGGGGATGAGCGTCTCTGCTCTCCCTCTTTAAATAGGGCACAGTCACTGGGAAGACACACAAACACAGGTTAATTGACATCAGGTGTAGTGATTCTGCCACTTACCTTCCCTGACTCCACCCTCCTGTCACAGACTGGCGCTTGACCACGCCCCCGCTGCCACACATGCTCTTACTATGACGTAAACGCGTACCCGACGTGAGCAGATCCGAGCAGAGTTTCGCGTATTGGGTAGTTTAGACGGATATGCAACGGGGGCTGTTTTTAACTTATCCACTCTGGAAGGCGTTTTCAATTTTTTCCGTTTTTCAGCCTCGAAAACGCCGTCCCCGTGTAGACGAAAGGCACTTCCGATAAAATATTTAGTCGTTTTTACCCGACAGCCTCCTCATGTAAACGGACCCTCAAATTCATTCCAAACTGCTTGAAACTGCTCTCAATGAATTCAGAACTGAATGCTAAACATATATATATATTTTTTTTTACAGAATTCAAATGTTTATCCGTTCTTGAGATATTACAAACCAAAGATTGAAAAAATGGCTTCATTTTTAGAAAACTGCCGTAATACGATGTATTCATTTAACATGGTCCAAAATGGGCCTCATTAACGAATAAGATCAAATGTTTTTTTCTTAATAACTTTTCTATATTTCAAGATATTTACATGGAAATTGGCAGGCACATAGAGGGTTATATACAGAATACAAAGTTTTAAAAATTAGTAAAAACTAATTATGCACATTAGTATTTAATTAGCATTAATTATGCTAATTAGTTTTTTTTGGGGGGGGTAGTTAAATCTGTACACTCCTTCAAAGTTTCACCAAATGGCTTTATTTGTGCAACAGAAAGCTGATCTTAACTCTCATTTATACATCACAAAGAAGGAGAAATCAAGGTTAATTACAATTATACAATCTGCATAAATAAGCACTGAATGTCTTTCGCATCTACCATTCTCTATCAAAATTAAAAAAAAAAAAGTCATAAAAGATTATTTCTAATGCCCTCTTTGTGCTCTGTAGGCCTTTGTATTTCTCAGTAGGGCCTACTAGTGTTGATATTAAAGAATATAAATGATAATATTCACAGCTTTCAAGGCTAACCCCGAAAAAACTGAACCACATCCAATAAACAATTCCATTTAACTGAACTGAAATGGATTTCTGATATATCTCATTCCGACCACTTGGATCTCAATATTTATCAAAACAACTATTGATATTCTAAAATTAGTTATTTATTTACATTAAATCAGTTTGATTTGAGAAAAAAGTAGGTAAAGCTATGAAAACTCACTTCAAAGTCTCCCATGAATCATAACATCAAAACTAGCTGATGGAGAATTTTGCTGAATGCTTAATCAGAAACAGTAAGAGCGAGAGAACATACCTATAAAAGTTATCTGATTGATATTCATGAGTAATCCAGTCAGAAACTGGTCAGGAGAGACAGAGAGAGAGAGAGCCTGAGCGCTTTCCCGTGACTCAAAAAGCACTGGCAGTTTCCCGACATCATGTGAGCAGAGTTTTTACTCTGTTGTAACAACTTCAACCTGCCGTTCCTCCCAAAGTACTGAACAGATCTTAACCAGATAGATTTTTCTTTGGAAAGCAGAGATAAGCTTTTTAATGATAGCATTCACGATAGAAAATATTCAAGAATTAAGCAGTGACAGGTTTGGAAACTTCGATAAGCGTCTGCATGCACAATTTTGGCTGGAAAGGTGTGAGCATGTCCTCAGAGAGATAGCAATGTCGGACAGTTTTGATCTTGGCTGGTTCTTATGAAGAAAATTGCTTAATATTTAGCTTTTTATGAAAACCTACAATGTTCCTTTTAGTCACTTACAGGTTGCCTTTGTGAAGGAAAAAAAAATCTGCGGATTTTTCATCTCATCTCATTATCTCTAGCCGCTTTATCCTTCTACAGGGTCGCAGGCAAGCTGGAGCCTATCCCAGCTGACTACGGGCGAAAGGCAGGGTACACCCTGGACAAGTCGCCAGGTCATCACAGGGCTAACACACAGACAACCATTCACACCTACAGTCAATTTAGAGTCACCAGTTAACCTAACCTGCATGTCTTTGGACTGTGGGGGAAACCGGAGCACCCGGAGGAAACCCACGCGGACACGGGGAGAACATGCAAACTCCACATAGAAAGGCCCTCGCCGGCGCCGGGGCTCGAACCCAGGACCTTCTTGCTGTGAGGCGACAGCGCTAACCACTACACCACCGTGCCGCCCCCTCTGCAGATTTTTAAAAAAGATAATTATTTTTTTCAAGTCAGCTAAGAGAGTTGCTTTTGGTTCCTGAAGCTTCTCACTGTGCGAGTGTGTTATGTGCATAGGCTGGTTCAGAATCTGATTCGAATCAAGCTGATCTAGTGATGCATACTATTAATATCCAGGGGCTTAACACCAATCTATTTCTACACACACACACACGTAAAAGACAAGCTTAACAGACAACAGCACTGTCTTAGAGCCTCATTTATCCCCCTCAGACATTAATCTGAGCTAAAGTCCACCTGAATAGGGCCAACTTGACTGACACAAAGCCTAATTCTCTTGCTCCTCCAATCACTGCTTAGCAACAGTTGTTACATATCTGTCATTACCTTATTAAAGCTTTCAGTACTTCCCATGCCTGGGAAATTCCTAAAAGCAGCAATAAGTTGGGCGTGTTTTCGTGTCTCGCTTCCAAAAATATCACTGCCAGCTTTAAATTTGTCTGAACACAGATATATCTCTGTGTTCAAAGACAAACCTTTTGGGTTGCTGTTTACAGGATTATATGAGCTTGGTGGTGTAAAATGATGCACATGTTACGACAGTTAGCTAGCCAAGTAGTCATTGCTGAACAAGCCAAACGTGTGTTTACTGAATTCAAATGGTTATTAGCATAAAGCCATGCAGTAATTTTAGAAAAGTAGATGACCCAAGTTAGTTATTTAGGCTGGTGAAAGCTGGGGGAGGTAGAATCTTGAGGCAACCAGCCTTTATGACACCAGCCTTTATTTTTCAGAAACGTGACCTACATCCAAAAAGCAAGCAAGTGTGACTTTGAACTTGAGCTGTCCTTGAACTGTTGGCCCACAGATTTCTTGTTTTCAAGGCATAATTCGGATCAGTACTCAGTACATTGGTAAAGAATTCCAAATTATTAGCCTAGGGGGAAAAAAATGGTGCAAATTTGATGAGTTGAGCTGCAGGAGAAATGTTTGTGTGTGAAATTTCATGATTTTGTAATCTGGGTTCGAAATTAAAATCCTCTTTTGGACCTCTTGGGAAAAATCCAATAACAAGTTTAATTTCATGAACAAGTTGATGTCTTTCCAAAAGAGGGGTTTCACAGTGATAGGGTGAACACTTAGGCAGTCACAACAACTTTTTTTTTCTCCTCTTTTTTAATTCTTAAATAATTTTGCAGTCTGTAATGATTAACTACACACGCCAATATTTGAGACTATTTTGTGTAGCTCCATGAGATGGAATCCCTGTCCAAGGGAGTGAATACTTGTGCAAGGCACTGTGTATATTACAGAGGGGAACTGTCAGGGTGATTCTCATGAAGCTGCAGTGAACATGTCCAGGACGCATTTTCCAAAATCAATACTTAATTCACATAAACTCTGATATTTTGTGTAAAGAAAATAGGGAGCAATGTATGGACAAATGGTTTTCATCATATAAACTAATTTTTATATCAATTAAACAAAAAATCTATGGAAATTCTCATTACCGTTGTGTCCGCATCCCTTTTTTTAATGTTTACTTTAAATCATATAAAAATTCCTAATTATATAAAAAAATAATACAGTGCAGAGTTATTTTAAAACATCTATATTTATGCATAATATTAATATTTTTTTTGTGTTGAACAAAAAAGGTACTTGATTTTAAACAAAATAACTGTGTCCGCACCAAATGTTTCTCATTACCGTTTCATGATTTCACCCCCCTATAAAAAAGTACACCGTGCCTTTAAATTGATCAGCTATCCCATGATGCATCACTTCAGATACAAGATTCAAAATGGAGACAAGGTCAGTTGCTCACTCTTCTCTTACTTTGTGATATTTATGGTAATGTTGCTAAATCTGTCCTCAGTTACACTGTCTATTATCATTACCGTTATGGTTTAATACTCATTACTTTTAAAAATAAAAAATATATATTATTTTATGATTATCACCACAATATAAGGCTTTAACATGTGGCAAAGTTATAGGTTGCTAGCATTTCAGGTAATTTGTGAAATTAGCCAAGAGTATATCATTACCGTTACTCAATATTCTCATTACCATGCACTGTGAGGGCAATAAATAAATGTCAAAAAAAATAAAGTAATTGTCATGGACTGTGCTGTTCATTTAATGGGATATTTTGTGGAAATATGAAATAAACTGTCAAAAAATATGTTTTTAACTCATGATCTAGCTTCATCATTTACTGTAACGGTGATGAGAATTATTCTGGATCATGTAAGCCTCAAATAAGAATAAAATTCTATTAAAATATTTTTCCATTAAAAAAAGATCAACATAGTAAAGTTCACACTCTATTTTAGGCTCTCAACTTGAAAAAATACTGAAATGAGGTGAAAAACTTTGTTAATGTGAAGGTCTTCATGAGAATCACCCGTCAGGGCCTTCAGAAAATGCCCAAATATTTCAGCATTTCAAATTATATTTAATTTATTTCATTCTTTAATTGCTTTCATAATTTCATTATAATTATTCTCTTCTAATTCGGCCTCATTTTCTATCAAATTTGCTTCAGAAATGAAAGGGTCACTGTCCCAAAAACATTGAAATAAAATTATCCAATAAGATTTTGATTTATAGTGGGAGGGACCAAAAATTTATCGCCCTAGGCCTTCTCGAAGGCCAACGCTAGCGCCATCAGCGCAGCAGTGAAGTCACCTTCCAGCCAGTGCAGAGTTCATCAGTAGTGTTAGCGAATGCTAATAAAGCAGTCAAGCCAGTGCTATCGAGAGCGAGTAGCACAGGCTAACGACCGAGAAACTAAGACTTCTGTCTCCAAACTCTTCTTCCGTGCACGCTCGCTACAGTATTTTTTCCACTCAGACTTAAATATTCATTTCATTGTGTAATTTACTTAGTTACTTTTAAAATCAATCAACAGATACACATGATGGAGCGACCTGGCAGCCTGCCGATAATCCCTTGCAAAATCCTTTGCCCTGTTGCTGTTTTGGTGTGTCTGGCTAAGTTTTGGCCGAGCTCAAGTCCCAGCTCTAAGAGTAATGGTTTGCCGCTGGTTTACTGTATATGATAAAACCATTTTTTGTAGGTGATACTTGTTCAGTCTGTCTGTGCATTCGGAATGGACTTTTCAGATAAATACTAATAAAGGTACATTTTTATGAGAAGTTGTTGATGTGTTATTGGTTAATAAACTTAATTTTTTTTGACATCCTTGTGATACAGGCGGTATTTTGAAACTCTTCCAGTTCTGTTCCATCGCCCATTACTGCTCATAAAAATGACTTCTTATGATCAGTGATATTTTCACTCTGGTTTAGGGGGCTTTACTGCATCCTGAACCCTGCTGAGGCTCATTTTATTTTTCATTCAAGTCACCTCAAAAAGGTGCCAGTGTGTGAGGGATAAAAGGTCACAGAGCAGTGTTTCCTGCCAGGATTCTCTCCCAACACTGAAGGTCAAATCTAATTAGAAACAGTTCATGGAACAATACATCACTAAATAAAGATTAATGTGAGCAGAGAGAGACTAATGAAAACCAAGGGAGGGTGAGAGAGAGAGAGAGAGACAAAGAAAGAAACTAACTTTGCCTTCATCATCATCATCATCTGTGAAACAAGAAAAAAAAAAGAAAAAGTTGCCTTCATCTATAGAACAAAAATGTGTAAAACAAAAAAACCTCTCTTTGGTAACGAGTAGGTATGAATAAAGAAAGAGGGCAATAAAGCAGGATCATTTAGCTTTCACAGAACAAAAAAAAAATGTATAAAATGAATATATAGGCGTACATCTAAAAAATTAGAATATCGTAAATTTTTTTTGTAACTTAATTCAAAAAAGTAAACTTTCATATATTCAATATTCATTACACAAAGTGAAATATTTCAAGTCTCTTTTTTTTTGTTATAATTTTGATTGTTTATAGCTCATGAAAATCAGAAACCCAGTATCTCAAATTAAAATATTTCCAAAGATCAATCAAAAAAAGAATTTACAACACAGAAATGTCCAACTTCTGAAAAGCATGTTGATTACACAAAGTGAAATATTTCAAGTCTCTTTTTTTTGTGATAATTTTGATTGTTTATAGCTCATGAAAATCAGAAACCCAGTATCTCAAATTATTAAAATATTTCCAAAGATCAATCAAAAAAAGAATTTACAACACAGAAATGTCCAACTTCTGAAAAACATGTTGATTTATACATTCAATACTTGGTTTGGGCTCCTTTACCACAAATTACTGCTTCAGTGCAGCGGAGCATGGAGGCGATCAGCCTGTGGTACAGCTAAGGTGTTGACTGAAGCCCAGGTTGCTTTGATAGCAGCCTTCAGCTGTCTGTATTTTTGGGTCGGGTGTTTCTCATCTTCCTCGACAATAACCCAGAGATTCTCTTTAGGGTTCAGGTCAGGCGAGTTGGCTGGCCAATCAAGCACAGTAATATCATGGTCAGCAAACCATTTGGTAGTAGTTTTGGCACTGTGGGAAGGTGCTAAGTCCTGCTGGAAAAGGAAATCAGTATCTCCATGAAGCTTGTCCGCAGATGGAAGCACTAAGTGCTCTAAAATCTCCTGGAAGACGGATGTATTGACTTTGGACTTGAGAAAACAGTGGACCAACACCAGCAGATGACATGGCACCCCAAATCACAGACTGCAGAAACTTCACCCTGGATTCTGTGCCTCTCCACTCTTCCTCCAGTCTCTAGGACCTTGATTAACAAATGAAATGCAACATTTGCTTTCATCCGTAAAGAGGACTTTGGACCACTGAGCAACAGTTTAGTTTAGTTCAGTTCAGTTCTTTCTCTCCTTAGCCCAGGTAAGACGCTTCTGACGTTCTCTCTGGTTCAGGAATGGCTTGATATTAGGAATATGACAGTTGTAGCCCCTTTCCTGAAGATGTCTATGCGTGGTGGCTCTTGATGCTCCGACACCAGCCTCAGTCCACTCCTTGTGAAGCTCTCCCAAGTTCTTGAATCGACTGTTCTTGAAAATCCTCTCAAGGCTGTAGTCATCCCTGCTGCTGTGCACCTTTTCCAGCCAGCCTTTTCAGTAATGACCTTCTGTGGTTTACCCTCCTTGTGGAGGGTGTTGATGATCGTCTTCTGGAGAACTGTCAAGTCAGCAGTCTTCCCTGTGACCACGGTTGCGTGTACTGAACTAGACCAAGCGATACATTATATTTAGACTGTTTTACTCCAACTTGAAATGAAATGCTTATATTTCGAGATACTGGGATTTCTGATTTTCATGAGCTATAAGCCATAATCATCAAAATTAAAACAAAAAAGGCTTGAAATATTTCACTTTATCTGTAGTGAATACAGAATATATGAAAGTTTAGCTTTTTGAATTAAATTATGAGAAAAAATGAACTTTTTCCACGATATTTTACTTTTTTGCGATGCACTTGTGTGTGTGAGAATATATACTGTACGAGTTAACTACTTGATGGGAATTAGCAATGTGAAAAAGCAAGAATAAAAGAGAGCTAGCTAGAGAGAGATAGAGAGAGAGAAAATAAACACAGTGGTTTAATGTGTATGCAGTGTGCTGAGGGAGCTCTAGCCCTTCGGTGCTATCATCATCAATCTTCCTCTTCGCTCATCCGTCCCACCTCCCAACGAAAAAGGAAGGTCTTGTCTTTGTCCCACATCTGCTCTCTTACACTCCATCCATCTCTCCTTCTCTCTTTTGAAACAAATCACAGCAGCAGCAACAGCAGCACACAGGCCAACTCCCCCACACAGCATGAAATGTTAATGTGGGACTGGAAGTGCACATGTATCCCCTAATGAGGAGGACTGCGGGTTGGGCGTGAACCAAAACTGAGCCAGCAAAGATGATTACATTCCACTTTCCTTTGGAACCAGTGAGAACTCTGTATCTGAATTCCAAAGACTCCAGCTAGTTATGATCACAAGCCTAAAAGTGTGTGTGTGTGTTGTATGCTCAGAATGTGATGCGTTTACCCTATCGAAGTCGCTCAAGTGTGCGCTAGTGTAGTAGTGATGTCGACAGTCGTATTAACACTGCGTGCCAATCTGCTTCCGTTTAATAGCCATATATTATTTCTAAATCCGAACTTGCTTAGGTCTTGCTGTCCACTCCGCTTGGCCATGATGCTGCAATCCGCTGCTGTCACTGACGCCGAATGAAATCAAAAATAACGGAACCCCAACTGAATGTCACCTCCTCAAACGCTTCTCTCGCGGTAGCTTATTGTATGCTCAGTTTCAGCAAAGCTACGTGGAATGGCATTTCTAATTCCAATGTTAAATAGAAGTAATGTCCACATTTATTGATAAAATTGCTCAAGGGAAGGGAGGGGGGATGATTTTGACCATTTTTTATTCCAGGGGGGATGGCATCCCCCCCCAACTCAAGTACAGATTATTTCTATATGCAGCTCTTAATATACCCTGAGTGCCGCTCCATATTCGGCTGCCCTTTGACCGGCTGCAGTTCCACGGAGATGAGATTCTCACAGCCGATTTCTCTCTTCCTCTTTCCCACGTGCTTTATGAGAAATGTAGGGATCCTGCTTTTTTCCATTTCATCCTTGAAAATAAACAAACACCTTCCACGCGGAACAAAACAACTTGCGTATCCCCGGCATGTAACTGAAATGGTAGAACGTGCCGATCTGGTTTGGAGAGCAATTTTTTGGGGGGCATGCAAGCTATATATAAACAACAGCAACAACCAAGACAAGGGCTAAACATACTAGATGCTAGAACATTGGGTGAAAAGACAAGAGAAAAATATACAAGGTACAAAGGTGATAATTTTGTATTTGTGGGGAAAACACAGCTTCGTAGTAAAAATTCTCTCTCTCTCTGACAGATGTAGGGCGAATGACTGCTAGGACAGAAACGCTAACCTGCACTACAGCACCTATGACAGTTGCCAGAACAAATCTAACATTTGTTTTATGATTCTTCTGGCCCGAGAGTGTGTGTATTTTCTTTCTGCCCCTCCTCCGTCTTTCTCTCGGCCTCTGAGAACTCCGTATCGTTCTCCCCATACAAGGAAAAGGCTGTCATTGCAGGGTGTCCTGAACACAAGAGCCATGGATGGGATCACTGAAGGGGCTCTGTGTGTGCGCGCGTGCGCACGTGTGTGTGTACACATTCCTTAATCTACTGTATGTGAGAAAGTAATACATCACACACAGTACATTAAAACTATACATGTATGCGAGTTATAGTGCACATGAGGCGTTTCCATACTGTACCTCTAGGCTTTACATGTGAACTATGAGAGCATATATGAAGATGAAGAGATTACAGGAACAATCCAGCTATACTATACAGCAGGGGTGGGCAAACTTTTTGGCTCAGGGGCCACATTGACTTTTGAAATTTGCCAGGCGGGCCGGGCCAACACCAAATTCATACATATCGAACATAAACCGGAAAAGCTTTAGTGTTATTGTAAGGCCTTCACTGACAGAGACCCAAATGCAGATCAGATTGACATTTATTTTAGTTCTCAGTCAACAAAGGCAGAGCAGAAAAATGCTTGCAGTTCAATAGATTGGCACTGGATCCATCCAGAAAAGTAATACACACACACACACACACACACACGTGACAGTAAGAAAAGTAGCACACTTAATTCTTAAATTACATCTTTGAGCTGCCAGGATGAGTAGGATGCCAGTGTATTTGTATATTTGTATCATTTTATACATACAACTAAATTGCATCTCATTAAATTGAACTAAATTACGTATCATTTTGTACATTTCACTGAACTCGTAGATTTACACCTGAGTGTTTTTTTTTTTTTTAACCATCCACTTCCAGCCTGCCAGTACAACCAACCACCATTAGTAGGAGAGGTACCACACCATTCCAAAATGTTTGCAGTTCAACAGTTTGGGTACCACCCCATGCCAACATGTTTGCAGTTCAGTGGTTTGGCACTGGATCCATCCAGCCCACAAAATCAAACAAAACGGCTCAAGAAAGCAAAAAACTCCAAACTGGTTTTCAGGTTCAAAGTCACTCACTGAAATATTTCCAGTCCTCAAAAAATCAAAACACAGGTTCCAAACAGGTTTTCATATTCCAAAAGGCCACTCATAGATCAGAATAACCTCCACAGGCAAAAGTCCAGGAACAGATACAAGCAGAAGCAAGGTCAGCTGCTCATAATACACCTATAATAGCAGACAGGGACATAAATGAGTTAATACTCACATTCACTCCGCAACCGCTGAGCTGTATTCGTCCGTGCTTGCGCTGACTGGTTGTTAGCATAATTAGCATGCTTGGAGGAAAAGTGCCGTTTGATGTTGTATTCCTTTAAAACTGCAACGGTTTCTTTGCAAATAAGGCATACAGCCTTTGATCGGACTTCAGCAAAAAAATATTTAGTTGTCCATTCTTTATTGAACACCCTGCACTCACTGTCCACTTTTCTTTTTTTAGGACCACTCATTGTAAAGTTTTATCCTGTGTTCTCGAGATCATCAGTGGCACGGGCGCCAGAATGACTTCCATGGCACGCGCTGCACCACTCTGTAAATGTAATCTCGCGTGAATACGACTGATTGGAAAGACGGATCTCTAGAACACCTGTCTACGTGATAACACTGACGCTTATAGTTTATAGATCTGCTCAATCGCGTTTATATGATTGTCTTCCGCGGGCCGGATTAAAAACGCCAACGGGCCGGGTGTGGCCCGCGGGCCGTTGTTTGCCCACCTCTGCTATACAGGCTGTATAAACAGTACTGTACCTCTTTCATTCGGCTCGATTGTCAGATTTACAGTAATGCGCTTGTTCTACTATGTAATACCTTACCGTTTCTTTAGTAACAACCTCCACAGGGATTTGTAACATGGACGCGCCACATAAATGAACTTTTTTTTTTCCCCTTTTACCCAAAGTATAATGGCAGTCGTTTTTGCCATAAAATGCACCTTCGAATCATTTTTGTAGACCTCGAAATGTGAGAATTCACCATTTCAGAGAAGGGACTACTTTTTCAGAGGAAGAGATCAGTGCAGCTCAAAGTTGCACGTATTTCATTGACGAAACTCAACAACTGCCCTGAAATTTCTATTATCCACCACTTTCCTGCGAGAGACAATGGGGGTCACTATGACACCCGCCTCTCCCAAACGCCGGTCTTTGATTTCCGATTTCTGGAGGCTAAGGGAGCTAGCTACAACGACCACGTTTTAGTCGGAGGACACTCAGTACCTTTACATGCACATCCAAATCGAGCTGCTGTCGGTAATCGAGCTAAGGGTCCCAGCAGGGGTGCCAGAGAAATCCAATCCTACATGCACACAAGGCAATCGAGCAATTGTGTGAGGTACATTGTGCACCCGAGCCACAGGTGGCGCTACACGCCCCATCGTGTTGGTACGCTTCCGGTTGTCGTCATGAAGAAGAGCTATTCAAGAGTATAAACAAAGTTATCAGCAGTGTTGCCAGATACTGATGAGGTTTTCCAGCCCAAAACATGTTCAAATCTGCCAAAATGGACTTAAAACCGCCCAATTTGGCAACACTGGCAGTTCCGTGTTCACAAGTTCCGTGTTCAAGCTGTTAGGCTTGCTCTAACAGACTGTATGGCTACAAACTGTCCTGCGCAGACCACTGTTTTGTAAGACAACTTATGTTGCACAGTTGTATATTTTTCTAAAGTCCATTTTTTGCTTATAAAAATTTTTTTTTGTTGCTTACAATTTAACTTATGTCTTAATAAACACACAAAGTTGAATTGTTTTGTTTTTATTGACATTCTTCAGATGTTGGACATACATGCGCATATATATATATATATATATATATATATATATATATATATATATATACACACACACACACACACACACACAAATACAATGACTTATGTACACAATTCACAGCTATGCAACAGCTGTACAGATGTATTTGGTGATACAGTAAGTGAGCTAAATTTTAACAGTGCAAACAATGCCACAAAAAGAAAAGATTCATGCCGTTGTCATGCCAACCGAGGCTGTTGTGTTTCCCACTTGTGGTCTCGTCACTTCTGGAAGGGGCAGTGCTGAAGTAAGTAGCTCGAATACGTAGCTCAATAAGGTATACATGCACTAAGTAGCTCGGCAGAAATTGCATAATCTAGGTCGCGTAGCTCGATTCCGAGAAATCAAGTTCGGTTCAATTTCAGCCGAATTAAGGTGTATACATGGCATTTTGAACTTCGATTTCAGTTGAGCAACGGCAGAAATTCGATTCTCTCTGTGCATGTAAACGCACTGAATGTCTTTAAATTATGGTCTTTTTCTGGTTCAACGTGTGCTGCCATCAGGTGCACAAACAACTCCTGAAAGCTTAAAAGGTTTTATGAACGGAATCTGTTTGAACACAAAAAAACAAAAACCCTGGACTCACAAGTAGACCCCGAAGCCGCCGCCAGGTGCCGCTAAAACCGCCATTTAGAATTTGAGCCGCCGCCAGCCAATAATTTTGTAAGCCAATTTGAGCCGCTATCTAATAAAATTTGGCTGAGCCACTAAGAATTGTGTACATCAAATAATGGGTTTATCCACATCATGAGCTACAAGAAAAGTGACACAAACATGATCAACTGTACACACTAGTAGTAACACAATAGAGACGTATAGGCATACACTGTAGAGATTTAGAACTGATATCACAGCACAGAGAGCCACCACAAGCTTGCCGTTGTGACTACCTGTCTGGCTTCCCGCCCCTCACACCGTTACCACGATACACTGGGGAACCCGGGAACCCACCCAGAGCATCAATCGACTCCGATATCGACGAGATGGCTGCATTCTTTGCCACTGCTGAGGGAAAGTGTAAAGGTATTTTTTTTTGTTTGTTTGTTTCACATACTTCGAGATTGATAAAAAAAAAAAAAAGTACTCCACCACTCTACTTTCATCATAGTAAGATAGCTGCCAGTCCTTCACTGGTCATTGCTAGTGAGAGTAGATAGCTAGATGCCTTCCTCGAACAATCCAGATTAGCTTATTATTAGCATTGAACTACAATCTTGCTAGATTTATATTTACAATGAAGTAAGAGACCAGGGGACCTGTGGTAATTTGCTATTTATTCCCCCCATTTGTTTGATCCGTTCGCCCGGATATATGCCACACAGTGACGTCCAGTATCAGCCATTTGTAGCCATAAACATTTTGGTGGCTGCAAGCAGCCATTAAGGTTTTGGCTGAGTCAGCTAGCCAGCCAATAATTTCATCAGCCAGCCATTATCCTGAAAACAAACGGCTTCGGGGTCTACTCACAAGACGTGTCGTTCAGCACCATATGCTACTCATCTCTACATGCGATTCCTGTCGTTCCACTAACCACTGTATTTCGGATCTGAATCAACAACATTAATTCTATGTAATTGTTGTTTAGATATTGTACATTATTCAAAACATTACGCGACAGAGTCATTTCGCTGATGTTTTTATTCAAAGCGACGAACAATAAGTGCAGGTAGCCAAGAGAATCCAAGAGCGACCAGTGCTGAAGTACAAGTGTAAACAAATAACCTACAAACACCATCCAATATCGGGAATGATCAGGGTAGTTAAGAAATTGAAGAAGCTTGGACAAACGCAGACAAGGAATTAGATACAGTGCTGAGCGTAAATGAGTGCACCCCCTTTGAAAAGTAACATTTTAAACAATATCTCAATGAACACAAAATTTCCAAAATGTTGAAGAGACAAAGTTTAATATAACATCTGTTTAACTTATAACGTGAAAGTAAGGTTAATAATATAACTTAGATTACACATTTTTCAGTTTTACTCAAATTAGGGTGGTGCAAAAATGAGTACACCCCACAACAAAAACTACTACATCTAGTACTTTGTATGGCCTCCATGATTTTTAATGACAGCACCAAGTCTTCTAGGCATGGAATGAACAAGTTGGTGACATTTTGCAACATCTATCTTTTTCCATTCTTCAACAATGACCTCTTTTAGTGACTGGATGCTGGATGGAGAGCGATGCTCAACTTGTCTCTTCAGAATTCCCTAAAGAAAATAATTCCTTTACACCACAAAGCTGAAGGCTACAAGAAGATCAGCAAAGCTTTACTTATCAGTCAGAATACTGTAGCAAAAGTGGTACAAAAATTTAAGGAAGATGGAACTGCAACCATCTCACAGAGACGTCCAGGTCGTCCACGGAAGTTAACACCTCGACAGGAGCGTCTTCTGATGAGAAGGGTTGAAGAAAATCGGCATGCAAGTTCACTGCAGTTATCTAAAGAAGTAGAAAGCTAAACTGGGGTGACTATTTCCCGTGACACAATACGGCGTACACTGCAGAGGAATGGCATGCACGGATGCCGTCCACGAAAGAAGCCTCTCCTAAAGCCCAGGCACAAAAAAGCCCGCCTAGAGTTTGCCAGGGCCCATGCTGACAAAGATGAAGACTACTGGGACGCTATACTCTGGAGTGATGAGACCAAGATAAATGTTTTTGGAACTGATAGCTTCAAAACTGTATGGCGTCGCAAAGGTGAGGAATACAAAGAAAAATGCCTGGTGCCTACAGTGAAACATGGTGGTGGCAGTGTCCTTATGTGGGGCTGCATGAGTGCTGCTGGTGTCGGGGAGCTGCATTTCATTGATGGCATCATGAATTCACAGACGTATTGCTCTATACTGAAAGAGAAGATGCTACCATCACTCCGTGCCCTTGGTCGTCGTGCACTTTTCCAACATGACTAAACACACATCTAAGGCCACTGTTGGATTTCTGAAGAAGAACAGGGTGAAAGTGATTCAGTGGCCAAGTATGTCTCCTGATCTGAACCCAATCGAACACCTATGGGGAATTCTGAAGAGACAAGTTGAGCATCGCTCTCCATCCAGCATCCAGTCACTAAAAGAGGTCATTGTTGAAGAATGGAAAAAGATTGATGTCGCAAAATGTCGCCAACTTGTTCATTCCATGCGTAGAAGACTTGCCGCTGTCATTAAAAATCATGGAGGCCATACAAAGTACTAGATGTAGTAGCTTTTGTTGTGGGGTGTACTCATTTTTGCACCACCCTAATTTGAGTAAAACTGAAAAATGTGCAATCCAAGTTTATATTATTAACCTTACTTTCACGTTATAAGTTAAACAGATGTTATATTAAACTTCGTCTTGTCAACATTTTGGAAATTGTGTTCGAGATATTGTTTAAAATGTTATTTTTCAAAGGGGGTGCACTCATTTACGCTCAGCACTGTATATATGTTTGTTTCCAAAGTTCAGCAGCATCTGCATTAAAATGGTTAGCCTATGCTTCTCTGACCTCGCTTTTGCTTCTTGAGCCTATACATATCAAGCCTATGTGGTATTTGGCAGACACTTGTCCAAAGCGACTTACAATATATAAAAACACTATTAAACATTATGAGTAAACCAATACAATAATCCAAATCGCTCTAGTCTAACAGAGCCTACCTTCCAGATGATGGCTGCTGTGTGACTACAGGAGTTCCCTTTTTTTTTTTTTTTTGCTCTGGCTAGGCCCAACCTCAGCCTTTAAGCAAATAAACTCGCCCTCTTTTTTACACATTTTCACCAATTTTATGACTGTGTAGATAATTGTACGCCTCCGTGCTTTTGTAGTTCCTTCGTTCTTCGCCACCAACGCCCTCACTAAGAATAAAATAATTGGCAACATAGCTGGCGTCAGGCCACAACTTCATGCCGTTCATCCATTCCATGAGGGTAGACGGATGGGGAACTTTGCAGACTTGTGGTACTCGAATCCAGGACTCGTGCCCTAATTTTAAGGACTCGTGACTTGACTTGGACTTGAGTACTGATGATTCGGACTCGTAAATTGGAGACGAGGACTCGGATTTTTTTCTTTTTTTTTGTAACATGCCTTAATAATTTGGCATAGGATATTTATATCTACATTAAGTTTTGTACTAATTTCATGCAAGTGTCACACACCTGCGCGCCTTTTTGGCGTGTGCATCAGATAGACTCTCGGGCGTGCGCCAGACAGCGTGCGCGCCAAGCGGACTCTCACGCACGCAGTAAACAGCTTGCACCTGCACAGGATTAAGGCACAATCAGCACGCCTATATAAAAACTGTGAAAACACACTTGCTTTACGAAGTATTGAGTTGCGGACTCATTACTGAGCCTTATTTCCTTGTTCGGTTTCCTGATCCTCATCTTTGATTCTGCCGAGTCTACGATAGTCTGTTTGTGCCTCGCTCGACCTGTTGCCTGTTTCACCCTTTTATGATTTTGCCTGCCGTTCTGGATCGTTTATGTCTTCACTTGTATTAATAAACACACCTTCTGCACTTACATCCGTCTCCCAACCATCTCTGACAGAATACTTGGCACTCCCAGACAAAGAGAAGCACATTCACCTGTTCATACGCCATGTTCAGGAACAAACTAATGTTCATGGCACTAAAACAGCGGTTGGAGTCTTGTTCTTGACTCGAAATTTTCTTCATGACTTGGACTTGAACACTGGGGACTCAAGACTGGACTCAGACTCAAGGTTTAGTGACTCGACTACAACACTGACACTTTGATCGTATTACCCCCAGAGCACGTCAGAAAATCAGACCCCTGTAACCACCTAGCAGTTAGTGTTAGCTACAAACGTCAACACAGTGGAGTAGAAGAAAGAGGCCAGCTTCCCCTATAATGCAGCAATGAATCATGGGAAAGGTCAGAGTTCAGGAAAGTTGTGGATACAGTATGTGCCTCTTTTCTTGGAAACCTTGTGTATGGTAACTGCATATGCATTGGAGATGATGTCGATATACAGGTTAAAGATGCTGTGAGTGAGCAAGAGTAGTGCTAAGAGTGCTAAAAAAAAAAGTAAAAAGACAAACATTGCAGATGTGATGAAATAATCAAGGTCAAATATCTCAGTCTGTGAACATGTGTGGGATTGAACAAGAGTAGTTGAACGGTGGCAGGACAAGTCCCAAACGACAACCTGCGCTCCACTTAGTGCCCTACTGCCGACTCCTCACAGTAAAACTCCAACAGTGACACACTTGTACTACTCGACAAAACAAGTGGCTAATTGGGACTTTTCAGAACAAGGGCTAAAATAAGACGAAAAGACAGACACCTCCAGAGGCTTTTGTGCTTTTCACCTCACAGCTCTGGGTTTTTATTACAACTCATCTAGAACATTTTCCCATCAGGGAACTTTGGGAAGGGGAGGACAAAAGAAGAATGTAACCTTGAACACTTTCAGGGTTACTTATGTGATGGTACACAGAAACCACAACAAAGGAATTAATCTCAGTATGTGACCCAACCGTGGTCTGATACACAAGCCAAGTGTGAGAGAATGTGGTAACACATAGTGGCGCCAAAGCAGCAGCAGCAGCAACAACCAAACAGGAAACCAGAAAAGTGTATTACTGTAGCTCAGTGCAAAACACACAGAAACAACAATGAAACAAGCAAAAAAAAAAAAAAAAAAATACAAAAGCACACTACAATGAAACCAAAAACACCACAGCAAAACCATAAAAACACAACAGCAAAGCCAAAAACACAATGAAAATTAAAGCCGCTAGCGGCCTTGACGGGCCCTCGCACGTGGTTCCGCAACCCAGGACATCCCGCCACCCAACAAAACAGTCACGTCATATATTCATCAAATGTTCAAAGGTGATGTGCATGTTGCAAATGCTATGACTGCTTGACGGATGAGATAGTCAGACAAAGACTGTAAGTGTGTGTGTTTTTCTGTGGTGTGAAAATGTACATTTATATATGTACAAAACTATACATGTGTCTTCTCCTTATCTATCTCTCACGCTGTAATCTTAAGTCATTTTAGCTTTCCTGTGTCTGCAGTGTGTGTGTACATGCAGAGTTTTCATATGTCTGCAACAAAATGCACAATGATGGCAGGTCACTAATATATAGATTCAGGCACTGCCTAAAAGTGGAGCTCCCATCTGTTTCTGGGTTGTAGAATTTTCTTATGTCCTAGCCAGTCTCTTTGGTTTTATTTCTTTACTGGTTAGCACTGGCCACTAGGCGGTGTGTATGACTGGTAATTACTAACACTGGCCACTAGGCGGTGTGTATGACTGGTAATTACTAACACTGGCCACTAGGCAGTGTGTATGACTGGTAATTACTAACACTGGCCACTAGGCAGTGTGTTTGACTGGTAATTACTAACACTGACCACTAGGCGGTGTGTTTGACTGGTAATTACTAACACTGACCACTAGGCGGTGTGTTTGACTGGTAATTACTAACACTGACCACTAGGCGGTGTGTTTGACTGGTAATTACTAACACTGACCACTAGGCGGTGTGTATGACTGGTGGTACATGTACAAACCACAAAAAAATCGACTCGATGGGTTTACCATTTTTTCTTAGGTATGGTGCTCCGCTGGAGCTCCACTATTGTGTGTGTGTGTGTGTGTGTCAGAGGGAGAGAGAAAGTGTGTGTGAGAGTGTGCTCATAGATGTTGCGTGTGCATGTGAGTGCATACTTGTGAGAGAGTGTATGTGTGTATGCATAAATATGCATATGACTGAGTGTATGAGTGTGCACAGAATTGTATATATCATCAGACTCATGATATCCAATATTTTGTAAAGTTTCAGATCAATCCATCAATGAATTGAACATTTTTTCCCATTTCCTGCTTGGCCAGATGGTGGCGCTGTGCTAGGCATCTGAATTACACATGTGAATATCATCACAATCATAATACACAATATTTTGTAAAGTGTCAGATCAATCAGTTAAGGCATTGCCAATTTCTGGCACATTTCCTGCTTGGCCAGGTGGCAGCGCTATAACAGGCAGGCCCATTGGGCATCAGGTTATCATAATATCTATTGAAGTAAGAAGTGTCCGACCATACAGTCAATGCATTGTGGCTTTCTGACACGTTTCCTGTTTATGTGGCAAGATATTAAAATCATAAGGCCATTTCAACATATCAAAAATCCCTTCGCAATTTAATATCGGTGACATCTTGGCATCACGTATAACAAATTTCACATGAATCTCATGAACCGTCTAGGAGGAGCATGTTAAAATTTATCATGTGTCAAAACACGCATTCAAAACCCTATTCTTTCCTTGGCCAGTTGGTGGCGCTATACCAGACAGGCCCATAACTGCTAAAGAGTATCAGAATCAGAATCATATTACAAGATATCAAGTTCAACATTCAGCAATATCTTAGCATATGTTATAATATTTCAACATATTACAACATATCAAAAATCCCTTAGCAATTCAACTTCAGCAATATCCTGGCATCATGTTTGCCAAGTTTGACATGAATCTGATGAACCGTGTAGGAGTACGACGTTTGGGGCCAAAAGTCTGTGGCTGAGTAGCGAGGACAATGACTGATGTGTATATATCAAATTTCATGAGTTTTGGTGCATGGGAAATGCCTCAAATAAGGCCAAACACAGCAGAATAACAATAAGAATGCTAATTAATGGGGGCATTGTGGCTCAGGTGGATAAGGCGCCATACCATAAATCCAGGGACCCGGGTTCGATTCCAACCCGAGGTGATTTCCCAATCCCTCCCCATCTCTCTCTACACTGTCCTATCCAATAAAGGTGAAAAAAGCCCCAAAAAATCTTGAAAAAAGAATGATTAAAGCCGCTAGCGGCCTTGATGGGCCCTCGCACGTGTGGTTCCGCAACCCAGGACATCCGGCCACCCAACAAGTCACGTCATGTATTCATCAAATGTTCGTCAGACAGGCCCATAATGGCTAAAGAGTATCAGAATCAGAGTCATATTACAAGATATCGAGTTCAACATTCAGTAATATCTTGGCATATTATATCAACATATTACAATATATCAAAAATCATTGTGCATTTTGTCTGCAACAAAATGCACAATAATAGAAGGTCACTATTATATTGTGTGTGTGTGTGTGTGTGTGTGTGTGTGTACTCTCGATTATTTGGCCCGCACCAGGCAGTAAAATTGTTACATTGTAGCATACAGACTGCGTGTGGTCCACGTTCACACATGCAAACGAACCAATGCATCAGAATCATATTACAAGATATCAAGTTCAACATTCAGCAATATCTGGGCATATTATATGTTATAATATTTCAATATATTACAACATATCAAAAATCCCTTAGCAATTCAACTTCAGCAATATCTTGGCATCATGTTTGCAAAATTTGACATGAATTTGATGAACCGTGTAGGAGTACGACTTTAAAAATGACCGTGTGTAATTTCACTCCAAATGGCCTTATGGCATCATCATTCCAAAGTTCTACCCATTCATTTCAATGGGAAATGGAAAAAGGGGCGCTATGAAGTCCCTGGGCCATGCCCGGGGCCAAAAGTCTGTGGGTGAGTAGCGAGGACAATGACTGATGTGTGTATCAAATTTCATGAGTTTTCGTGCATGGGAAATGCCTCAAATAAGGCCAAACACGACAGAATAATAATAATTCTTCGAAAAACAATAGGGTCTTCGCACCTAATGGTGCTCGGGCCCTAATAATAATAATCCCTCGAAAAACAATAGGGTCTTCGCACCAAACAGTGCTCAGGCCCTAATTACACAAAATAATTAAATAACAGTTGATATATTAAGCCCTGTGATGACCTGGCGACTTGTCCAGGGTGTACCCCGCCTTTCGCCCGTAGTCAGCTGGGATAGGCTCCAGCTTGCCTGCGACCCTGTAGAAGGATAAAGCGGCTAGAGATAATGAGATGAGATGAGTTGATATATTAAAAAAAAACAAAAAGCACACGCAATGAAATCAAAAACGCAACAGAAAAAAAAAAAAATACACCACAGCAATGCCAAAAACACAAAACCAGACAAACAACGAATCCGACAGCACAAATAAAAAAAAAAAACAAATGCACAACAGCAAAACCATAAAAAAACAAGAACTAAACCAAAAACATGACAATGAAATGAAATACACAACAGCAAAGCCAAAAACACAAAAATGAAAATATTATTACACAACAGTTTAAAAAAAAAAAAAAAACGAAACCAAAAACACCAACAAAACCAAACAAGAGTGCTCAGAGAGCACAATATTCCCCGCTGGCAATTAGGCCATAACGCTGGTAAAATGCGACTGAATTGAACGAAATTGCAATATGCGTATTACCGACATATAACCAAGAATCCTGTCAAGTTTGGTGATGTTCCTCCAAAAACTGTGAGAGGAGTTGATTTCAGAAAGTGAGTACCCTTCCCGGGACTGATGGACATCACCACGACATAATCCCCCTTCGGGCCTTTCGGCCAGCGGGGGATAAAAATTGTGAGGAAAGTTGATTTCAGAAAGCAAGCACACCTTGATGAAATTGTCAAAGTACAAGTTTGTTAATAATCAAGGGCACAACTCTGGTAAAATTTGCCCAAATTAAATGAAATTTCAATCTGCGTATAACTGTCATATAACGAAGCCTTTTGCCAAGTTTGGTCAAATTCCTCCACAAATTGTGAGAGGAGTTGATTTCAGAACAACATACACCCTCATGAAATTGTCAAAGTACAAGTTATTTAATCAAGGGCCAAAACTCTGGTCAAATTTTCACAAACAAGATTAAATCACAATATGCGTATTACTGTCATAACACAAGGCTTTTTGCCAAGCTTCGAGAAATTCGTCCAAAAATCGTGAGAGGAGTTGCGGTCAGAAGGCAAGCGCACCTTCATGAAATTGTGAAAGTACAGGTTGTTAATCAAGGGCTGATAAAATGCGACCGAGTTGAATGAAATTACAATGTGCATATTACCGACATAACACCTCAAGTTTCATGAAATTCAGAAGGTGAGCACCCTTCCAGGGATGGACGGACAGACATTGCCACGACCATCACAACAACGAAAACAAAAGCATAATGGCAAAAAAATAAAATAAATCAAACCAAAACAACAATGAATCCAAAAGCACAGTAAAGAATCCAAAACACACAATCGCGAACCCAGAAACACTACAACCAGTGTGTTTTCGCTTTGTGAAACGTGCTTTGTATTTATGTATCACTGTAAAATGTTTCCCTGATGACTTGATAAAAACAAGCACACACAAGTATGTGTACACAGTGGTGGGTGGGGACAGCCGATAAGATTGTGAGAGCTGTGCACTGTATACAACAGACACTGCGTGGGCTGGGAGTCTGAGGCCGAAACTAAACTAGTGCAGAAAAGCCAGGAGTCAGCGAACAGACCGTCCCATTCCCAAACTCCAGGAAGAACTTCAGGGTGCCAATTATATAAGCGGATGAGACGGTCTATTAGAAAATGACAGTCATTGTGTGGGACTGTCTTGATGCACTGAATCACAGTGCTAGTGAAGTACGAGAGCCTTACACACACACACACACACACACACACACACACACACACACACACTATATAATCAATAAAATAACAGGACAATTACCAGAACAAAAACAAAATGAGGCAGTGGAACACAAAATGGAGCTAGTATAGTGTTAGAAACACTAATATGCACTTGCCCTAAGAAATACTAGCCTTATGAGTTTATGGTCCTAAATATATCCTGCAGTATTAGATCAACATCAGGTTCAGCTGTGTGCAGGTTCTAAATTGGCCTCGCAAAAGGCATTAGGCGAAAAACTGCACAAGCTCATCACATCCTTATAATAATAATAAGTTCAATTTATATAGCGCCTTTCACAAACCCAAGGACACTTTACACAGGAGTTGCCAAAAGAAAAAAAAAAGCCACACTAGGAAGAGTAGTGTGAGGTAAAGAGAAGAGTTTTCAAGTTAGCTTTGAAGGACGAGAGAGTGGAACAGTCACGAAGTGATTGTGGTAACGAGTTCCAAAGTTTAGGAGCAGCAACACCGAATGATCTGCCACCCATAGACGCCAGTTTAAAATGTGGGACAGTCAGAAGATCTGAGGGAGCGGGAGGGACAGTGCAAACGAATTAGGTCACACCACGGGCGATTGCTCTAAGACAACGAGGGAGGCTCAGCCTCCTCTAAAAATGACGAACATCGTGTAGGATGAATTGTGCTAGGCTTATGTTATAGCCGACCTTATAACATTGCTATTTCAGATCCAGAATCATAGAAATATATGTGCTCAACCCAACTACAGTGCGAAATCATTCCGTTATAACTTTCCCCAGTTCGCCTAATGTGTGCGTGAGTTTTTCCCCCTCGTGACAGCGCGATGCAGCCCAGCCTCAGTGGATTGGGAGCTATGTGCTTGTCAATCTCAAAATGCAAGACGATTATTGGACAAATACTGCGAAAATGCCCGCCCACGGAGTCTCACGGATTCCCAGCCTCAATGGACTTCAACGGCATTTGGGAGCTATGCGCTTTTCAATCTCAAAATGCAAGACGATTATTGGACAAATACTGCGAAAACGTCCGCCCACGGATTCCCAGCCTCACATGGGAGGGACATGGCAGTTTCCGCGAGGAGACTGGTGATTGGTGAAAGCGGCCGGATATTTTCTTTGATTGACAGCTCGTTTCAACTATAGACAGGCAGCGGTACAGTGTTGCCAGATTGGGCGGTTTTAAGTGCATTTTGGTGGGTTTGGACATATTTTGGGCTGGATAACGTCAGCAGTATCTGGCAACATCAGTTCAGTCCCATGCGGATTCGCAAGTGCTGTGGTGTATTGTAAGAGATCGGCTTACATTTCGATTTCATTCATTACATACGGTTTCTACCAGCTTTTTTAGTTTGTATATATTTTCATTGTAAATGAAGTGTAAATATAGTGTTGTCAAGTTTGCTGTCTTAGTTCCAGAGATTTCGTTTATTTGAGTGACTGAACTTGAACTTGAGGGGGCTAGTCAGCTAGCAAGAAAGCTGCGCACGGAGGCCAAGCATTGCTGATTTAATTTTGGCGAAGCCATTTGCCAGTCTTCCTTTCGAGGTAAAAATTTAAATTAAAGAACAGGGTAGACCAACGCCTCAAATTGACTTGGTGAAAAAGGTCGGGAATAATACTCATTCCTTTCAGCTCTCCTGGTATGAGAAAGTGAATTGGCTCACAGCAAGTGACCCACATCAACAACAGTAAATAGGCTACTTTAGTAATATGTCATGGATGGACCAAAAATATAGAATCTATTTAAAATGTTTATGCTGAGTATATTATATTGGAATATATGTTTTTCTGGATATGAATTAAACACAGCTACAATTTGGAAAACATTTTTAAACAAAAACACAGCCGAGGTCAATTTTTAAACAACATGCCACAATTTTAAAATATAAAATGTTAAAATATACCCCTCCCCCCAACACCACCATCATGTATATTGGACAGTAGGCTAATGGGCCAAAAGAGAACCTGTTATTTCACAGTTTGTGACCCTGCCAACAATCAGCCAGATCAGAGGCAAGAGTATGGGCAAAACTGATGTGTTTTTTCTTTTAAAATCTGGAAATATCGTAACCGACCAGCCTCCCCTGTTTGAAAGACTACCAGCCGCCACTGGGTCACAGAGATAGGAAGGGGCGAAACCATGAAGAGCTTTATAGGTTAAAAGCAAGATTTTGTATTTAATCCGAGAAATAACTGGCAGCCAATGCAGTTGCTGAAGAACAGGAGTGATGTGAGCAGTGCGCTTGGTGAGTGTGAGGACTCGAGCTGCTGAGTTTTGGATGTACTGCAGGCGGTTGAGCAATGTGGCAGGGAGACCATAAAAGAGAGAACTGCAGTAGTCAAGATGAGAAAAAATAAACGCATTGACCAACATTTTGGCATCAGTTTCCAAGAGAAGAGGTCGGAGACGTGCAATATTGTGGAGGTGAAAGAATGCATTCTTAGTAATGAGTTTAACGGGGTTCAGGATTTTTATAATTTGGGAAGGACTTATAGACACGCCATCAACATCAATAGTGAAACTGGAGAAGTTCAGAACCTGTCTTTTGGTACCTACTAATAGAACTTCCGTTTTGCTAGCATTAAGTTTAAGAAAGTCCTTATGCAACCATTGCTTAAGGTCAGTGATGCAAGTCCTTAGCAGCTGAACAGAGGCTGTGGAAGGGGTGATAGTGATGTAGATTTGAATGTCATCAGCATAACAATGAAAGTTAAAGCCATGGTTATGAATAATCTGGCCTATAATACCATTTCCAAACAATGCATACAACACAGTGAGTTTTATTGACTGTGTAGCTTATAAACAGGTTTTTAATCTGTGTTTTGCCTTGCACACACCGAAGCTGATGAGTATCTGCCAAACAAATGCAATATGAACAGTCTGTGTTCTCAAATCTCCATGAATTGGTTCGAAAGCAGCAGGATTTGTATGGTGGATGTTCTACCGTACGATCCGAATAATAAACGGACATGTAAATCAGTGATACGCCGACGCTTAAAGCTAGACTGCCTTTCCGATTTTTCAAGTGTAGGTCATAAAAAGAATTTTCCCTGACCGAAAGCTACTGAATTCGAATCGCAGACTTAGTTTTATTAGGTTTTGTTGTTTAAATAGAACAATTAATGAATTTAAAGCTACGTGGCCCTAAATTCTCTATTTTTTCCTGCTTCACCATACAAGATACTACGTCATGCATCACGTGGTGGGCTTTCCCCGTTCACGCAAGGCATTGTGGGATACAAATTTGAAACAGGAGAGGAAAATGGAGGACGCGAGTATGTGAAAGATAGACTGCAGTAACGGAAAGCGAGAAGAAAAGACGTTGTGTTATATACGAAGGAAAGGAAATGCAGGACCAAACTAATAAATATCGGCGGTCAGAGAGCACCTCGGTGTGATCAGCTGTTCGTTTAGCGACAGAACTGGCAGTGCACGGTCAAAGGTAAACCTGCACAGCACACGGACTTCCTCTGTCTGCTTGACTGCGCGAAGAGAGCGATTTCATGCACATTATTTGCTTGGGAATCCCCTCAAATTAAATAACTACCCAGCCACAGAACGGCCTGATATTTTATGAGATATTACAGAAATAAAACATATGACCAAATTTCAGAAGGAACTTAAATTTCACTGATTTTATGAAATTAAAAGGTCATATAGCTTTAAGAAAATTCGAGAGAGTTTACTTATACTCCTTAATTATGGAAGGAGTCTACATTAGAGGTCTGCGCGGGTCGGATTTTTCAGTCCCGCTCCCGCCCGCATTGTGCAGTCATGCTCCCGCCCGCAAAGAATAATGATTTTCAGTCCCGCTCCCGCCCGCCATATTTTGCCCCGCTCCCGCCCGCAAATCCCGCATGATGCAGACATTCGCGTTATTTCTCAGGAAAGTTCTTGTCTTGACACAGCGTGATGGTGGCCCGCCCCCTACTTTGAGTGGATTTGAGCATAAATATCTACAGTTCACGTTTATTATTTACCTTGTTTCTGAATTCAGCATGTAGTGTCTCTAATAATAATAATAATAATAGTAATTAGTGCTGTCAAGCAATTAAAATATTTAATCGCGAATCGCACATTTTTATCACGAGAAACCATCGTAATTCTCCGATCAGCATAAAAAAGTGAATGGGCTTGCTTTGTACCAATGGTGGTTTTTTTTTTTATTGCAAAGCAGAGCTAGCAAGAGGAGTGAACTTCACTCTTCTTCCACTTCACTCAGTGAAGTGATTTACTGCTTGAGTTAGTCTACAGCTCTAATCAGAGAGACAGGTTACACAGTGACAGTAGGCTTGACATGCTTGATTATAATATAAAGTACACTATTATATTAACTTTAAGTTGTTCGTTGATAAATATTGCATTGAATCTAATCTAGACTCTACATTTTTAATGCCTTTTGGTTTCTTGATAATAAAACGAGCACTGTGATGATTTTTTTTTTTTTTTACACAAGAGACAAAAAAGAAAGTCGTTCCTTGACTAGCCTGTTTATAGCCGCTATAATATAAACTACCTTTGTTTACATATTTTCCACAGCATCTAAAATAAAAAGGCATGATGTGAAGTTCTTTAATTCATAAGAAAATTGTCCGTTTGACAAATAAATCACTTCAGGACGTACTGATTAATTTCGGGGTGGGTGATAACAGCAACTCATGTTCTGAGCCAGTACACCACCCTGTTGTTATTTTCTTTTTAACAGCACGCCTGGTCATGCTTTATTCCTTAAAAGTTACAAAAGTCAAAAGCTTATCCACATGACAGCAAATCAAAGATGGAGTCTGTGTCGGAAATAAAGTCTTACTGCCCGACATGTAAGCTAGCGTTAGCGTCAGAGTTTGAGGACTCACAGTTTGTTGCCCTTCAGGGCGGCGTGGTGCAGGAGGTTGAAGCCACGGTTGTTCTGCTGCGTAAAGTCAATATTGCGCACCACGGTCAGGATCTCAATAATGCTCCTGAAGTCCTTAGCGATGGCATCGTGCAGAGGTGTGTCCCCATATGAGTCCTGGAAATCAAAAAGAGAAAAGCCTTCATGCACTGAATTTACTAAATGAATCACACAAGAGGTGGAGTCAAATCAAATAACCAAATCAACTAGGAGTAACAATAACAACAATTACCACCCGCTCCGAGAAAATCCAAAATGGAAAAAAGTTACAAGCAACCTGAAATCAGGGTTGGAACATTGAAATGACAATATCTCATTTCATTATCTCTAGCCGCTTTATCCTGTTCTACAGGGTCGCAGGCAAGCTAGAGCCTATCCCAGCTGACTACAGGCGAAAGGCGGGGTACACCCTGGACAAGTCGCCAGGTCATCACAGGGCTGACAGAAATGATAGTCATTTAATATTAAGATCACTTCAGAGGGAGGTAAACTAGACAGCTGAAGATTGCAAGAAGACCAGGAGATTCTTTTGGACTAGTTTAAGATGAGCCTGTGCCCACTGTAGACTCATTCCTGTTCTTGACTTAAGCTAAGGTCAAACATAGCCGGTGGATCCGTGAGAACTGTGGCTGGGGCCTAACTTGGCCATTCCAGCAGATTTTGGGGGGTGATCTGTCGCAGAAATTTGGGCGGAATAAATCTGCAAATGAAGCCATGGTAGCTGTGACGGTAGACGCTGGTAAAACCAACAACGGCAGCGACGTATAGCCTTACGGCAACGTGTATGGTTTTCGTGGCTGCAGTATGATGTAGCCACGGCAAGACAAAATAAGCCACACCCCCTTGGCAAACTTTTCACTGTCTGCACAATGTTGTTCCGTGAACATTTTGAGTTCGATGGTTGTGACGGAATGCTACAATAACCCCTGGTAGCCCACGTAAGCCTCAAGGATGCCTTCACAGATGCTTGACCCACGGCAATTTTCAAGATGGCGAAACTTTCCAGGGATGGAAGTCACGCCCTCCCGCTGGTCAAGGTAGCTCCCCGGCTCTCGCATATTCCAACAGAAGGGCTCGTTACGCGAACCAGTTGACCCCTGGAAGGCTCAAAATCGTGTACCGGTGTCTACCATGAAGCGATTCTGGCTACATGAGACCTTACCTTTACAGAAGCAGAATCCGATATGGTCTTCTGCTTTTGTAGCCCATCCAGCTAAAGGTTTGCTGGGTTGTGCGTTCGGTAATGCTTTTCTGTGCACCATGTTTGTAAAGAGTACTTGAGTTAACATAGCCTTCTTGTCAGCTTGAACCAATCCAACCATCCTCCTCTGACCTTTCTCTCATCAACAAGCCATTTCTGAAATATCAACCTATCATGCCAAAGTCACCGAGATCGAAAGTGGCTTGTCAGCGTATGCCACCCAGCTAGTGTGTAATTAATACATTTGCTCCAAATATATATGAATAGCTTTGGCATTCAAATGTTGATGGGCAACATCTTCCATTAATGGTCAGCTATTTGTGCCTGATTGCTCAGTTTACAGACCAACCATTGAGGCCAATTGACTCCGTTTGAAGGACAGTACCTGGAAAAATAAAGTGCCATTGCTTTAAAGAGCTCTTCTCCCATGAGACGCTGCCAGAGGACTGCTGTGTTCCTGAGTTTTGGCAGAATCAGCTTTTTAAAGCTGCTAGCTACAGGAAATTAGATCTATCGGCCTATCGAGCAACGTATGCTTATCTCGCTACTTTATCAGAGTGAGCCGATGAACTACGTGTGTTCACTTTGAAACTCTTACTAGCAGTTATATTTTGCCTTGGGATGCTTGCTGCATTTTTGTTTATCTGCCAATATTGTCATCTGTATCGCGTCTTCCATTTCGCAATCAACTTATTCTGAAAGTCACCTTTGTTAATTTTTTTTGTTGATTCCATGTGTCAACATCTGGATATGATCACACCTGTTGTATCTTGTTTGTGGTGGTCGTATTGTTGGCCAGAGTGTTTTTATGCTGGTTTTTTTGGTTATTGTTTTTTGCTTCTACATGTTATCGAATGTTCAAACGCCAGAGACTCTCCGAAATGTGTCCCGGCTGCAGGCAGATGATGTGGTTTAATCAGGAGGTATGCAGCTGCTCACCCTCCTGACCGGGTTTACACACTGTTGTTGGTACATTTGAAGAGTGGATGTGATTCAGAGGCTCCGGATAAAAATCCTACTCCTATTCATTACGCTCAGAGGTGGACAGTAACGAAGTACGTTTACTTGAGTACACTTTTTGAGTATCTGTACTTAAGGGGTTTTTTTTTTGGAAACTTGAGACTTTAATTTCACTACATTTAAAAGACAAATATTGTACTTTTCACTCCACTACATTTCTATCAAGGTCCTCGTTACGATGAAGCAGCTTTGAAAGTGGATGCGTTTTTCTTTTCTTTTCTAAAACGTGATTGGTTTTTTCACAGGTGACCCTGAGACAGCCGATCAGTAATCACTCGGGTCATGTCGTGTCCATAGACTGGATAAAATCAAGCTCAGTGATTTCCCAGCAGCTTTATTTGAACACGATCAGTTGATGGCAGAATGGAAGGAGGCGGTTCTTCTGGGGAATGCACGCACCCATGGCCATACCTAGAACCCATGTTTCAGTTTTCTGAAAGGATTAAAGAGTCGTTTCGTTTTAAATGTTTGCCGAAAACAAACCACATCACGGCCTACAAAAATTTGCTGTCCAACCTGTAGAAGCATACTGAGGTATTGTAAGATTGTGTGTGTTCTCGTGCATAGCTGTCCTGAGCTTTATGACCCTTTCACACCCTGGTAAACGTGCATAATCGCGAGAACATACTCTTTTGTTTTCTCTGTACCTTCTAGTTTCGCTGAAACCACATTCCTGGTTCCTCCTGTTCTAGGGGGTGTATGGTCTGCTCTTTCATGTATAATAAAAACGACTCCTTATCTGGCGAGTTGACCTTGTGCCCCCGAGCCCCTTACTTATCTTGTCACGCAAGCTTCTGATGTATATAAACCCTGCTCTTTCTGTGTATCGTTGAGCAGTGCCTGAATAAACCAGATTGATTTAACTCGTGTGGTTTGTTTTAACCCTGCTCCAGAGCGCTCTTACGTCAACGCATCTGAACTGAGACAGACACAGGTTCTAACAATTTGGTGACCCCGACGTGATACTCTCAATCAGGTAAGACATGTTTGATTGACTACCTGGTTGGCAGTAGTTTCGTAGTGTCCTACGGAGGACAGTTTTCCCTGGTTCGAGTCCAGGAAGAGCGCGCTATACAAATTTGTACTATATTTGTTGTCTGTTCCTCTTCAGATCCGTTTGTTGTCATTGTACGATGGGAAGCTCGTTCCCTAAGCCTGCGCCAGGGGAAACCCCGGCCGAATGGATGACTAGGTGCGGTTTCGCTTATTATGTTTCTCCTTGGCTCGATAATTTGGCAGGTTGGACCGAGGCCAACCCTCAAATTCCTTCATATCCTCGCCGAGGTACTTTCGATCCTGGTTATCTTGCATCGGCCCATCGCATGATTTATGAGGGATTAGGGGACCCCGGATGGGATCGCCCGTATATGCGGGAAGGATATGCCAAATGGTATGATATGAAGAAGATTTGGGATAATTTTAAACAGGCTTATACTCCCCGTTCAGTCCTGAAATCCATCCCGAAGCCTCGGGCTGCACCCGTCACCAAGGAAACGGAGGAGGCGGCGCTAGGAAAATCCAAATCTCATTCTGCTCCTCCAGCCTCGTTAGACAGTAAACCTCCGCCTTATAGTAAGGCTGGAAAAATTACTGGTAAATCGTCGTCATCTGTAAAAACGATTCCTAAAATTTATCCGTCCTTGGCTGCTGTGTCCGCATATCCCCCTCCCGTGGTTGACAGAGGGCAGCGTCCCGGAGGGATAAAGGGTGCGCCTGCATCAGCCAAGAACGGCAAAGACGAAGAAAGTAGTGACGATACCGATGATGACACTGATGATGACGATTGGGATAATCCCGATGGTGTGGGTCCAGACGCCGGCTCGCGTCCTTATCCGCCACAAAACGCTGCTTGTGTATGGGTTGCAAAGCGCAGTGGTATTGATATAACTCCCCCGTCCCCGTCGGCTCTTAAGGACATCATCTCGCTTCTTCCGTCACCCGATAAGCCCTTGCTTTTTGTTGATCAGTTAATTAATGTTTCTCGTAACTGTCAGCTAACGGGAGCCGACTACCGGTTTATTCTGCAGAATAAATTAGGAGGCGCATACGATGAGACGGCCCTGTTAGAAAACGTACAGGTCCTCCGCCCCGTCAACGATATTGCTGTTAATGTTAAGGAGGAATTGCCTCCGGTAGGGGAAAACGGTCGCCCTCGCCAGCGCACCGTGTCTACCTTCTTTTGGAAGGACACGCCGAACGCACTGCAGCAGCTTCGTGAGCAGTTGACACGATACCTGCTCGCCTTAAAACAAGCAAATAGAGACCTGTCACAGGTCACTAATTGCAAACAGGAGCGTTCTGAGCTGACGTCGGCTTTCTGGAAGCGCTTTGGGGAAGTTTGGCAACATTTGGGAGGTCTTGAACTTGATTTGGCAAACCCGAACCCAATGTTCTTGTCCACCTTTCTGTCTAATTGTCGCCCCGAAATACAGAGCGTTTTAAAACATCACTGGAGTGACCGGAATAATCTGGTCCTCCGTCAGGCCGGGGAGCGGGTGCGCACGCTGGAGAGCGATGGTCTTTTAGACTGTAAAACGAATAAAGCATGTTTATCCGTCGTGCCGGGCGGACGAGCGGAGGGACGACAGGAGAGGGGTCGCCGAACGGGACCGCGCGGCGGGGGAGGGAGGAGAAATGGAAAGTGCCACTATTGTGGAAAAGAGGGGCACTGGATAAGAGAATGTCATGCGAAACAGCGAGATGAGCAGGAACGCGAGAAACCCGTCATGCGCGCCGGTTCAAGCCCCACAGGGCAGAGAGATCCTGCCCGCCCATAGGGCTGCCCTCAGAGCGATGAAACCCCGACCGTTGCTATGTTAAATCTTTTATTCAGCTCCCCTCTTAACGAAGATCTTCCCACTATTGTTTTATGCCTGGCAGGGACTGAATATCCTTTTTTACTCGACACCGGGGCTACCATGTCCTCAGTGGGGAGGGAATATGCGGGTCCTTTATCTACACGGTCTGTAAGCTCTGTGGGAATAGAAGGGGTTCCTTTCCATTCCAGTTGCACGCCCCCCCCTTTCTGTCACTTGCGCCATTGATCCTTTACTGAAGTTTTCTCACTCTTTGTTTGCATGCCTGATTGCCCTTTTAACCTGCTTGGACGGGACCTCATGAGCCTCCTAGGGCTCTCTATTTCTTTTAGTGGCTCACACATGGTTGTTGACATACCAGACGACACTTCGTCGGCTGCTCTTGCCCTCACCTCCCTTTCTCTTCCCCATAACCTTCTCAATGCTGCTTGTGCCGTTACCCACCTCACACCCTCTCTTTCTGACCTTCCAGCTTCTCTTTGGGCGGAACATAAGGACGAGGTGGGCTTTGTTAACTGTACCCCTTACGAGGCGGTCATTAAACACTCTTCGCCAGTATATGTAAAACAGTACCCCCTTTCCCCAGCTAAACTGTCTGGCATTGATGATGTTCTGTGTTCTCTCCTAGAGCAAGGTGTGGTTGTTCCCTGTGTCAGCCCTTATAACACCCCAGTGAATCCGGTGCAGAAGCCCAACGGCACGTGGCGTTTCACCCAGGACTTGCGTAAGATTAATGAGTTAATTATCCCAGTCGCCCCATTAGTTCCAGACGTTCCCTCTCTTATGGCCTCGATTCCGTGTGAACATGCGTTTTTCTCTGTGATTGACCTCTGTTCTGCCTTTTTCAGCGTCCCTGTGGGCCACGACACGCAGCCCCTGTTCGCTTTTACGCACAGGGGAAAGCAGTACACATGGACCAGGTTACCCCAAGGATATGTCGATTCCCCCGCGGTTTTTACAGCCGTAGTGAGGGACGCCTTGGCCGGTTTGTGCCTCCCCTCGGGCTCCTCCGTGCTCCAATACGCGGATGATCTTCTGGTAACGGCGGAGGACGAGGACCTTTGCGCTAAAGCCACACTCGCTCTCCTCTCTCTTCTGGCGCAAGAAGGTTTCAAGGTCTCACGAACTAAGCTTCAGTTCTGCCTCCCCACTGTTCGATATCTGGGTCACGATCTCTCCCAGGGCTCCCGCAGGCTCAGCCCCGAGCGTGTGCAGGTCATCCTAGACACTCAGGTGCCTGCCACCAAACACGCCCTCATGGCTTTTCTGGGACTTATCAATTACTGCCGCCAGTGGATTCCTGACTGTTCCACCTATGACAAGTGTCTGCGCTCTGCAATTCTGCACTCGGACCCTTTGACTCAGCCCCTGGTGTGGTCTGATGAGATGCTGACGGCCTTCAGGGCCTTGAAACAGGCTTTATGCTCGGCCCCTGCTCTCGGACTTCCGAATTACCGTTTGCCGTTTCATTTATATGTGTGCAACCAGCAGGGAACTGCGTCTGGGGTTTTGGCGCAGGAGCACGGGGGGGGTATGCGGCCTTGTGCGTTCCTCTCTAAAACTCTTGATTCTGTGGCACAGGGCCTCCCTGCTTGCCTCAGGGCGGTGGCTGCATGTGCTGTCATGGTCACGGACGCTGAACGGCTGGTTTTGTCTCACCCGCTCGTTCTCCACACCTCACATGATGTAGTGCACGTTTTAAAGAACCTCAGTACCCAGCATTTATCTGCGCAGCGTCGCTCTGGATACGAGTCTATTCTTTTGGCCACCGAAAACCTTACTGTTAAGCCCTCCTCCTCTTTTGATTCTCTCGCGCACGCGCTTCAGCGCCTCCTCAATTCACAGGATGATTTTCTTCCTTCTGAAACACACGACTGCATTTCTAGCATTCTTTTCGAGACAAGTATCCGCCCCGACTTACGCTCCACCCCGTTACTTTCAGGTGATTCGCTGTTTGTGGACGGCTCGTGCTCACGCCCCTCTGACGGCGTTTTCGTGTGTGGTTATTCTGTGTGCCGCCTTCCTGATGAAACTGTTGAAGCTTTTTCTCTTCCTTTCTCCTCGGCTCAGGCTGCCGAACTATACGCTCTAACCCGTGCATGTGTTATTGCCCAGGACACAGACGTCACTATCTACACTGATTCACGTTACGCTTTCGGCGTTGCTCACGACTTTGGTCGGATTTGGGCTTCGCGTGGGTTCACCACTGCAGACGGTAAGCCCATTTCTCATTCTTCGCTTGTTACTGATTTAATCACCGCCTGTCTTCTCCCGCGCTCTTTAGCCATTGTTAAGACTCGTGCTCATTGTATTGGGGACTCTTTTGAGATCAGGGGAAACTCTCTCGCCGATCGCATTGCCAAAGCCGCGGCTGCCTCCGGTGTTTTTCCGCCTTCGCTTACTCTCTCCCTGGTCTCATCCAGCCGTATGATTAGTGCCGTTCTTCCGGACATTGACTTGATCTCCCTCCAGGCCTCCGCTTCGGCCTCAGACAACCATTTCTGGGACTCATGCGGCGCGCAGCCGTCTGACGGCGTTCGGATCGATGCTCAGGGCCGCCTTTGTTTACCTAGACATTGCACTCCATTTCTCGTCCGCGAGTTTCATGGTCCCACTCACCGCGGACGAAGGGGGGTAGTGGAGGATTTATCCAAAATATTTTGCATCGACAAAATACACACCGATGTACATCACATTCTAGACAGATGTTTAACGTGCGCACAGAATAATCCATCTAAACCAGGCGCGGTACATCAGCACCTTCCCATACCTGACACGCCGTTCCAGGAATGGCAGATTGACTTCACTCACATGCCAAAGCAGGGCCCCTTTAAGTATCTTTTGGTCATGGTCGACAAATTTTCACGATGGGTGGAGGCTTTCCCTTGCGGGAAAGAAGACGCTCGCACGGCGGTAAACAAATTGACGCAAGAAATCATTCCGCGTTATGGCCTCCCGGTAGGGATAGACTCTGACAAAGGGACGCCGTTCACCTCTAAGGTGACACAAGAACTATGTAAGGACCTAAAAATCCATTGGCGTTTCCACATCCCGTACCATCCACAATCCTCCGGCATTGTGGAGCGCGCAAACAGAACAATCAAGGGTAAGCTGCGTAAAGCCATGCAAGAAGCTGGTACTAAAAATTGGGTACAAGTTTTGCCTTTAGTTCTCGCTGACATGCGAATGACCGCTCAAGTGGCCCTCGACAACCTGTCTCCGTACGAGCTCGTGATGGGCCGGCCTTTTCCTACACCCTGGCGCAGAGGTATGCAGGCTATAGGAACGAGTGATCTTGATGTACATCTCAGTGAGTACGCCGTGGGTCTCATGCGGGTGTTGGATGAGTACTGGACGAGACTAAATTCCAAAAAGCCTCCCATTCCTGAGGCACCCACTCACCCCTTTGAGGTAGGGGATAAAGTGTTGGTAAAGAAATTTGCGAAATTAGGCGCTCCTTTGGAGGAACCGCCCTACAGTGAACCCACGGATGTGCTCGCTGTAACTCGAACGGCTGTACTAACTGACCTTTTTCCACAGTGGATCCACGCCAGCCGAATCAAGAAGGCTCCAATAGTAAATTGAATCTATGATGATGATGTCTAACAGGTTTTTGTGTTTCAGAAAGTTGTTGTGACAACAGCTGACGGCCTTTTCAGGGATCCTCTCCCCAGCATCTGGAATAATCCGGTTTCGGCTGATCTACAAAGAGGGGATGGTCGGTGAGTCCTGCAGACTTCTGGGCTAAAGAATCTGAAAGACACGTGAGCCTGGGCTACCTTCAACTATCTACATCCTGTGGACACAGAAAGAACAAAGTCAGTGACCAGTATGACTTTCCTTCTGGTATTGGTCTTAGCGCTTGGAGCAGGGAATCCCGCTCAAGCCAGCCACGAGGACAACGTTTTTTGGCGATTTGCCAATTGGACTGCTAAACAACATACTAATCAGTCTTGTTATGTCTGTCAATACGTTAGAGTCTAAACTGTAGTTATACTCTGTAAACAAAGTATAAAAGAGGGGATTGTAAGATTGTGTGTGTTCTCGTGCATAGCTGTCCTGAGCTTTATGACCCTTTCACACCCTGGTAAACGTGCATAATCGCGAGAACATACTCTTTTGTTTTCTCTGTACCTTCTAGTTTCGCTGAAACCACATTCCTGGTTCCTCCTGTTCTAGGGGGTGTATGGTCTGCTCTTTCATGTATAATAAAAACGACTCCTTATCTGGCGAGTTGACCTTGTGCCCCCGAGCCCCTTACTTATCTTGTCACGCAAGCTTCTGATGTATATAAACCCTGCTCTTTCTGTGTATCGTTGAGCAGTGCCTGAATAAACCAGATTGATTTAACTCGTGTGGTTTGTTTTAACCCTGCTCCAGAGCGCTCTTACGTCAACGCATCTGAACTGAGACAGACACAGGTTCTAACAGGTATATAAATGTTTTATTCCAATAGAAAGCTTGCAACGAAGTTGTCTGTGCTTTTAGAGCTAGCGATAACGTTGTAATAGCTGTGCAGTCTGGTTATTCAAATGACTTTCTATGGATTTGCCCGCCAAGTTGCCGTCGCCTTGTCCACGGCTAACGTTAACACATAGCTAGTTAACTTGGACACTGTTAGTTAGCATGTAAAAACGGAGTTACGCTAACATGAATAACGTCAACTTATCTGAAGTCCTTTCAGAAATATGTTTTAGCATAATCTTGCCAAATAAACAATGTAGAAATCTCTCTTCTCTTGTAGCGTTCGCTACCCAGTATGATTTTGAGTTTGAAAAGAGTTTGCTAGCATGTCAGGTGGAGTTTCACTGACTAGCTAGCTTAGCGTTAAACCACCATGATGGCACAGCATGCGTTCATTTTGTGAATTCACATTTCTGTCTTTGGTAACGGCATTAGGTTTTGTAAGCGTTGTGGCAATAATACAACGATGTGTTGACAGAAAATGTACTTTTAATACTTAAGTATTTTTAAAAGCAAGTACTTCAGTATTTTAAGTAAAAATTTAACTGTACAATTTTCACTTGTATCGGAGTAACATTTGACCAGTAGGATCTGTACTTTGACTCAAGTAATGAAGTTGGGTACTTTGTCCACCTCTGATTACGGTTCACTATATAGACTGATCTTTACATTACAGGTGGGTAATAAGGGAGACCTTGCACCAAATACAGATAACACTTACTTCAAAGAGCGCAAGAATGCACCATTATTAATTGCTGTCGCATGAATAGTCAGAATGTTAACAATATCGGCACTGCCAGCAAGAAAATCCTCGCAAGCAGAGATATTTCTTATTAATTTATTTGATCAACTTTTCCTTCTCTGATGTGTGAGACCGACTTAATTAAATTAAATTTTTATATACAGTGCCAGTCAAATTAAAAAAAAAAAAGTTTGTACACCCCTACTCATTCATAGGACTTTCTACACTGCAGAACAATACTGAAGACATCAAAACTATGAAACAACACATGGAGCATATGATAAATAAAAACGTATTAAAATATTTCATCTTTTAGATTCTTCAAAGTAGCCACCGTTTACCTTGACGCTTTGCACACGATTAACATTATCTTAACCAGCTTCATGAGGTAATCACCTGGAATGCTTTTCAATTAACAGGTATGCATCGTCAAAAGTTAATAAGTGCAGTTTCTTGCGTTCTTAATGCAGGAGATCATCAAACAGTAAATGGTACACTAAATAAAAATACAGTAAATAGCCCTATTTGACAACTGTAGTAATCCATATTATGTCAAGAACCGCTCAACTCAACGCTTAAGAGAAACGACATCCATCATTAGTTTAAGACAAGAAGGGTCTTAATTAATAAAATAAAGAAAAAACATTGAATTAGAAGGTGATAGATATCCATCCATTATCTGTAGCTGCTTATCCTGTAGAGGGTCGCAGGCCAGCTGGAGCCTATCCCAGCGGACTATGGGCGAGAGGCGGGGTACACCCTGGACAAGTCAAACACAGAGTACATATATCTCTCCACAGAATATGAGCAATCTCATGCTCTGATTGGCTACTCTACTACTATAAATCAGCTCATATACCGTGAGTAGAGAAAAACAAAAAGGCAGAGCGCATCTAGTCAGAAATGATCAAGAAACAGAAATATCGAAATAAAAAAAATATAGTTCTCCCCCACTCCCAATATCACCTGTTCCATACTCCAGCCCAGTCAGTGGCGGTAATGTACCTTTAAGTTGGTTTGCCAACCACCAAAAAAAGAAGGGGAAAAAAATGGCAGACAGCATTACTGAACCAACCAAGGACAAAATAAATACATATATATATTTTCACCTTCGAATTCAATGTTACCTTTTTTTCTTTAAATTGTGTACATATTTATTGCGCGTGCGCGCGCACAAGCATCTAATATTGGAATATCTTGAAAATTATTTTTTTCATAATTTAATTCAAAAAGGTAAACTTTCATATATTCTACACTCATTACATGTACTGTAAAATGAATTCAAATCAAATCAAGTTTATTTGTATAGCGCTTTTAACAATAAACATTGTCGCAAAGCAGCTTTACAGAATTTGAACGACTTAAAACATGAGCTAATTTTATCCCTAATCTATCCCCAATGAGCAAGCCTGTGGCAACGGTGGCAAGGAAAAACTCCCTCAGGCGACATGAGGAAGAAACCTCGAGAGGAACCAGACTCAAAAGGGAACCCATCCTCATTTGGGCAACAACAGACAGCCTGACTATAATATTAACAGTTTTAACAGGTATAACCCTCAACTGTCCTCATAGGGAATTATTTCAAGCCTTTTTTTTTGTTTGTTTTCATTTTGATGATTACGGCTTATAGCTCATGAAAATCAGAAACCCGATATCTCAAAATATGAGAATATTTCATTTCGAGTTGGAGTAAAACACAAATACCATGCATCTCTCAGTCTAGTTCAGTACACACAACCACAATCGTGGGGAAGGCTGCTGACTTGACAGTTCTCCAGAAGATGATCATCGACACCTTCCACAAGGAGGGTAAACCACAGAAGGTCATTACTGAAAAGGCTGGCTGGAAAAGGTGCACAAGCAAGAGGGATGACTGCAGCCTTGAGAGAATTGTCAAAAAAAAGTTGATTCAAGAACTTGGGAGAGCTTCACAAGGAGTGGACTGAGGCTGGTGTCGGAGCATCAAGAGCAAACGCCCACTCGTGATATATTCATTCACCACGAGTAATGAATAAACTAAATAGCTTCACGCAACCACGTAATATCCTCTCTTCTTGCCCTCATTTATATATTTTTTTAATAATCAGCCAATCCATTGACAGCAGCACAACGCATACACAAATCAAGAGTTTCAGTTAATATTCACTTCAAACATCAGAATGGGAAAAATTGTGATCTCAAAGTGTGACTTTCACTGTGGCATGGGTGTTGGTGCCAGATGGAATGGTTTGACTATTTCAGAAACTGCTGATCTCTTGGGGGTTTTCACACACACACACCAGTCTCTAGAATGTACACAGAATGGTGCGATAAACAAAAAACACAGGGTGAGCGACAGTTCTGTGGGTGGAAACGCCTCGTTGATGAGAGGTCAGAGGAAAATAGCCAGATTGGTTTGAGCTGCCAGGAAGGATCTAGCAACTCATAAGCGATCACTCTTTACAACTGTGGTGAGCAGAAAAGCATCTCAGCATGCAACAGTAGACGACCACATTGGGTTCCACTCTTACCAGCCCAGAACAGGAATCTTCGGATCAAGAACAAGCTCCTATTAAAGTAGCTGGTGAGTGTATACCTCCACTTCGAATTTGAACAACACTACAGTACAAAGCTCACACATAGCGTATATTGTGGTAATATGTGGCGTGGTTAAGCAGGGAACAAAATCTGACATGGTCTATGCCTTTGTACAATACGCAAAAAACAAGGCTGGCATACATGCGTTTCTGTGTGCATTCCAAAACTCCTTCATGGAGCCTTTCCACTCCAGCTGAGCCCCTACAGTTCAAGTGGAAAATGTGGAACGCGAGGCTCAGAACAGAGCAGCTCAGCAGTGCGAGTCGAAATCAGCAGCGTGTCACTACAAAGCCTGAGAATGAATTCAGAGGATGGGCTAATTTGCTAATTGTCCCTAATGATGCAGATAAGTCAAAGAAAGCACAGCATGTAAAGCCAGTTTTCCCAGCTGAATCAGTCATTTCTCTTTTTCTGCACTTGCACTGATAAAGGGTGAGATAGACAGAAATGCAGGCAGGCAGATAGGTACTGTATGTGGAAGAGTCGAGAGACAGACAGACAGATGGATAGATAGCCAGAGAGCGAGTCAGATTTTTATTTTATACAGAGCTCTTAAAGTCAGTTGCCTCCAAACATTACTGTTTTCTACACTTGCAGAAGCAATCCAGAGGGACGGTATGCGTGCATTTGTGCACGTGTACCTGCAGGTTGACATCGGCAGAGTGCTCGGTCAGTACCCTCACTACGTCAGTGAAGCCCTTGTTGACAGCAATATGGAGCGCTGTACACATGGAGTTGTTCAGTAGGTTGACGCTGGCCCCTTTGCTCAGGAGGAGGCGTGCGATTTCAGCTTGGTTCCTACACACACACACACCATAAATGCCAAGATGAGCTAATACACATCTGAACTTGTTTTACCATAAAAAACAAAGACCGAAATGGCTCGGCACAGACAAACACAACACTGACACCCAGCTTTGCCAAACTATGATCAAATCAGTGGAAACCATTGCATATGGCGGAAAGTCAGTTTGGACAAATAAAAGCCTCCAAAGTTTCTCCCTGCAATCAATCAATCCATAATAACTGATACAAATGCAAGCATTCAAAGTCCAGACTAAAGACGAAGGTTTTGTTACCCAGTGTTTCTGTCTCATGTTTATTTCTATCTAATAAAAATCCTAACAAATAAAATAAGGTCACAGCAAATACAGTAGGGTCCCAGTACTACATGCTTGGCCCCCTAATCATCATTAGTATAAATACGCAGGTGATTATAGAAAAATCAGGCGTGCTGATTGGTTGAGAGATTCGAACCATTTCTCGATAATCACCTACAGCAACTCGGCAAAATGGTGGCCAGTCGCCGTCACCCCCTAAGTGAGGAAGAATTACACATTATGAAAAAGTGCTGTTCCTAAAAGCACTAAAGATGCTACGAAGTTTGGTCTAAAACTATTCAAAAAGGTAAGGTGGAATTCTGATTTATTTTACCCATTTCAAAACAAAGCGTTTTGTACGAATCGGTATAGATAAGTGACGAGCCTGCACGCACCTTTATTACATCTGCATGCCGCTTTTCAAGTTGGAAATATATATATTTTTTTAATTGCAATTTTTTTTTAAAGGTCCCATGGCATGAAATTTTCACCTTCTGAGGTTTTTTAACGTTAAAATGAGTTCCTCTGACCTTCTTAAGTCACCCCAGTGGCTAGAAATTTCATAATGTGTAAACCAAACTATGCCCAACATTTGAGAATGGCGCGTCAAAACGGCGCGTTGATAAACTCTTCCCTTTACTACGTCAGCAAGGGAGATGATCCCCACGCCCCCCCCTCTGGATTCCCACCCACTGTATGGATTGCCCCGCCCAGTTGTAGTGAGGAGACCATAGAGGACACAACAACATGGCACCACCTAAGCGAGCGAAACATGGAAATTGCGCTGTACATGGATGTGACAACACAAAGAGTCTGTTTTTACTGCCGACGGGAGAGCCCCTGAAGACGCAGTGGCTTAATTTTATTTACTTCAATAATACGCCGTCGAGTCTACCTAAGACGGTGTATGTTTGTCGGAAGCATTTTCCTGAGGAATGTTTCCACAACTTGGGACAGTACAGGGCAGGTTTTGCACATCAACTGTCACTGAAGCCTGGGTCCGTACCAAGCATCCCTGCCGCATCAGCCACAAACAGCGAACAGGTAAGTGTATAACTGTTGAGTCGTTTTGCCGTGTTTTAAAATCGGTGCCACGTTAGCCTTGCAATGGCTACATTAGCTGTGCAGCTAACCGCTTCCTGCAGTTAGCCAGGTACTCTGTACTACAAAACCAAAAAGCATGCAGCATGCTCTGTTATAATAGCCAATCAAAACAGTTTTTACAAAGACACCCACATTCTTTTTTTTAAGTCACTCGTTCATTTTATTTGTTTGTTTGTTCAGTAAAAACCCAAACATTTGTTGAATTTATTTTATTTCCTCGCGTCGCACCTTAATGACGTCAGCGCGCGGTATTTTTCCCTTCGCGGTTTGTTCCTTCTCTCTTGCCATAGTAAGACACCCACATCCGCTTGTTCTGACCCACTGGAGGTAGCGTCACAGTGCTGTTAGCCAATCAGAGGTAACACGTTTACATGTCATGAATATTAATAAGACCCGCCTCTACCCTTCCCCGCCTCCTGCTTCTCATTAGCAAAACGACGCACTGGGAAAAGCGCTGAAATGGGGCTTTCTCCCAGGAGGCTATATCTACGTGCCGAGGGTTCACTTCGAGAAAGGCTGCGGATATAACATCCGGAAACCTCCACGAGCCCGTTTAAAGCATCAACAAACCACCATGCCATGGGACCTTTAAATAATCACCTGTGTATTTATACTAAAACAATTACCCGCCTACTTGTTAATTAGGTGCCTAACATACAATAAGGTGCCAGCACTTTGGATGCTTGGACCCCAAACAATAACAGTAACAAACAGCCTTTAAATAAAATGCAGTTCACACAATACAAGACCCTTTTAGGATTATTATTCACCCGAATGCTGTGTAGTGCAGCGCTGCATCTCCATCTTCGTCCTTGGCTTCAATGCTACCGTTGGCCTGCAGCAGGACCTTCACTACTTCCATATGGCCCTGGTGAGCAGCCACCTGGAGGGCCGTCTTCCCTTGGTTCTTTATATCCACCTACAAACAATCAGTCAGTATATAAAGAGCATCAGTGTTGCTTACTGAGAACCAGGAAATGACTAAGATTAAATCACACACATATGAGCCTTCCCTAAAATGTTGCCACAAAGTTGGAAGCACAAAATTGTCGAGGATGCCTTTGTATGTTGTCGAATTAAAAATTTCCCTTCACTGGAACCAAGAGGTCCAAACCTGGCTCACCATGACAATGCCCCTGGGCACAAAGCAAGCTCTATTAAGACATGGTTTGCCAAGGTTTGTGTGAAAGAACTCAAGCGGCTTGCACAGAACCCCGACCTCAACGAATGCCTTTGGGATGAACTACAATGTCGACTGCACCCTTGGCTTTCTTGCCTGACAACAGGCCTTTTTTTTTTTTTTTTTTTTACACACTTCTATTTGGTTTGCCAAGGAAAACCTGGTGAACATGGGGATTGTAAAGCTGTTGTCATTAGGCAGGTTTCAATAATTAACTATATAATGCACTATATGGCCAAATGTGTGGACACCTGACCGTCACACTCATATGCGCTTGTTGGCCAGTCTTATAATCCAACCTTGGCAAACCATGTCTTCGTGCACCTTGCGGCATGTTGGTGTAGCGGTTAGCACTGTCGCCTCGCAGCAAGAAGGTTCTGGGTTCGAGCCCAGTGGCCGATGGGGGCCTTTCTGTGTGGAGTTTGCATGTTCTCCCCGTGTCTGCGTGGGTTTCCTCCGGATGCTCCGGTTTCCCCTACAGTCCAAAGACATGCAGGTTAGGTTAACAGGGGGTGGCCTTGGGCTTAAGTGCCCTTAAGCAAGGCACCTAACCCCCAACTGCTCCCTGGGTGCTGTAGTATAGCTGCCCACTGCTCTGGGTACATGTGTGTGCGCGCGCGTGCCTTTGAAACTTCCTTTCGCTGGCTACCTGTTGCAGCTCGTATCAAAATTAAGACATTGGTGCTAGCTTACCAGGCAGTCAAGGGGTCAGGTCCAGCATACCTTCAGATCCCTACTCTCCACTACTACTGGTCACCTGGCCCCTCCTCGTCTCCACTCCTGCCCAGCCCGCTCAAGACTGCTGTCTGTTTTGGTTCCCCATTGGTGGAATGACCTTCCCATTGAGATCAGAACTGCCGACTCCCTGACCGCCTTCAAGCGCAGACTGAAGACCCGTCTCTTCAGGCTGCATCTTTCTCCCTGCTTCCCTGTCCACAGTATAATCGCATAGCAGTCTTGACCAACCCAGGCTGTGTACTGTCTAGCCTGGGGTTAGCCACTGGAGTTTTATTTTTCTCCAATTATTCTAGTTGTACTTTGTCAGCTCATTTATATGGTTGATTTGTTTTGTTTTCCATGGCTGATTGCTGGTACTTCAGCAGAATATTACAGTTAGTATTATTCTGTCATTTGTTCAGTTGGCACCAGAACTTTCTTGTCTAGAAGTTCAGCACTTCTTGTACCTGACGTTTGCATTTGTTGTATATTGCTCTGTAAAAAAAAAAAAGCGCCTGCTAAATGCATGTAATGTAATGTAATGTAATGTGATTCCAACTTTGTAGCAACAGTCTGGGGAACAACATGAGTGTGATGGTCAAGTGTCCACAAACTTTTGGCCATTCAGTGCACTACATACAATGTGCGTGTCATGGACACTTGAAAAATATCATCAGTAAAGATGTTGGAACATGGTTTATAAGTTAGATTCTACTTCAATATGGATTTGGATTTGCTTTTGTATGTAAAGGATCTTAGGATTTTACTAAAACATTCGAAGTGAATTTATAATAAGATTTATAACAATAATACGAAGACATAAAATGTCCATCAGGACAAAGTATACCAGATTTCAGCCTGACTGGACTCACAGTTCAGTAAGAAACATTCATTTGAATTCTGGAGTTTGCTCTGGTTTTTACTCGCTGTGTTCTAATTTACACTCATTCTCTGAAACCTGTGATTTTACTGGGATTGGTTTCTGGAATGGCCAGTATATTGGATCCTTTATAATTATAAAATTGTAAATGGGGGGACCATAAGATGAACTATGATGTGCGATACTGGCATACAATGGATTTCTGTTCAGTTCAGTTAACGATGTTCATATCAAACATTAAAATGAAGAAAAAAGGGTCATTAGTGATTTTAACGATGACATGGTTGCTGGTGCTAGATGTGCTGGTCTGAGTATTTTAGAAAAACTGCTGACCTGCTGGGATTTTCACATATGACACGCTCTAGAACAGCGTTTCTCGACCACTGGGCCCCGGCCCATTAGTGGGCCACGAATTTTTTTCAAGTTTGAAGCCAAATACTAAATAGTTCAGGATGTCGTAGTGTCCCAAATCCAGTAGCTGTACACTTTTCAAGTGGAATAAATACATTTGTGGGTAAATTAAGAACAAGCAGCCTTTATTTTGGCCACATTCTTCCTCTGTATTTAACACACACATGTGCACGCACGCAGAGAGAGAGAGAGAGACAGAGAGCACATGCGCTGAATAAATAAATACGTTTGTAGGTAAATTCTATGGATCTGTGATGCCTACTGGAAGAGAAGAGCAGGGCGGATTGAGAATCGAGCGGCTGTGGTTTGTTTACGCCCGATACTAAAACTTGTAGCGTTCTAGCAACCGTCGCAAAGACGCTGACAAAAAGCTCAGAAGTTCCTCCTTACCCGGGCAAAAACGATACAGGATTTATCTTGCAGTGTCCTGATCCCCAGATCTTTAACCCAGCCACATATAAAAAGTTGTACTCCTCCATGCTCTCCCAGGTTTTCATCTGTTTGTCCGTGTAGAACGATGTCTGCAGCACCAGGTAGTCTGAGACGTCGGGGAACTCAACGGATGGATAATTTTCCAACTCATAACGAATGAATGAATGACTTTATTTAAATACAATAAGTTGATTAGCAGAGCTGATGGGGTCGTGCATGTACAGATACAAATAAGTACAAATACAAAAAAAGACTAAAAATATGCACAATCTTTAAATCTTCAATCCCTTCTGACTGAGAACGCCCTGCATGCATGGTTTGGCTTCAGGTACATCCATACAGTTTTAAATACAATACCTACAATTTAAAAAATGTTTACTGCATTTATTTAATTCCTGGGCTCCCATCTGTAACAGGGAGTGATGTTGCATCCCATTAATACACTTTACAGTAGATTATTACATTCTAATAGAAAAGATGAGCCAAAATAATTGGGGATCTTTTTTAATGGGCCTCGACTCATTACAAGTATGAACGGGTGGGCCATAAAGCAGAAAAGGTCAAGAACCCCTGCTCTAGAATTTACACAGAACAGTGTGAAAAACAAAAACATCCTGTATGCAGAGCATCTGCAGGCTGAAACACCTTGTTGACGAGAGAGATCATACATGTAGGAGGGCGACCAAGCTGGTTTGAGCAGACAGGAAGTCTATAGAAACTCAAATAAGCACCCTTTAAACCGTGGTGAGCAGAAAAGCATCTCAGAATGCACAATATATCAAACCTGAGGTGCATGAGCTACAACAGCAGATGACCACATCAGGTTCCAAGTCAGCCAAGAATCATGGGCACAGACTCGCCAAAACTGGACAGTTGAAGACTGCAAAAAGACCAGGGTTTTGGTTTTTCCCCTAATCTTCAACTGTCCAGTTTGGGTGAGCTCATGCCCGTGATAGCCTCAGATCCTTGTTCTTGGCTGAGAGGGGCGGAACCTGATGTGGTATTCTATTATTGTAGCCCATCCACTCAAAATTTTCGTGTTTTGTGCATGCGGAGATGCTTTTCTGCTCACCACAGTTGTAAAGAGTGATTACACACACACACGACTTACTATATCCTTCGTGGCAGCTTGAACCCATCTGGCCATTTTCCGCTGACGTCTCTTATCAACAAGGCGTTTCCACACACACCGAACTGTCGCTCACGCTGCGTTTTTTGCAGCATTCTGTGTAAACTCGAACCCAAACCAGCCCATCTGTTACCAACAACCATGCCATGGTTAAAGTCACAGAGATCACATTTTCCGCATTATGACGTTTGATGTGAAAATTAACTGAAGCTCTTCACGTGAATCTGCACTGTGCTGCAGCCACATGGTTGGCTGATGGGATAACTGCATAAACAGGCAGGTGTTCCTAATGAAGTGGACAGCGAGTGTCGCATTTCAACAAATTTGGGGTTGGCTAGGTGAAATCCCGTCACAGTTTTAATCGCAAACCGGGTTCCGAAAAAAAAAATACAGACAAACAAAAGATAAAACTGTTTTCTTTTGAAATAAGTCGCATTTTTCCCCCCATACAGTACAGTTACAACATAGCAAACCACGACACCCACCTTATCCGGATGTTTCTGCACTAGTTCACGGACTTTAGCAGCGCTGCCGTGAGCAGCCTCGATGACCAGGCGCCCAGGGTTATCCTGTTCCGTGGACTGCGACAGCAGCTTCTCCAGGACTGAAATGACTGTGGCTGAAAAAGACAGATAGAAAGAGACACAAGAAGACCATTTCAGAAAAATTAACAGATGTGGATGGATAAAAAAAAAAAAAGTAGTTTCCTTTTCTCAGCCCAAAAGCTGAACAGATGGTTAAATGAGTCAAAATGTCACCGTGCACTAGCGGCCTGCATTTTGCTCAAATGTCCTCAGCACCTTGTCTCATGTGGGAAAGAAAAAGTGAGTTCGCTTGACATGAAAAGCAATGAGGAATGAAGTTATATAAACTTGGTTTAGGAAGAACAAAGTCGTCCGTCCATCCGGCCATCCATCTCCAGAGGGTGGGAGCACTTATGGGTGAAAAAGGAATACACAAACAGGGTTTTTTTTTGTTCATCATACCAAAAATAATAATAAAAACAAGAATTAACAACTGGGTACATTCAGAGTAAAAGAAGAGCAATGCATTCATGTCAAACTGCAAAACCAAAAAAAAAAAAAAAAGAGAGAAAAAGAGCATGAGAGTCGTCGTGCATTTAAACAAGCGGCGTGATGAATGGGAATGCAGCTGTTCCCAGCTTACTTCTTGATTCGCTTGGATTCTCAGCAGTCATCAGATTGGCATCCACCTCGACAGGCTGAGCCGAGAGGCACGCAGGGTTAAAAGTCCACGTTTGTCCTCCAAACGCCACGCGCAGGTCACCATCCGCATACACTTTCAAAACCTTGCCAACCTGGCCCAGGGCCTGATGAACACACACATCGCAGTACGTCAAAACCTGGCCCTACTGTTAGTTCTGTTTTATCCAGCAATCCTTTGTCTAATACTTGCTGTCTTTTTCAACTCTACCTGTTAACTCTTACAAAGAAAATCACACACACACCCCTAATCTCACCTGGGAACTGAAAACAGAGCATGTGACGTAGGTAGCAGTCCTGGTCAGCTTAGGATAGAGGATTACTGAGCAGGTTTCGTCACGGGCACGTGTTTAACACGTCTGTGAATTTAAATACGACTTTACGGTCACCTTGAGAATTGCCAAACGTACAGGATTAGTCCACTGAGACTGAAACAGCAGCGAGGTGGCTGATAAGTTCCCTGAATCATGTAATCCTGTTTTTGCTCAAGCGCAAGACAATAAATGCCCCATTAACACCTTCTCACGAGTTATCTAATCATTAATCTAATCTAAAGCTTCTCGAATAAAAAGTACATCACAGAGTAACTTAAACCTTTCCTGTTAAAGTAGGAACAACATCTAGTGTGTACACCTTATAATTAGCGATCAAGCACTTATAAAATGAATACAGTACATAACTACCTTTTATACTTATTAATACAATAATGTCATGCTGAGTGAAATAAACCTGCAAAAAGGAAATCGTGACGTATTCGAGTACGCTGCTAAGTATATTTGGCACACAATTTTATATCAATTTTAGTGATGCAGATTCATTCTGTACACAAGGAACATGAACGAAAAGCAAAATGTCTTTAAGAAAATATGAAGTTTGTCTTTACGTTCAGAAGAAATTCGAAGGAATTAACCTTGGCTGAAAAGTTCCACGGGTAAAAAAAAAAAAAAAACCAATGACATTTAGTCATGGCACCCTACCACCTACTTCCCTCTTTTATTGCTATAACAGCAATGCAAGGCATGGCATCAGATTTCTGATGAAGCCGTTGTTGAAACTGAAATAAATGCTTTGCCAATAAAGCCTTTTATCTTTGCATATTTAACTCTCTATATACAGGACTGTGCAAAGGTTTTAAGCACCCTTTTTTTTTTCCTCCCCCCCATACAAACGTGCTTACAAGTCTTCTATTTTACGACTTCTACGTTATCGAGTCGGTACAAAAACATTTTAGAGTCCAAACGTTCATTTTCCAGCACAAAATTAAATCTTACGGGGGGAAAAAGTTTGTATCTGAGCAGCATATTATACAAGAGAGCACTTTTCAGATTAAAACAGAAAACATAAAGAAGGCTGCTGGGTTTTGGTGCGAAATGAAGAAGGGAGTGTGACAGTCAAAGTGTGCAGAAGAACTGTGGCTGGTTCTGGAAGATGCTCAGTAAAGCCTTGGTCACAACCGGCCGTACGTGCTCCTACGGCCGGTCTACGTGCAAAAAACGCAAGAAACGCACGGACGGCGCGCATGTGACGTGCTGATTTTCGAGCCGTAGACCGGCCGCAGAGGTTCTTTGTCATGTCAAACAAACTCTACGGGCGCTTACGTTTTTTTCAGGTTGCAAGACAAACTTACGGCCAACGTGCGTCTTTCTCCACGAACAAAAAAAACGCAGTGATTTGGGAAACGCCAAAAATCGCACGGCCAAAAAATCGTACGTCCGGTTGTGACCTAGGCTTAAAACCTACAGCTCATTTCCTTATCAAACTGCGCTCACTGTACCCGAGACTACCGTTTTGTTTTTAAAAAGCAAAAGGTCGTCTCATACCAAATATTGACTTTCATTTATTATGGCTTACTGCCGTTTTTTTTTTTTATGTTGAAACATTTAATTTCGTTATTTTTTTAAAGCCATCTTTGGTCTCCAGCATTTCTTTACATGTGCTGAAGACTTTTGCACAGTACTGTATGCATCTTGTATTTTATTTATATTTTTATTTGCCCTTGCTTCCCTCTGCTGTCTAAGTCACTGTTTTGTTTCAATGTAATGTATAGTCATGGAGCACTTGCCAAGAGAAATTCCTTGCAAATTAAATCTTTACTTGGCCAATAAATCTAAATTTTAAACCAGCTGATATTCCTTTTTAATTAACGAGCTTTACTTAACGTTTTTATGATGGTGGAACTGATAACAAAGAGTGTTTCGCGGACGTTTTTCATGTCATGTGTATGTGTATCAGGACTGAGGAAACATACAGGTGCCATGCTGTCAGTCCATTCTCCATGGCCGGCCTGTAGCCTCTTCACAGTCTCGAGGTCATCCAGTACCCTCACTAACTCACCGACTGCAAACGTATTCACCTAAAATCATTTAGAAAAACAGACAGAGATACACAAGCTTGATCAGACAAGCCAGGCCAACCCGAGGAAAGGATCCATCATGGGACAAGCAACTTCTTTAAATACCAATCAGGTGAGACTGACTAGGGATTTGGCTAATCGCTGATGCAGCGTGTACAGCCACATGCATGGACGAACAGTCATTGTGGCAGGGGGCGTTGCCAAGCATCGGTTTGTGAATGGAGGGTGGGGTCAGGGAAGGCGAGTGGCAAAGTCAATGCACCTGTTGTCAATTCATGTTGTGTGTGTGTTTGTTGCGGTGATGGTGGAGGGTAGAAAAAGAAGGAGAAAGGAGCTCTCCTGACCAGAACATGTGTGCGCGTGTGTCTGAATAGTGAGTGAGTGAGTGAGTGAATAAATGAAGCTGAAAAGCAATCAAGTGTGCGCGAGCATCATCTCCCGCCTGCCGTGCTTCAGTACTCCACCCACATCAGGGTTTACTACAGTCATGTTCCATTTACTGTACTAAGGGCCTGACGTTTATTCAGGCCAGGCTTGTAGTACTTGAGTCCGACTCGTGCCTTAATTTTAAGGACTCGTGACTTGACTTGGACTCGTGCATTAACTGCATTGTAATTTGGAGACGAGGACTCAGATTTTTTTCTTTACTTTTTGTAGCATGCCATAATAATTTGGCATAAGATATTTATATCTACATTAATTTTATACTAATTTCATGCAAGAGTGTCACACCTGCATCAGATAGACTCTGGGGCGCGCTCCGGACAGCGCACGCGCCAAGCGGACTCTCGCGTGCGCCGTAAACGACTCGCACCTGCACAGGATTAAGGCGCAATCAGCGTGCCTGTATAAAAACTGTGAAAATGTGCTTACTTCGCGAAGTATTGAGTTGCATTGCTGACACATTACCGAGCCTTATTTCCTTGCTTGGTTTCCTGGTCTCTGATTTCCCGTTTCTCGTCCAATTCTGCAGAGTCTACGGTAGCCTGTTTGTGCCTCACTCGACCTGTTGCCTGTTTCACCGTTTTACGATTTTGCCTGCCGTTCTGGATTGCTTATGTCTTCACTTGTATTAATAAACACACCTTCTGCACTTACATCCGTCTCCCAACCATCTCCGACAGAATACTTCGCAGTCCCTGACAAAGAGAACGCACATTCACCTGTTCATACGTCACATTCAGGAACAAACTAATGTTAATGGCGCTGAAACAGCCACCGTCAAACGGTGCGGTTGGAGTCTTGTTCTCTGAATCGACTCGAAATATTGTTTAATGACTCAGACTTGAACACTGGGGACTCGAGGTCGAGTGACTTGACTACAACACTGATTCAGGCCTTATGTCAAGAACATGAGCACTTGTCTTAGTTGAATTCTTGGGTAAACAGCATTTCATTGTAGTCTTTCAGCAAGACGGAGATTCAGGGTACTGTAACATGAGAAATGCGCAGGGAGCTGCTTGATCCACTGCTCACACAGGATATTATATCATAAATCCGACTGAAATCAAATGAAGGTGAGAGGCCCAGGATGAAACAGGAGATATATTTAATATCCTTGCCCAATTGGGAGAAACAGGGCAGCTGTAAAACATACACAGTGTAACCCAGCCTCTCCCGCTGAGCATTAAATCAATGCCTTTTTTTTTTTTTTAAAGCTCTTTCCCAGACATCCATACTGTATGTACAACGCCAAAAAAGGATTAAAACAAAATCAGCCGTTATGTTTCCAGGAAGTACTCATGTGAAACCATGCGTCTTCATGATTATAAAAAGATTGGATCACATATTTAACAGACATTCTGTTTGAATCCCACTTTATTGGTGCACCTTTTTTGCAACTACATTTTTTTTTTTTTTTTATTATGGAGTTTCTATCCAAGGTTTTTGTCCAAAAAAAAAAAAAGTGTCCATTTAGCTTCCTAAAGACTTCTTTGCTCAGTCCCACTGAGGGAATCTTTAATAATTCTACAACAGTGGCTCGCTCTCTCTTATGCATTCCAAATACATATGGAGGGAAAAAAAAAAAAAAAACGTTTCCTCAAGGTTTCTTTGACCAGCCAGGAGTTCTTTGCATTTTCCATGTGTACATAATATACACTTGCCCTGTGTCCGAAATCACTCACTACTCACGACATAGTGGACTATATAGTGAGTTCGCCATTTTGTAGTGCTGTCCGAATGTATAGTGAGAATTATTACACCCTATATAGTGCACTCATAGTATCCCACAATGCACCGTGAAAAGTAGTGTACAACCAACCGATGGTCACTAGCCAAGCAATATACCATCATGCATTGCACTTGTGCTAAAAGAAAAAAGGGGGGGGGATTGTTGGGGTGAATGGACGGAGGAAGAAACATTATAAACGGGCATTCATGTGCAATTAAAAATAGTAAGAGAATAGAAAATAAGCTGAATAGAATAAGACAGATAAAATACAAGAATAAAAGTGACAGTGCAGAGCGAGGAATTAATCAAAAGTCCCAAATTTGATTGAATAAAAGGCAGCGGCAAAGAAGAAAGTATTCAGCCTTGATTTAAAAGGACTGAAAGATGCAGCAGATACAAAGTACTTTGTATTTATTAAATGTGGGAAATACGCTCAGTATAATATATATTTATCACAAAAATACATGTATGTATTTATTATTTTGAAAACCCACCAGCCGACTGATCTGGCACGTTTTAACTGTACGACAGTAATGACGTAAATAACGGCGTGACGGAGTAGTGTCCGAAAGTATTTTCATTTTTTTAAAAGATATTTTTGGGGGCTTTTTGCACCTTTATTGGATAGGACAGTGTAGAGACAGGAAATGAGCGGGAGAGAGAGACGGGGAGGGATCGGGAAATGACCTCGGGCCGGAATCGAACCCGGGTCCCCGGATTTATGGTAGGGCGCCTTAGCCACCTGAGCCACGACGCCCCAAGTGTTTTCATTTTACCAATGAGCTCACTATATAGTCCTCTATACAGAATTCCCTAGATAGTGAGCAGGGAGTAGTGAATGAATGAGTGAGTGATTTCGGACACAGGCTTGATGTCCAAAAGCATGAGGATACCCCTCCTTTTGACTGAGCTCAGGTGTTTGTCATACCAATTGCTAACAGGTTCATAAAATCAAACAGTCACGCAGGCTGCATAGACAAACACTGGCGGTAGAAAGAAGAGCTCAGGGACTTTAAAGGAGATACGCAGATAGACTGGTACCATAATTCAAAAAAGTGCTTATTTAAGGAGTTAAAGGCATTTTTGAGACAAAGTCGGCAAACAGTCTTATTTTGTCAATTCGGGTGTGCCGAATTCACATCTGCAATATGCCGAGCTCTATCTGACCTCTGTTGACCTCTAGAGGTCATTGAACTTTGGGCCTGTAAACGTCTCAGCTGAACCCAGTTTCTCAGCTTTCTAAGGAATGAAATGTACTAAAATAATTAATGAAGTTAGCAAATGGCCTTGTTTGTTAAATGTTTGGGTGCTGAATTCATTTTTCATTTGTAAAACGACATATGACCTCTGATAACCTCAAGGTCATTAAACTTGGCCTATAGGCCTATGCATTTAACGGCATTTTTAAACTGACTTTACTCCCCCAAAAAGAATATGAACAGACAAAAAACAAATAGAAAGGAACAAATACAGCATTAAATGCCAGTCCATGTACATGTGACTTACTTTTCACAATGAGAATGCCTAGGCGATCACCTTACATAACATTGCATTACATTTAGCGGTTATTGTTTATACAAAGCTACTGAAAAAAGGACAGATTCAGCAGCAGACAAAATGTGGGGGCATACAGGGTATACAGGTTAATCAGGGTTAGTATATATGAGAGTTTTTTTCTTTGTTGTTTGTTTTTTGTAAAGGCTTTACCCCGTTTAAAACAAAACAAAAAACAAACAACAAAGAAAAAAACTCTCGTATATACTAACCCTGATTAACCTGTATACCCTGTATGCCCCCACATTTTGTCTGCTGCTGAATCTGTCCTTTTTTCAGTAGCTTTGTATAAACAATAACCGCTAAATGTAATGCAATGTTATGTAAGGTGATCGCCTAGGCATTCTCATTGTGAAAAGTAAGTCACATGTACATGGACTGGCATTTAATGCTGTATTTGTTCCTTTCTATTTGTTTTTTGTCTGTTCATATTCTTTTTGGGGGAGTAAAGTCAGTTTAAAAATGCCGTTAAATGCATAGGCCTATAGACCAAGTTTAATGACCTTGAGGTTATCAGAGGTCATATGTCGTTTTACAAATGAAAAATGAATTCAGCACCCAAACATTTAACAAACAAGGCCATTTGCTAACTTCATTAATCATTTTAGTACATTTCATTCCTTAGAAAGCTGAGAAACTGGGTTCAGCTGAGACGTTTACAGGCCCAAAGTTCAATGACCTCTAGAGGTCAACAGAGGTCAGATAGAGCTCGGCATATTGCAGATTTGAATTTGGCACACCCGAATTGACAAAATAAGACTGTTTGCCGACTTTGTCTCAAAAATGTCTTTGGGTGTCACAATTCTGGATTTTGGTACCAGTCTAAGAGCCATGGCCTCACTTTTTGTTTATAAATGCCTTCAGACCTCGAGAATGGCACAGGAAAAGTTTTAAGCGCTAACAAATCTAATATAGTAATTTTTACAATTAAAATGATTCACATAGGTAGCGGTCTGAGTGAATGACCTTGACATCTGTGACATCACCACAGGAAGTCTATCGGTCTCATCGCCATTTCCGCTATACTAAAACACAGAGCTGACTGCAACTCCGATCCTCCATTTTGAGCTAATTTATCGCCATGCCACGTAGATGTGTTGCTGGCCGGTGCAGCAACACAACAGAAGATGGATTTACGTTGCAGTCATGGCCCAAGAATGTTCAAACTGCAAAGATTTGGATGCATTTTGCGAGAAGTTCACGGGCACATTGGGCGTCTACGAAGTGGTCTCTCCTCTGCACATTTTACTGAAGACTCATACGAGACCTCTGATCTGTTGAGGAGCATTGGATACAAGCCCGTATTGAAAGAGGGTGTAGTACAGTGCCTTGAAAAAGTATTCATACCCCTTGAACTTTTTCACATTTTTCCACCTTACAACCACGAACTTAAGTGTTTTATTGAGATTTTATGTGATAGACCAACACAGAGTAGCACATAATTGTGAAGTGAAACGAAAATGATAAATGGTCTTCAAAATTTTAAACAAATAAAAATCTGAAAAATGTGGTGTGCATTAGTATTCAGCCCCCCTGCGTCAATACTTTGTAGAGCCACCTTTTGCTGCAATTACAGCTGCAAGTCTTTTGTGGTATGTCTCTACCAGCTTTGCACATCTAGACACTGAAATTTTTGCCCATTCTTCTTTGCAAAATAGCTCAAGCTCAGCCAGATTGGATGGAGAGCGTCTGTGAACAGCAATTTTCAAGTCTTGCCACAGATGCTCAATGGGATTTAGGTCTGGACTTTGACTGGGCCATTCTAACACATGAATATTCTTTGATCTAAACCATTCCATTGTAGCTCTGGCTGTATGTTTAGGGTCATTGTCTTGCTGGACGGTGAATCTCCTTCCCAGTCTCAAGTCTTTTGCAGCCTCCAACAGGTTTTCTTCCAGGATTACCCTGTATTTAGCTCCATCCATCTTCCCATCAATTCTGACCAGCTTCCCTGTCCCTGCTGAAGAAAAGCATCCCCATAGCATGATGCTGCCACCACCATGTTTCACAGTGGGGATGGTGTGTGCAGGGTGATGAGCAGTGTTAGTTTTCCGCCACACATAGCGCTTTGCATTCAGGCCAAAAAGTTCAACTTTGGTCTCATCTGACCAAAGCACCTTCTTCCACATGTTTGCTGTGTCCCCTACATGGCTTCTTATGCCTATCTTTCAACAATGGCTTTCTTCTTGCCACTCTTCCAAAAAGGCCAGATTTGTGGAGTGTACGACTTATAGTTGTCCTGTGCACAGATTCTCCCACCTGAGCTGTGGATTTCTGCAGCTCCTCCAGAGTGATCATGGGCCTCTTGGCTGCTTCTCTGACCAGTGCTCTCCTTGCTCGCTCTGTCAGTTTAGGTGGACGGCCATGTCTTGGTAGGTTTGTAGTTGTGCCATACTTTTTCCATTTTTGAATGATGGATTGAACAGTGCTTCTTGAGATGTTCAGAGCTTGGGATATTTTTTTTATAACCTAACCCTGCTTTAAACTTCTCCAGAACTTTATCCCTGACCTGTCTGGTGAGTTCTTTGGTCTTCATGATGCTGTTTGTTCTTCAGTGTTCTCTAACAAACCACTGAGGCCTTCACAGAACAAGTGTATTTATGCCGAGAGTAAATTACACACAGTAGGACTCTATTAACTAATTAGATGACTTCTGAAGGCAATCGATTGCACTGGATTGTATTTAGAGGTATCAGAGGACAGGGGGATGAATACTAATGCACACCACATTTTTCAGATTTTTATTTGTTTAAAATTTTGAAGACCATTTATCATTTTCGTTTCACTTCACAATTATGTGCTACTCTGTGTTGGTCCATCACACAAAATCTCAATAAAAAAACCTTATGTTCGTGGTTGTAAGGTGGGAAAATGTGAAAAAGTTCAAGGGGTATGAATACTTTTTCAAGGCACTGTACCAACAATTAAAAGAAAAGAAAACTACAAGAAAAGGAAAGTAAGTTCGGTTGCACCAGTTCTCCCGGAGTGTGAGCGAGGGTTGTTGGTAAAACCCGGGACTGAACATATCGCTCAAGCAGTGACCTCCCCGCGGTTGTTGCTAAAACCGGTGATGTCCCGTTCCGGGTTTTAGTAATTGCCTGAGCCGAGCAATAATGGCGGAGTACTCAGTATGGAGAAAAGGGAGAATGAGTGGACCAGCCGTCTGATTTCTCCGTTGGATATACTTGCCTCAGCAGCAGTATCTCGCCTTTACGTGGAAGAAGCGAATGAACGTAGAACTGAACGAACAACTGAAAGTCAGATAGTTTCAAAACAATCGGCCACAAGATCGGCCTTCAAGAAACAAGAACACAGACGGGTAAGATGAGACTCTCATTTGGATACAAAACCACAAAAACAACACTCATTGTTTACCTGCATTCAGATCAATACGTGTAACTTGCATTGTGTGTTTAAGTTACCGGTATAAGATTATTTAATTTGCTTCAGAATGTGATCGTCTCAGTTCATCTGATTATTTAATTAGCCTTTTACGTTTTATCAGTGAAAACGCATGCATGTACATGTATGTTGCAGAAGTCACAACACCTGTTTTAATGAGAGTCAACCCACAATCAATAAAGTCAAATCAGTCTTAGTTGAGCAAGTCGGTAACGTCTTACTTTCATCATAAATTTTTATTTATATGACTTTGGTCTATAGCTGTCAAAGGCCTTAGCCTTAAAACCGGTTCCCGCTGTGATGTCACGCACTCGGGGCTGGCTGGCTCAGTGGGGCAGCTCGAATGCCAACTTTGCGGTCGATTTTAACTTGCAAAAATATATTCTTTTATTCCCATTTAAGCAGCATACGAGAGTCAAGGATGGAGATACTATCCACTCAGATATGTATTTAAAAATAAAGGTTCTGTGTATCCCCTTTAAACATGGCGCTGTCATACACTAGGATGCCACCTTTGCTACGAGTCGGTGTGTGAAATTTCTCCACTGCTAGATCTGCCCCAGTCAACTGGAAGTGCTGTTATTGTGGAATGGAAATGTGTAGGAACAACGACAACTGCTCAGCCACCATGTGGTGGACCACAGAAACTCGCAGAGCACAGCCACAGAGTGATGAAAAATCGGCCATGCTGTTACATCACTCACTGCAGACTTCCAAACTGCCTCTGGAAGCAACATCAGAATAAGAACTGTACATCAGGAGCTTCATGAAATGAGGTTTCATGCCTGAGCAGCTGCACACAAGCCTAGGGTTACTATACGCAATGCCAAGAGTTGGCTCGAGTGGCGTGAAGCGCGCCGTTGCTGAAATCTGTACCAATGGAAACGTGTTCTCTGGAGTGATGAATCATGTTTCACTATCTGGCAGTCTGACGAACAAATCTGTGTGTGTGGTGTGTGCCAGGAGAACACGACCTACTAGAATGCATAATGCCAACAGTAAAGTTTGGTGGAGGTTGCTATTCAGGGTTTGAGCCCCTTAGTTCCAGTGAAGGATAATATTAAATGCTACAGCATACAAAGTCCAGGTTTTTGGAATGAGATGTCCAAGCTCATACAGGTGTGATGGTCAGGTGTCTACATACATTTGGACATGTAGTGTTTTTAAGAGCATAAAGGTGTACAGTACATTTTAGAGCTATCCATCATCTATCTAAAATCTCTATATGCCACTTGTGAGATAACTGGAGAATTGTTTTGATAAATTCGGGTTATTGAGGTTTTTCACCTGATGTCACAGGGTCACGTGACGCCCCGGTGTCCGCCATTTTGAAGGTCAAGCTACATACTAACGCTGCAGACAGAGAGGGAGAACCAGCTTGAAAAAAAACGTGTTACAGACACCGGATCCAGTGTAAATAGCTGCCGGAACGCGCTCTGGCTTGCTCCCCCTCAAATTAAGCAGCGCACTCCGGCTTGCTCCCGGAGTGCTCCGGCCGAGGTTCCGGAGCGCGCTCCGGCTTGCTCCCCCTCAAATTAAGCAGCGCGCTCCGGCTTGCTCCCGGAGCACGCTGCTTAATTTGAGGGGGAGCAAGCCGGAGCACGCTCCGGCAGCTATTTACACTGGATCCAGTGTAAATAGCTGCCGGATCATAATTACAGTAAACTAGTAAATCCAGTAAAGGAAAAACTTGAGACTGAAAGGTTTTAACAGTCATCCAAATGACTGAACGTAAACATTGCTACAGGAACATACTAGCTATGTTGTTGACATTAGCTAGTGCTAACAGCTAGCTGCTAGTACACTGCTCCAACACAGACACCGACCCTAATAATACAGTTCTTGGTCATTGCCTGGTAACAGCAAATTTATAACGGGCCATGTCTCAACAGACTAAGAAGTTATTTCAATGACATTTAATAACATTTTGTTTATCCTGAGGACCGAAAGTAAATGAAAATGTGAACAAACCTTAGCTGTAATCAGATGGCGACCACCGGCTCCAGGGACGACCCGCTGATGTAGGCATGTTACCCAGCCTGACACAAAATATTTGTAGGCATCCAAACTCTTATACGCTTTCAGATCAATACCTGTGTATGGCGATGGGTTTTTAACGACATAGGTATACAGATCATGTGGGCCGAAGTCCGGTAAAGACGAGGGCTTCGTGTACTTCCGTACGTCAGTGAGCGATCCTGGTGGAAGCAGGTAAACGTCGTTCTCTAAGCCTGCTAACCTCAATTTTTGCAAATACCTCTCCCTCTGCTCGCCCTGTAAATGCCCTACGTCGCTGGATAGTGAAGGTGTTTTCTGCATCTCGCTCCTTTTTAGGTTTTTCGTTTGTCGCCTTCCTCGCATTCAAACTGATTCGAGCCGTGACGTCCAAAATGGCAGCCTAACGATGCATCACATGACTTGGTCACGTGGGTGAAAAACCTCAATATAATAAAAAGATCACCACATGTTGGCTTGAAGAGATGAAGTTTATCTTCATGTTGAAAAACTTGCATTTTTCTTATGAAATACATCATGGATCTGAGTGACATTTAAATAATATTGGCTGGCTTTGAGTGGTATATCAGATATATTTCAATCAGCTAGCATGATATTGAATAAGTTGAAGACGGAGTTCAATATCCTGCTAGCTGAACGGAATACATCTGATAGACCACTCAAAGCCAGCCAATATTATTATTATACATACACACACACACTTCATATCAGCATTCGCAAAGGCCAACGCTAGCTTACCCGTGACCCGGTGCTGTTAGCGCAGCAGTCCAGTTAACTTCTAGCTGGTCTAGTGTTAGCGAAGGCCAATGCTAGCGCAGTCAAGCCAATTATTATTATTATTTTTCTTCCCTGTCTAATTTACTTAGTTACTTTTAAAATAAACAACTACACACAACGGAGTGACCTGGCAGCCAAAATTCTCTCAAAATCTTCCGCTTTTAACAAACCAAACCTAGCGGCCATGTTTGTTTACAAATGTCATTGTCGCTCACTAACGCGGAAGTTTTACATCTCCGATGTGTCTCTTTTCCAGTTTTTCGATGTCCATTGGTATGTTTTTCTCTTGTAAACATGTGTGAAGAATATACAATGAAGTTCTGGTAGCCTTCCGAGTGTTTAGCACGTCTTCGGTTTCAGTTTTTAATTTATTTATTTAGTGCTTTATTATAGCATAGCGAATCCTAGCAGAAGCACTAGATTAGCCTCGTCTTCTCTCTTTCCCGGCGGACAATGAAACGATTGTGCGCATGCGCAGCAGAAAAGTTCGGTCATTGGATATTCGCATGAGCTCTGACGTGGAATGTCGTGTTGTTTTGACAGCATGCAACATGGCAACAATATTGCACGCTCATTCTCCATTGGGTCGAGTGGCGTAATACATGGAGGATAAGCGATATGATAATATTGCATGCCATCAATAAACCTGCTAGAAGGGAATAGAGTACATGTTTTTATTCCATGGAAAAAGTGTCCTGAAATGTATAAGAATTCCTGATATTTCACTCCGATGATGTCACTCCCAGTGTTTTCCCGCTGACTAGACGTGCGTTGTCAAAATGGTGAACTGGTTCAAAATGAAAATTCTTTTGATTAACTTGCTTTTTTTTTCCCTTGTGGATGTGTCCATATAATCTAAAGAACATTGTGTGATGGAGCGAAGATATGAAGTTTGTCTTCTCGTGTTGAGCATATGTTCACCACTTGAAGCTAAATTTCATAATTGTGTTTTATGTATAAATAAACAGACACGACTCAAAACGGCACAGTCAATGTAAATATAGAACATACTGGATCTATAGTATGTCCTCTTACGATTTTACAGATTTTATGTAGAATCAAAGTCAAACCCTAATTACTCATTCTAATATTAATTTTAAAAAAAAAAAGACATGTCTTCAAAGTAATGACCGATGATATTTCCCTTTAATTAGTTGAGCGGTTCTTGACATAATATGGATTACGACACTTGTGGAATAGGGCCATTTACTTATTTATTTTTATTATTTACTATTTGATCTCACATTAAGAAGGAAAGAAATTGCACTAATTAACTTTTAACGAGGCACACCTCTTAATCGAAAAGCATTCCAGGTGACTACCTCATGAAGCTGGTTAAGATAATGCCCACGGTGTGCAAAGCGTCATCAAGGTAAACGCTGGCTACTTTGAAGAATCTAAAATATGAAAATTTTTTTGAAACACTTTTTTTTTGTTGACCCCATAATTCCATCTATGTTCCATGTGTTCTCTCTCAGTTTTGATGCCTTCAGTATTGTTCTACAATGTGCAACCCCGATTCCAAAAAAGTTGGGACAAAGTATAAATTGTAAATAAAAACGGAATGCAATAATTTACAAATCTCAAAAACTGATATTGTATTCACAATAGAACATAGACAACATGTCAAATGTCGAAAGTGAGACATTTTGAAATTTCATGACAAATATTGGCTCATTTGAAATTTCATGACAGCAACACATCTCAAAAAAGTTGGGACAGGGGCAATAAGAGGCTGGAAAAGTTAAAGGTACAAAAAAGGAACAGCTGGAGGACCAAATTGCAACTCATTAGGTCAACTGGCAATAGGTCATTAACATGACTGGGTATAAAAAGAGCATCTTGGAGTGGCAGCAGCTCTCAGAAGTAAAGATGGGAAGAGGATCACCAATCCCCCTAATTCTGCGCCGACAAATAGTGGAGCAATATCAGAAAGGAGTTCGACAGTGTAAAATTGCAAAGAGTTTGAACAGATCATCATCTACAGTGCATAATATCATCAAAAGATTCAGGGAATCTGGAAGAATCTCTGTGCGTAAGGGTCAAGGCCGGAAAACCATACTGGGTGCCCGTGATCTTCGGGCCCTTAGACGGCACTGCATCACATACAGGCATGCTTCTGTATTGGAAATCACAAAATGGGCTCAGGAATATTTCCAGAGAACATTATCTGTGAACGCAATTCACTGTGCCATCCGCCGTTGCCAGCTAAAACTCTATAGTTCAAAGAAGAAGCCGTATCTAAACATGATCGAGAAGTGCAGACGTCTTCTCTGGGCCAAGGCTCATTTAAAATGGACTGTGGCAAAGTGGAAAACTGTTCTGTGGTCAGACGAATCAAAATTTGAAGTTCTTTATGGAAATCAGGGACGCCGTGTCATTCGGACTAAAGAGGAGAAGGACGACCCAAGTTGTTATCAGCGCTCAGTTCAGAAGCCTGCATCTCTGATGGTATGGGGTTGCATTAGTGCGTGTGGCATAGGCAGCTTACACATCTGGAAAGACACCATCAATGCTGAAAGGTATATCCAGGTTCTAGAGCAACATATGCTCCCATCCAGACGACGTCTCTTTCAGGGAAGACCTTGTATTTTCCAACATGACAATGCCAAACCACATACTGCATCAGTTACAGCATCATGGCTGCGTAGAAGAAGGGTCCGGGTACTGAACTGGCCAGCCTGCAGTCCAGATCTTTCACCCATAGAAAACATTTGGCGCATCATAAAACGGAAGATACGACAAAAAAGACCTAAGACAGTTGAGCGACTAGAATCCTACATTAGACAAGAATGGGTTAACATTCCTATCCCTAAACTTGAGCAACTTGTCTCCTCAGTCCCCAGACATTTACAGACTGTTGTAAAGAGAAAAGGGGATGTCTCACAGTGGGAAACATGGCCTTGTCCCAACTTTGAGATGTGTTGTCATGAAATTTAAAATCACCTAATTTTTCTCTTTAAATGATACATTTTCTCAGTTTAAACATTTGATATGTCATCTATGTTCTATTCTGAACAGAATATGGAATTTTGAAACTTCCACATCATTGCATTCCATTTTTATTTACAATTTGTACTTTGTCCCAACTTTTTTGGAATCGGGGTTGCAGAAAACAGTCACAATGCACAAAACCCTATGAATGAGTAGGCGTGTCCAAACTTTTGGAGTGGTACTGTATATGCTATGCGGTAAAATTTACTCTTAAAAGGTTCCATCTAGCACCCTGAAGGTCCCTATGGAGGAATCAGTAATGGTTCTTAATGGTTCCAAGTACACCTTTGAAGGACCACCCTTTCTTTTTTTTCTAAGAATGTTCTTAATGTTGGGGGACAGAAAAATTGCTGTTGTTTTAAAGAAACTGGTTGTTAGTTGCAGCCCTTCACTCTCAGAAATATGTAAAGTGTTTTTCAGATTGTCCCTCTAAGGAAACCCTTTAAAATTTCTTTGTAGAATCCTAGAACAGAGGGCTTCCTGTTCAAAGAGAGTTTCAAGCAGAACCCCTTATAGGAAGCTAATAAACTAACGAGATACACAGAACCTTGAAGAACCCTTTTCTCTGAAAGTGTACGAATCTAGCAGAGTCTATCCCTGCTTACTTTAGTCAGAGCGCCTGGGTGGAAAGTCCAGCGGATGTTGTTACTGTACTGGACTCTGACATCCCCTCGGTCTGTTATCCTGTGCACCGTCCCGATTCTGCAGATGTACTGTGGAACAAAATAGCACAAACCCTTGCTCTGAAATTCTGTCAAACCAACCAAACTAAGTGTTAACTGGAAAAAGACAGTCAAAATTAAAAGTTAGTCATACAGTGTCTTGCAAAAGTATTCATCCCCCTTGGTGTTTGTCCTGTTTTGTCGCATTACAAGCTGGAATTAAAATGGATTTTTTGGGGGTGAGCACCATTTGATTTACACAACATGCCTACAGCTTTAAAGGTGAAAATTGTTGTTTTATTATGACACAAACAATAACTAAGATGGAAAAAAAAAATCTGGAGTGCGCATAAGTATTCACCCCCTTTCATATGAAACCCCTAAATAAGAGCTGCTCCAACCAATTCACTTCATAAGTCACATAATTAGTTGATTAAGATCCACCTGTGTGCAATCAAAGTGTCACCTGATCTGTCACATGATGTCTGTATAAATCAACCTGTTCTGGAAGGACCCTGACTCTGCAACACAAAGCAAGCAACATGAAAACCAAGGAGCCTCCAAACAGGCCAGAGACAAAGTTGCGGAGAAGTATAGATCAGGGTTGGGTTATAAAAATATCCCAAACTTTGTCCCAGGAAGCACCATTAAATCTATTATAGCAAAACGGAAAGAATATGGCACCACTACAAACCTGACAAAAAAAGGCCGCCCACCAAAACTCTCAGACCGGGCAAGGAGGGCATTAATCAGAGATGCAACAAAGACACCAAAGATAACACTGAAGGAGCTGCAAAGATCCACAGCGGAGATGGGAGTATCTGTCCATAGGGCCACTTTAAGCCGTACACTCCGCAGAGCGGGGCTTTATGGAAGAGTGGCCAGAAAAAAGCCATTGCTTAAGAAATCACGTTTGGAGTTTGCCCAACAGCATGTGGCAGACTCCCCAAACACATGGAAGAAGATTCTCTGGTCAAATGAGACTAAAATTCATCTTTTTGGCCATCATGGGAAACGCCATGTGTTGCACAAACCCAACACCCTGAGAACACCATTCCTACAGTGAAGCATGGTGGTGGCAGCATCATGCTGTGGGGATATTTTTCATCTGCAGTGACAGGAAAGCTGGTCAGGACTGAAGGAAAGATGGATGGCACTAAATACAGGGCAATTCTGGAGGAAAGCCTGTTTGAGTCGGCCAGAGGTTTGAGACTGGGGCGAAGGTTCATGTTCCAGTAGGACAATGACCCTAAACAGACTGATAAAGCTACACTGGCGTGGTTTAAAGGGAAACACTTAAACGTCTTGGAATGGCCTAATCAAAGCCCAGACCTCAATCCAGTTGAGAATCTGTGGCACAACTTGAAGACTGCTGTACACCAACGCAATCCATCTAACTTGAAGCAGTTGGAGCAGTTTTGCCTTGAAGAATGGGCAAAAATCCCAGTGGCTAGATGTGCTAAGCTAATAGAGACACACCCCAAGAGACTAGCAGCTGGAATTGCAGCAAAAGGTGGCTCTACAAAGTATTGACTTTGGGGTGGTGAATACCTATGCACACTCAAGATTCCTGTTTTTTTTTTTCATCTTAATTATTGTTTGTGTCACAATAAAACAACAATTTTCACCTTTAAAGTGGTAGGCATGTTGTGTAAATCAGATGGTGCTCACCCTCCAAAAATCCATTTTAATTCCAGCTTGTAATGTGACAAAACAGGACAAACACCAAGGGGGACGAGTACTTTTGCAAGACACTGTATTAAAACCTCATAAATAACTAATTTATAAGGTAAATGACTTTCAAATCATCTGATAAAAGGCATGGGTCATTTCAAATGCTGAAACAACAATCTATATCCAGCTTTTTATATAAAGGTGAAATTATTAGCAAAAATTGACATCTCATGTTATGTTCATTCACCTCTGCCATTTTAGGATTCCAGCCTCCGTGTCCTTCCTGCATCTGCCTGAGGATGTCCACATCCAGCAGGCATTTTACCTTATCCCCTTGCTGGAACGTGTGACCATCGGCACTCTCCTGCCTCTGCAGCTCTGCATGTTCACCTAAAACACACACAGAGGGAATCTTTACACTTCACACTGGAAAGCCAGTGCCTCAACTCCAAGCTAATTCACTCATTTAAAATCACTTGCATAATACTAGAGCTCTGCCCAATTTCATTATTCGGATATCTGTAATGGTTAATGAATGGATATTTGGTTAACCGCCAACAGAGGGGGAAAATGGCGCATTTAATATGGTGTAATCAAGCGTCATTTTCCACTGTAATTAAATTATCCTCCTGTCAGCAACGCCACATGTTGCTTTCATGTGTTTGACAGATGGAATACAGAGAAGAAATGAACGGGAGAAAAAAAATATGCACAGCAAAAGCTTTACTTAATGTCAGCTCAGTATTTCAGCCTATAATTTGGATAATTAAATAATATTGGCTGGCTTTTTTTTGTGGTACATCAGATATATTCCATTCAGCTAGCATGATCCGATATACCACAAAAAAAAAGCCAGCCAATATTATTATACATATACACTCTTCATATCAGCATTCTTGAAGGCCAATGCTAGCTTACCTGCAACTTGGTGCTGTTAGCGCGGCAGCCTAGTTAGCTTCCAGCCGGCATAGCAGTAGCAGTAGCGAAGGCCAACGCTAGCTTATCTGTGACTCGGTGCTGTTAGCGCGGTAGTCCAGTTAGCTTCCAGCCAACATAACAGTAGCATTAGCGAAGGCCAACACTAGCTTATCTGTGACTCTGTGCTGTTAGCGCGGTAGTCCAGTTAGCTTCCAGCCAACATAACAGTAGCATTAGCAAAGGCCAACACTAGCTTATCTGTGACTCTGTGCTGTTAGCGCGGTAGTCCAGTTAGCTTCCAGCCAGCATAACAGTAGCATTAGCGAAGGCCAACGTTAGCTTATCTGTGACTCGGTGCTGTTAGCGCGGCAGCCTAGTTAACTTCCAGCCGGCATAACAGTAGCATTAGTGAAGGCCAATGCTAGCTTATCTGTGACTCGGTGCTGTTAGCACAGTAGTCCAGTTAGCTTCCAGCCAGCATAACAGTAGCATTAACGAAGGCCAACGCTAGCTTATCTGTGACTCGGTGTTGTTAGCGCGGTAGTCCAGTTAACTTCCAGCCAGCATAACAGTAGCATTAGCGAAGGCCAACGCTAGCTTATCTGTGACTCGGTGCCGTTGGCACAGTACTCCAGTTAGCTTCCAGCCAGCATAACAGTAGCATTAGCGAAGGCCAACACTAGCTTATCTGTGACTCTGTGCTGTTAGCGCGGTAGTCCAGTTAGCTTCCAGCCAGCATAACAGTAGCATTAGCGAAGGCCAATGCTAGCTTATCTGTGACTCGGTGCTGTTAGCGCGGTAGTCCAGTTAGCTTCCAGCCAGCATAACAGTAGCATTAGCGAAGGCCAACACTAGCTTATCTGTGACTCGGTGCTGTTAGCGCGGCAGTCCAGTTAGCTTCCAGCCAGCATAACAGTAGCATTAGCGAAGGCCAACGCTAGCTTATCTGTGACTCGGTACTGTTAGCGCAGTAGTCCAGTTAGCTTCCAGCCAGCATAACAGTAGCATTAGCGAAGGCCAACGCTAGCTTACCTGTGACTCGGTGCTGTTAGCGCAGTAGTCCAGTTAGCTTCCAGCCAGCATAACAGTAGCATTAGCGAAGGCCAACGCTAGCTTATCTGTGACTCGGTGTTGTTAGCGCAGTAGTCCAGTTAGCTTCCAGCCAGCACAGCAGCAGCATTAATGAAGGCCAATGCTAGCTTACCCATGACTCGGTACTATTAGCATGGCAGTCCAGTTAGCTTCCAGCCAGTACAGCAGCAGAATTAACGAAGGCCAATACAAGCTTACCCATGACTCAGTGCTGTTAGCGCAGCAGTCCAGTTAGCCTCCAGCTGGCATAGCAGCAGCGTTAACGAAGGCCAATGCTAGCTTACCTATGACTCAGTGCTCTTAGTGCGGCAGTCCAGTTAGCTTCCAGCCGGTGTAGTGTTAGTGAAGGCCAACACTAGCGTAGTCGAGCCGAATATTATTACTTTCCCTGTGTAATTTACTTTGTTACTTTTAAAATCAGCCTCGACAGCTACACACAACGGAGCAACCTGGCAGCCAAAATTCTCTCAAAATCTTCTGCTTTCAACGAAGCAAACCTGGCGGTCATTTTTGTTTACAAATCGTCACTGTCACTCGCTAACGCGGAAGTTTTACGCCTCCGACGTGTAATATTGTAACAATATTGCACTCTCATTCTCCATTAAGTAGAGTGGCGTAATACACAGAGGATAAGCGATATGTTAGCAATATTGCATGCTATCAATAAACCCACGAGAAGGGAATAGAATACGTGTTTTGTTTTTTATTCCATGGGAAATGTGGCCCGTATGTATAATTATTAGTCATATGATATGTTGGATTTGCTGCTTTAGGGTTACATTCATAATCGCAACTTCAGTCCAGAAGTACGTTAAAGTGCTGATGACACATTTTTGACATCTTTGGCGATGTTTTATAACATAAAAAGTAATTCCCGATGATCCATATATTAATTCACGAAGGCGCCTATTTTACAAGTTATGATAAAAAACGCGGCTATTTGGGCAAATTTGACGGGGCTGCAGCACCCAGGAGACGAAGAAGGAGGAGGGGCTATATGACGTCAGTGAAAGAACCTTCCTCCTAACTTACCAGTTTGTTGTTGATGCGAGAGGTGTTCAGTGTGTCATTATTAGTATTTTATATATATATATATATATATATATATATATATATATATATATATATATATACATACACACACACACACACGCACAGTTATTATGCCTTCGCGTTGTGTTGCCGGCTTTTGCTCCAAAACCCACAAGGATGGGGTAAGTTTATTCAAGTTTCCCAGAGATCCCGAGCTGCATGCGAAGTGGGTGAAGCAAGTCAGGCGCACTCGTGACAAGTGGGAGCCCTCACCAACATCCGTCCTGTGCTCTGAACACTTCGATTTGGATTGTTTTGACACCCTTCCCAGCTTAAAAGAATCTCTTGGGTGTGCAGTTCAGCACAAACGTGTTACTACCATCAGCAGTGCCTACACAGTGTTGCCAGATTGGGAGGTTTCCCGCCCAGTTGGGCGGTTTCAAGTGCATTTTGGTGGGTTTTGAACATATTTTGGGCTGGAAAACGTCAGCAGTATGTGTTGCCAGATATTGCTGAAGTTTTCCAGCCCAAAATATGTTCAAAACCCACCAAAATGCACTTGAAACCGCTCAACTGGGCGGGAAACCTCCCAATCTGGCAACACTGCTAGTATTCCGGAGGGGGTCTACTAGTAGCTATGCCGGATCCAAAGACAGTCCTCCTGTCAGAACATGTGTTGTGAAACGACATAAGATAAAGGTACGTAGAGCTATAGATTCTACATGATAATCATAAATGTAATCATAAAGTCGGCGTGATATCAGTCATGTATTTGCTTGTGAAAGCTTACGGCTTTCATGTAACTGCCGCCTAGCAACGAGAGGCAAAGGGTAAAGAGGGTAGGCTATCATAGATTCTATTCGGAAGAGATCAACACAATTCTAGACTCCCAGAAGAGGAAGAGCTAGCACTAGAGAGTTCACCGACATTTTCATGCGCCATTTCCATTGAGTAAAACCAGAGTAGAACAGCCAGTGAACCGCAGCGTGTTCTCCCGCTGACGTCACAACATGGCCGCGAGCCACGGACCCAGTTTTCTTGCGCTGTGCAATTAAAAGTTGGATATTCGCGTAACAACAGCTTCTTTTCACGTAATTATAACAGAAATCTAACATGTTTGCCATGTTGTATAGTTTATTTAAGAAATTGCATAGTCATGTTCGTGTCATCAGCCCTTTAATATTTTATAGAGAATGTTTTGCACATTTACACACGTGGGATTTTCTGGGCTTCCTGTTCAGTTTATATTTTTGAAAAAATAAATTTAAAAAATCACCTGCGTGTTGTCCATGCCTCCAAGGTTGCCTGATTTTACTTAAGTAGAGGTGTTCGAAATGTATTTATTTTTTTTAGTGGCATCTAGACCACCGTGCTTGCTTTTAAGCACACCCCCCCCAAAAAAAAAAGGGATCAGGTTTCTTTGCTGTCAAACATACGATGATATAATCAAGAGACATTGAAACATGGAGGGGAAAAAAAAAAACTTGTAATCTACAGCATGATGTGCGAATGAGAAGCTGGAAAGCATTGACATAAACATCAAATAGGAGTCGAGTACATTTCCAGTAGATTACTGTGGGAACGGTCCTTGCTATGATTATCGCATTAATCAATGCAAAGTTTGTTTAACAATGCGGCTTTCACCTTCGTTATCTGGCAGTTTAAAAAGCAGCGCGTGATCCAGCATGTGTTTTTACTTTGCATTTTATATCACGCTCTGCCAGTTTGTGCGCACAAATGAAGCCACGAGATACTAAAATCAAGGTCACGCTTTAAAATACACCATTTTGGAGTTGCTCACTTCATTCTAAAATAATTGCGGTGAATCTGATGTGCTGCTCTGTGAAGGAAACATGACCATGGTTTGAAGGATAAGCTGACTAATCAGCCATGTTTTCAGCTCATAACTGTATCCATTTTATTATTTTACCCTCCTGATGCGATACGTCATCCACTTAGACAACAAATAAATACGTTCATTTGTCACTTAATGGCGTCAACCCAAGGTTACTGTTCTTACAGCGCTACTTGGCACCACTATAAAGGCGCAAATGAGTTGTGGATCAACAAACTCAAGAAGTTAAATGGAAATACTTCAGTTGAGACGAGTCATTTTTGAGACCTTCAAAAATACATATTTAGTTTTATTCTATCCACATTCACTGGATACGAGCGATCGCACGCTCTGATTGGCTACTCTACTACTAGGCTATCAGCTCAGATACCGTGAGTAGAGAAAAACAAAATGGCGGCACGTGTTGCTGAACCAACCGAGGATGAAATAAAAAAAAAAAAAAAACTACTCGAAAACAAAAACCCAAAAAAATACAAAGAAGCAACAAAATACAAAAGAAAAAGAAGCATTTTTTAGTAATTATTATAGCATGTCGTCACAAATTGCTCCTGTCATTTCGCCAGATTGTTTATGTTCCAAGCGTAAATGATTTTGTCGGACGTTTTGTATAAAGTTATCAAATTTGCAAAAAATAAAATTAAAAAAGCTCTGTTTCTCAAAATCCAGTGAATGTGGAGAGAATAAAACAGTTATTCCACTCAATCAAGTCGTACGCGGCTGACAGCCAACTCGGCTATGCACCTCATCGGCTATCAGCTCGTGTACGACTCGATTTCGTGGAATAACCGTTAAATGGATCAAATATAGGAAATTCCTCAGAAAGCTCCCCCCATTCACACCTAGTTTGGGCAGGTGCTCCTTGTAGTAGTAGCCTCCTTGGCCGTCTGAGACATATTTGAGATCCACCTTGCCCTTGTGACCCATTCTGTAGACGTTGGTGGTGCCGTTGGACCAGGTGACGCTGGCTACGCTGCGGCCTGACTCTTGGTCCCAACCTCGGATATCGACCACCTTCCCGATCTTCCCCTCTCCTCCTGTTTGAGAAAGCGACAACACAGAAGCAGACGCACGAGAGCGCAGTGATCTCAGCACAACGTCACGTGTTGGGGGAGGAAAATCGGGCTAAAAATTTGATCCAAAAATCACTATGGAAAATATACTAGCTACATCATAAATCTTGCACTATCCAAACACCATTACTACCACTAGGAACAACCATAACTACAACACATACACAGTAGAGCGGCGGCTACAATTATCAGCAGTCCAGAATTAATTAATTAATTATCGACACCTTTTCAGATTTACCAATAAAAAGCAAATTTTACAAAAGGTGAGTTTCAGTTACAACAGTTATTATTGGTTAATCCATCAGCCGGAAGACCTCCCCCTCCTCGCCCTTTGATCTTGTCGTCTGATGACACAGCTCGTTACTGGAGATGGATTTTTTTTTTCCAGCACGATCAGCAATTTGAGGAAAAACCGGGCATTAATCAATCAATCAATCAATCATCGCAGCTAAGCATGGTGGAAAGATCATGGGCATGCTTTTACTCATCAAATTCACCGACATTTCATAATCTCCTTGTCGAAACCTACTTTGTTTCTTACTCTTTCGTTTGACAGCCACCATTTTGTATTTAAACGCGCACTTGAGAATCACGTGAGGTGTCGATAATAGTGATCACTTTCACCGGCGTCCACCATTATCGACACCCTGTGGAATTAAGGGACATTTAACAACCGTTATGGATCGATCTTTGTCTAACATTGTTGAAGTAGATGAAGTACTTTAAAAAAAAAAAAAAAGTGCTGTGATTTATAATAATTTTTTTCTGATTCATAACAGAATGGAATGCTTAGAGAGTATTTGGAATCCTGTTGCAATCAATAGAATTAAATTCCTCGCATATAAAAAAATATATACACGCTTGAAATGTTCAGATTTTTCTATTCCATTCAGAATTTTTTTTCTTTAGTTTATTGTAAATATTTACCACATATTACAACATCAGCCAACATTTTATATTTTGGTTCGAGATATGACATGTGACCTTTGACCCGGATTTTCTTGTGGTTACAATGTCAATTACAAAACGAATGATGAACAAAATGAGAGCTAGGGAAATACTTCGAAAGGGGAACAAAAAGATTTTCTGACACAGGTTAAACATTATCAGTTCATTCGTTTACAAACATTAGAATTACTTCCTCATTTACGTAAGCACCGGCATCCATATATTTATATAAAAGATATTCTGTACTAAATACAGGTCTATGTAAAACAGATTTTAAATAAAAACTTTTGTTAACTTAATACCACATACTGATCTCATCTCATTATCTGTAGCCGCTTTATCCTGTTCTACAGGGTCGCAGGCAAGCTGGAGCCTATCCCAGCTGACTACGGGCGAGAGGCAGGGTACACCCTGGACAAGTCGCCAGGTCATCACAGGGCTGACACATAGACACAGACAACCATTCACACTCACATTCACACCTACGGTCAATTTAGAGTCACCAGTTAACCTAACCTGCATGTCTTTGGACTGTGGGGGAAACCGGAGCACCCGGAGGAAACCCACACGGACACGGGGAGAACATGCAAACTCCGCACAGAAAGGCCCTCGTCGGCCACGGGGCTCGAACCCGGACCTTCTTGCTGTGAGGCGACAGCGCTAACCACTACACCACCGTGCCGCCCACATACTGATTAATTTTTTAATAAATAAAATCATCTGGATGTCGATAACTGTGGACAAAGGAGTCAACAGATCTGATACGCCAAGTAATCGGGAATCAACTCATTTTTTTCCCTCCAGTGGAAGTCTGAGTAACTGTTCAGGCACAATTTACGTATTGAAAGTCTTGCAACGGCCAAAAGGTCGTTAAGGTGTCGATAATTGTCGCCGCCGCTCTATTTCCAATTTTGAAGGACAATACAAAGAAACATCTACGAGACCACCACCTGCAAGTGTTTCAGGGAAACCAGGTTACAAACATCGCACCAGAATTTAGAAAGAAAAAGTGAAAGAGCATAAGGCACTGGAAATAAAAGAAAGTGCAAGAAGAAAAAAAATGGCAAGCTGTTTTTCCCCCCCAACACCCCGTAGGGTAGAGTAATTATCACCATCAAGCCACAAGAAGATATTTTACAAGCACAGCATGGACATTTTGACTCATTTAGCATCACAATCATTATGGAGTAAAAGGGGGAAAAAAAAAAAGGGAAAGGATTAAATTATTGAGAGTTCCAGTTCATAAGCTGACAAGTCATCACCCAGCAAGGCAGAAGTTTTGGCTAGAAGAGGAGAAATTCAAGTCCTTCCATCCAGCAGTTTTACTCTTCATAAAATGCCAGCTATGCTTTCCTCACAGTACATAAACAGTAAGCAGGGAGCCGTGTCTGAGCCGTTTCCCATTTAAGACGGTAATGTCAAGTGGTGATACAACAGCAATTACTCAGAACCTGCATTCCTGTGTGGTTTACTGAGGGCTAAATTTAGACGTTTATCCTTGGCTGTGGCGCTGAAGGCAAATGCTTGTTTGAGGTAAACAGCCAGATATCTACCAACATGAACGAGAACGTGCCTTTTTTTGGAAGACATTTGTCGAGCATACGCCAAAAGTCTCTTCGAAGGCGAACTGGGGCTCCTGAACCAACCACCCAACCGCAAGAAACAGTGTTCAAACTTTCAGTTTGCCTACAATTTCCTACTGAGACGGTGCAATCATTATTGAAATTTCAAAATGGAAATAAACGCATGCCTTTACTTACCGTCTTGGTTGCCCCAATCCCAGTCGGGTCCACGCACGACTTTTACGCCCTGGAAGATTCCTTTAAGGATTATCCGGGACAGATTTTGCCTCGGTGCCAAGCTCACTCTGAGTCAAGAAAAGAAACAAAACATTTGACACAATTAGATCGACGCTCGCCAAGCGCAGGTGTCCGTGAGCCAATCGCAGGTGTCCACGTACATTTTATGTACGTGGAAGAGGGCAAAAAGCCGTTACAGTTGGCGGTCATACAGCGTCTTGGAAGAAGCACGTGTTAGCCTTCACCTTCTATGTACTGTTCGTAGCAATGACAGGCCATTTTTTAAAGTAAAGTAGTTGTCATAGTGTGGTGTAATGCATCAAATTAAAGCGCGTGAAGATCTGAATTGAAAACTTGTTGAATTTTGTAAATAATGTCTGAAAAACCCACAAGTTACGAACATTTGAAAATCCAGTGTTTTATAAAATTTCCGTTTCTGTCCGTTGCCCCGGTCACAAACCAGCAACCATTTTCCATTCACGAGAAGAAAAAAAAAAAAACTCAATCAGAAATGAACGGACCAAAAAGCCAAAAATAAACAGATTTTTGAGTATCGGGGTAAGAATGACAGACAAAGGCTTCTTCTTGTACATCACAATTACGCACCTAGAAGGCTTAAAAGTAACGGGTACGTTCACTTTAAAATTGTCGACACCAAGCATGACTAATGACGGCGGTGCTCGAATGCGCTGTGTACAAGAAGGTCAAACGTTTGTTAATTCTCTTCAAAACAGCATCGCTGATATTTATACGCCTTCTCATTTTTTCTCCATGAAAAAAAACATGAGGAAAATCATTGATTTTTAGTAAGGATATGAAATTTTCCTCAGTGAGCCAATTTTTCACAGGCACTAGACAACAAAGTGTTAGGGCGATTTTATTACAAAAACAAGTCAACACGAGGGATTCGACCACTCGGTCGGAATCATGAGTTTCAAGCTGATTGAACCGACGGTGAGCGAGCTGGAAGCAGCCAAAAAAAAAAAAAAAGAGACCGTGATGAAGATCATTTAAAAAAAAAAAAGCCAAGATGGCAGCGCCCGTGAGTTTGGCGTATTGGATTACATGACGTTAAAAAAATGCTTAAAGTGAAAGCTCATCACAACACCGCGCAAAATTAACAATATATTCTGTAAATATGTCATTTATTCTTGAATCGATACTAGTTTTATGGAAACGCTTTTAAACGTCTTTAAAGGCCAAACGAAAAGCATGCTGTTCTCCCGTACAAACGAATCAGTGCAGCGGTCAAGCCTACTGTTAGCCAACGTATGACGTATGAAACGTATGAAAGCTAGGTGATGGGTGCAAATTAGCAGGTGACCAAATTGGCGAAAATTTAGGGGAAAATCCCTACAATATATCGGTCAATTATTACAGTCAATTATGACCGTGTATTAGGGTCATTTTAGGTTAAATAAATATGGAGCTGGGGGAGGGTGGTAATATTCTATGGCGAAAAATATAAATCTCAATTTCAGAGATTCATGTCATAAATTTATAAGGAAATCGTAAATTTCTGACTTTTTTGTAGCAAATTTATAACTTTATAATCTCAGAGAATATCCAAGATCCATCCATTCAGTATCCGTAACCGCTTATCCCATGCAGGGTCGCGGACAAGCTGGAGCCGATCCCAGCTGACTATGGGCGAGAGGCGGGGTACACCCTGGACAAGTCACCAGATCACCACAAGGGTGACACAGAGACAACCATTCACACACACGGTCAATTTAGAGCCACCAATTAAACTAACCTGCATGTCTTTGGACTGTTGGGGGAAACCCACGCAGACACGGGGAGAACATGCAAACCTCACACAGAAAGGCTCCCGTCGGCCGCTGGGCTCGAACCCAGAACCTTCTTGCTGTGAGGCGACAGCGCGAACCACTACACCACTGTGCCGCCCGAATATCCAAGAATTTTTTTCTCTCATAAATTTACAACTTTAATCTCAGAAATTGAGGGTTTTTTCCCCTCTCTGAATATTTCCCCTCCCCCACTTCAGTAACTGTTTTTCCGACGATGGCACTAATACGCCGTTGCAGCAGATTGAGTGGCTGCATGCTAAGAGCATCCCTCGTCTTTACACTTTTATTACTGACATGAAAGGAAATCAAACACATCATCTTGTTGGCTAAACAGGAACACAAAACGGCTCAAAAGAAAATTATGAAGTAGATCCTATGCAACACAGTAAAAATATCCAGTATGTGAACACAGCGACGCAAAATACTTGCACTTCTGTTTTCTTTTAGCCCACAAGACACACTTGGCTGACTTCATAGGTCTCAGAGGAAGCATGTGCTAGCCCACAACCTCTTGGTTAGAAGCCATCATGTCACAAGGGAGAGCTGGTTAGCGAGTGGGAACACACGAAAAAAATGAAAAAGGGGAGAGAAGGGGGAAAAAAAAAAAAAAACTCTCATGTCCTTTCCCTTTCAGTGAATTTTTCATTCATTTTTGGTCAGACAGCTGCTAGCCGAGAAAGGAGAAAAGCATCATTTTCAGGTGCCACCCATATTGTTATAATACAGCAAGTAGTCAAAATACTGAAAATACTTTAAACATTCAAGTTTATACATTGAAGATACTATAAAACGTCCTACAATGTGATGAACAAACTCAGGACAATAATGACTGTATAACTAATTACGGGGAGAAAAATGAAGTAAACGGTTTTCCTTTAAAGCTAGACTGCCTTTCAGATTTTTCAAGTGTAGGTCATAAGAATTTTCCTTGACTCCCAATTATTTTTGTTTAGTGGACCGAAAGCTACTGAACTCAAATCTCACACTTCCAATTTTATTAGGTTTTTAAAAAAATAGAACAATTAATGAATTTCGGGCCATGTGGCCCTAAATTCTCTGCTATTTTTTCCTGCTTCACCAAATCAAGACACTACGTCATGCATCACATGGTGGGCTTTCCCCGTTCACACAAGGCATTGTGGGATATAAATTTGAAACAGGAGAGGGAAAAGGAGGACGCAAACGAAACATGGAAGACCGACTACAGTAACGGAAAGCGAGAAAAGACGTGATTTTATAGACGAAGGAAAGGAAACGCGGGACCAAACTAATAAATAAATATCGGCGGTCAGCGAGCACCTTGGTGTGATCAGCTGTTCGTTTAGCGACAGAATGATGGAACGGTCAGTGCACGGTCAAAGGTAAACCTGCGCATGCGCACACGGACTTCCTCTGGCTGCTTGACCGCGCAAAGCGAGCGATTTCATGCACATTATTTGCTCGGGAAACCCTTCAAATTAAATAACTTCCCAGCCACAGAACGGCCTGATATTTTGTGAGATATTACAGAAATAAACATAGATCACAATGAGCAAATTTCAGAGGGAACTAAATTTCACCGATTTTATGAAATTGAAAGGCCGTGTAGCATTAAAAGAAGAAATCCTTTAAAAAAAAAAAAAGGCAAGGCATAGACACATTTAATTCTATCGAGCGCTGACGTGGGATGGAAAATCCTTACGATTGCACAATGTGACGGCATAATGAAAACATCAGTTTTCAGAATGTCAAAACAAGTGTGTACATCAAAATGATCAAAGCAGCAGCCATGGTTAAAGAGGAAAAAAATTAAAAAGTAAAAAAAAAAAAAAAAAAACACACAGAAGACCCGCTGCCCCACATCAACTCGTGCCAAATGGATAGAGCCAACATATGCTTCACTGTTATCCTGAGTTATATACAAGCCTATGGTTCTCATGCGTCTCTCTTTCCCCGAGTATATGGACATGTGTGTGATTCGAGTTCTGTTCCACAATCAGGACGGATTAGACAGATCTTGAACAGCGTACTCCCCTCAGTTTACAATGTCCAGGAAGGATAAATAAATAACGATACAGAATGGCACGGAGGCTGCATTATGTCAACAAATGATAGCAGACCCGGTAGCCAGCTCTTCCAGACTATTGCGAAACCTTTCCCTATAAATACGCCAGGAAGGGGCCCAAATACCTTATTGTAAAGATGTGGTCTGATCTCGGCGCAAAGGAACTGCCTATTCCCATACTTCCGCCACAGTCTCAGCATGAAGCCTCGCTTCAGTTAGTGTATCCAGCATATGAATTCTGACATATCCACCAAATGACGCAAATTAGCTGTAACGTATCCAACGCTCACTCCCTTTGGGATGAGTTCTCAGTGTGCCCCGTTTCTGACTTCTCAAAATTTGTCTAAACGGTCCACGAAGGAGAGAAAACGGAGACGTCTCGGCCTTGGAGGCTTAGAACAAAATAACAGCAAATCTCTAGTTTAAGTAAGCGAGCTAAGGTGCACCGAAGAAGGAAGGGGTCAGGTGTAATCTCCCAGACACTGAGTGTGTGTTTACAAACGAGAGCAAGATCAAGAGCTTGAAACTAATCTCCAGACGCTAGCAAAGGAACTGAGAGCACAACATATTATTAGCGCACACGAGTTAATGAACTCTGACAAGTCCGCCAAGCATGTTCATTAACGTCTGTCACGATACGGAACCTGTTTTGGAAGGTTAATCGTTTTACCATTTCTAAAAAGGCTCTACTTGGAAACTTTCGCAAAAGAACTGTTGGAGAAACACAAAACAACCCTTTATATCAAGGGTTCTCAACCTTTTCTACTTTGAGGCCCACCTATCTCATTAGTAACGAGTTGGGGCCCATTAAAAAAAGATCCCCAATTATTTTGGATCATCTACTCTATTAGAATCTAATAATCTGTTGAAAAGAGTATTAATGGGATGCGACATCACTCCTTGTTCCAGATGGGAGCCCAGGAATTAAATAAATGTAATAAAAACAAACGGTTTTTAATTGTCGGTATTGTATTTAAAACTGTATGGATGTGCCTGAAGCCAAACCATGAGTGCAGGGTGTTCTCAGTCAGAATGATCCAAAAGTAGAGTCTGGTCCATTAACACAAGAACTTATTGCCACGTTTGTGCACAGCAAACAAGAAAGTTATTAAAACCAAGTAGTATTCTCAAAAGAAGTGGATATAGAAATCACTCAATGGGACTAGATCCTTACACGCTAACAAAGAAGGATTCCTCTGATGAAAGAAAAATTTACAAGCAACATTTGACATCAGTAGAATAAATGTATCAGATTGTAGCCATAACTAAATACAAAAACAATAGTTATGCAGACTATTAATTAACTTAATGTGAAGATAATGATTAGATTTTAAGGTTGTTGGGGTTTTTTTTTTGAAAGATTGTGTTTATTTTTAGTCTTTTGTATTTGTAATTATTTGTATCTGTACATGCATGACCCCACCAGCTCTGCTGATCAACGTATCGTGTAAAGTCATTCATTAAGAGTTGGAAAATGATTCGTCTGTTGAGCTCTCTGATCTCAAACTACCTGGTGCTGCAGACATCGTTCGACACGGACACACAGATGAAAACCTGGGACAGCATGGAGGCGTATAACTTTTTAAAACGTGGCTGGGTTAAAGATCTGGGGATCCGGACACTACAAGATAAATCCTGGATCGTTTTTGCCTGGGTAAGGAGGAACTTCTGGGCTTTTTATCCACGTCTTTGAGATGTTTGCTAGGACGCTACAAGTTTTAGTATCGGGTATAAACAAACCACAGCCGCTCGATTCTCAATCCGCCCTGCTCTTCTCTTCTAGCAGGCATCAAAGATCCACAGAATTTACTGACAAATATATTTAGTTATTCTGCCCACTACACGCACGCGCTGTCTCTCTGTGCGCATGCACAAGTTAAATGTAGAGGAGGAATGAGACAAAAATAAAGGCTTGTTCTTAATTCACCCACAAATGTATTTATTCCTACTCCGGTTTCCCCCCACAGTCCAAAGACATGCAGGTTAGGTTAACTGGTGACTCTAAATTGACCGTAGGTGTGAATGTGAGTGTGAATGGTTGTCTGTGTCTATGTGTCAGCCCTGTGATGACCTGGCGACTTGTCCAGGGTGTACCCCGCCTTTCGCCCGTAGTCAGCTGGGATAGGCTCCAGCTTGCCTGCGACCCTGTAGAACAGGATAAGCGGCTACAGATAATGGATGGATGGATTTATTCCACTTAAAAGTGTTCAGCAAACCAGCTACCGGATTTGGGACACTACGACATCCTGAACTATTTAGTATTTGGCTTCAAACTTGGGTGGGGGATTTGCAGCCCACTAGATGGCGCTTCATGGCCCACTAATGGGCTGTGGTTGAGAAACCCTGCTTTATACTTGTGTATTCAAACATATTCCCAATATTAACCTCACTCTTAATCCGAATACCCACTATATGATTTCCCTGTCAGACTAATTTTGGGATGACAATTTCCTGTGTGATGCGAGTTTCTCGATCGCAGATGTGCCACAAATTTTGGCATGTTTAATCTTCTTAGAGATTAATCTTGTACAAGATCTTCACTGACAAACATGGACAGGAGGTACAGAGTATGATGGTCATGTGATGGTCACCTGACTACGACGTCAAAACCCTGATATGTTAAGTCACTAACAAAACAGCTCAACACCGTGCAATCGGAAAGCCTTACTGGAACTGCTAACACCACCAGGGGATGTCCAGCGTCAGTGGAAACAGAATAAATGCCTGCCTGCCTCAGGAGCAGCGAGCAGGCACGACAGAAACCAACCAACCGAGAGTCTGGTGTGAGCCGATTAACAAGCTGTGAAGGTTGTTTGGTTTCCTTCTCTTGGCGAACATACGGGAGGCCATATGCTCTTAAGCCCAGCACACACGCTCACCTCAAAGGACAGATGTCCCCATGTAAAGCAAAACACACTACACACCAGTCATACTTTCCCCAACACAGACACCGTCCATGCTTGAGCTTGCTTTTCCATCTTTGCTAACAACGTTTAGGGTTTTTTTTTAATGATCATTTCAGCAATCCAGTGGAGAGTGGGGGGGAGGGGGAGCTATGAAACCTATACTCATTAAACGGAGAAGCAACGTTCCTCGCAATTCCAGAAAATCATCAAATTTGCCGAACATACCTTTATTTACCGTCACTCTCAAAAGAAGTTCTATGAACAGAAATCATTAGAGAAGCATGACATCACACACGGTGTGAACTTTAAGCTCGCTACAAAGCCCAGGGTGCAAATGGAATCCTTTAATACGATTCAGTCTGTCTATTCCCTCAAAAAAAGCACAAAGCTAATCAGATAAAAACAGGCTAATGCTGCACTTGGTCCTTTTCTCACAAATTATCCCCATTAATTTCTCGCTTTCTCAAATATGGACCCATGCCAAATACAGATGTTCGCCTTTAGTCTAATCTACGTTCCAGTGGCAGCATGATAAGACTGGTTCCTGACTGAGTTTGGAATCTGTGAGAATTTCGCTCACTTGTTTTCTTGCACAACACTGAACGATTTAGGAAAGAGGAAAGATTATGGCAGTATACCATGATAAGAGAATCTGAAATACAGTACCGGTTGCAGTTTTGGACACTCCAGTGAATTCCTAGCTGGCCTTACTGCAATACAGCTTATGATGGGACTATTTAATGTCACAGAGTTGCCAGCGTTTATGATTATGACCCCTTTCTATGATGATACGGGAAACATGTGAAAACTATGATTTCGTGATTTTTTTTTCCCCCAGCTAAAGCAGGGCTCAGTATAAATACAAATAAACAAAGCTGCTTATTATTAGGGATCGACAATTAAATCCATATCTAAAAAGATTCTCTGCAACAACATAAATTGTTAATGTTTAAAAAATATATATATAAAAAAAATTTTTATTTATATAGTGGCACGGTGGTGTAGTGGTTAGCGCTGTCGCCTCATAGCAATAAGGTTCTGGGTTCGAGCCCAGCAGCCGACAGGGGCCTTCCTGTATGGAGTTTGCATGTTCTCCCCGTGTCCACGTGGGTTTCCTCTGGGTGTGCCGGTTTCCCTCACAGTCCAAAGACATGCAGGTTAGGCTAACTGGTGACTCTAAATTGACCGTAGGTGTGAATGTGAATGGTTGTTTGTCTTAGGTCAGTGCGTTTACATGCACATAGAGAAAATCGAATTTCTGCCGTAGCTCGACTGAAATCGAAGTTCTAAATGCCATGGAAACACCTTAGCTCGGCTGAAATCGAACCGAACTGGATTTCTTGTAATCGAGCTACGTGACCTAGATTATGCGATTGTAGCCGAGCTACTTAGTGCATGTAAACCCTATCGAGCTACGTAGTCGAGCTACTTTACTTCAGCACTGCCCCTTCCGGAAGTGACAAGTGACGAGACCACAAGCGGGAAACACAACAGCCTCGGTCGGCATGACAACAGTAGTAGTAGCGAGCAGCAGAAGAGAACACGGAACTGATAACTTTGTTTATACTCTTGAATAGCTCTTCTTCATGACGACAACCGGAAGTGTACCAACACGATGGGCCGTGTAGCGCCACCTGTGGCTCGGGTGCACAATGTACCTCACACAATAGCTCGATTTCCTTGTGTGCATGTAGGATTGGATTTCTCTGGCACCCCTGCTGGGACCCTTAGCTTGATTACCGACAGTAGCTCGATTTGGATGTGCATGTAAACGCACTGAATGTGTCAGCCCTGTGATGATCTGGTGACTTGTCCTCGGTGTCCCCTGCCTCCCGTGGATAAGCGGTTACGGATAATGGATGGATGGAGAAAGATTATATAAAAGCACACACACCTTCTCATTCAATGTTTTTTCTCTATTATTATTAATTAAAAGAGACCTTCTCTTTCCTTAGTTGAGTGGTTCTTGACATATGGATTACTACAGTTGTGGAATTGGGCTATTTACTGTTTGATCTCCGATGCTTTAAGAAGGCAAGAAATTGCACTAATTAACTTGTGACGAGGCACCGTTGTTAATTGGAAAAAAGCATTCCAGGTGACGACCTCATGAAGCTGGTTAAGATAATGCCAATAGTGTGCAAATCATCAAAGTAAACGCTGGCTACTTTGAAGAATCTAAAAGATGAAACATTGTTTTTTGTTTACCACATAATTCCAGATATGTTCCAGATGTTATTTCATAGCTTGGATGTCTATAGTATCGTTCTACAATGTAGAAAATGGTCCAAATACAGAAAAACCTATGAATGAGTAGGGGTGTCCAAACTTTTGACTGATACTGTAATTACTATAACAATATCCATCCATCATCCATAACCGCTTATCCTGTGCAGGGTCGCGAGCAAGCTGGAGCCTATCCCAGCTGACTACGGGTGAAAGGCGGGGTACACCCTGGACAAGTCGCCAGGTCATCACAGGGCCGACACATAGACACAGACAACCATTCACACCCACATTCACACCTACGCTCAATTTAGAGTCACCAGTTAACCTAACCTGCATGTCTTTGGACTGTGGGGGAAACCGGAGCACCCGGAGGAAACCCACGCGGACACGGGGAGAACATGCAAACTCCACACAGAAAGGCCCTCGCCGGCCACGGGGCTCGAACCCGGACCTTCTTGCAGTGTGGTCTTATGCTGCTGTAGCCCATCCACCTCAAGGTTTGGCATGCTGTGCATTCTGAGATGCTTTTCTGCTCACCGCGGTTGTAAAGAGTGATTATTTGAGTTACCGCCAGCTCAAATCTCCTCTGACCTCTCTCATCAACAAGGTGTTTCTCGGAGCACTGTCTTTCCCACTTACCACAAAGTTTTCTGCAACTATATCAAAACAATCTATCTGTTCACACCAAAAAGCTTTATGTGCCCTCAGATGAATCGAGTGTATTTTCTATACCAGCTTCATGTGTATGAAAGCAAGGCAGACAGCCTCTCATGTGATGTTCCTCCCCACAGCCAGTATAGTGGATTCTATATTCGAGTGTGTTGAGCTTTCTTCAGCTCTTAGTCGATAGTGCCTCTCAGGTCAGTCACTGCTTCACTGAAGAAAGAACGAAACAACCAGAGCAAGGCACATTTTCTTGTTGACTATTCATTTCCTTGTCCGAGTGGCTCATATTTTGTTTCAAAAGGAATTTAATGAGAAGAGTGCGCTTTGAAGGTCTCCGATTCATCCAACACTTCCTTTGAAATACTGAATAATAAGCAGCTTGATGTTGCAGTTCCAGAAAAACCATCAGCCACAAGTGTCAACACTTATCCGAACAGAAATCCAGGTTTTAGATGTATGCAAATTAAAACGCTCGACACTAAACACACCCGTCCCCTTTCACTAATGTGGAATGTGTGCAGCAACAGAATATATTTGCATATCAGTCGAGAGAAAATCCAGGAAAATTACATTTATATACATACAGTGGATATAAAAAGTGTACGGTACACACCCCGTTAAAATTATGGGTTTTTCTGATGTAAAAAAAAAAAAAGACCACGATAAATCATTTCAAAACTTTTCCTACCTTTAATGTGACCTATAACCTGTACAATTCAATTGAAAAACAAATCAAAAACATTAAAAAAACAAAAACAAAAATAAAACCGGACAATAAGCTGGTTGCATAAGTGTGCACACCCTTAAACTAATACTTTGTTGAAGCACCTTTTGATTTAATTACAGCATTCAGGCTTTTTGGGTTCACATGTGCCAACAATTAAAACGACTCTGATGAACCCCAAATAAAGTAGAGACATTTACTCAGTTGCATCCTCCAGCAAAAGCCAGGGTTCACAGAGAGCTTACAAAGCATCAAAGGGCTCTCATTGCTGAAAGGTACAAAAACATTTCCACAGCATTAGATATACCATGGAGCACAGTGAAGACAGTCATCAAGAAGTGGAGAAGACGAAAATTGATGAAAAGCGGTCAGGGAGGCTGCCGAGAGGTCTACAGCAACACTGAAGGAGCTGCAGGAATTTCTGGTAAGTACTGGTTGTGGACTACATGTGACAACAATCTCCCGTATTCTCCATATGTCTGGACTATGAGGTAGGGTCAAAGAAAAACATCCAGACCTGGTTAAATTTTGGGAAAAAAAAAAAAAAAATCAACTCTCCCAAAAGCATGTGGGAAAATGTGTTATGGTCTGATGAAACGAAGGTTGAACTTTTTGGCCACAATTCCAAAAGGTATATTTGGCGCAAAAACAACACTGCACATCACCAAAAGAACACCATACCCACGGTGAAGCATGGTGGTGGCAGCATCATGTTTTGGGGTTGTTGTTCTTCAGCTGGAACAGGGGCTTTAGTCAAGCTGGAGGGAATTATGAACAGTTCTAAATACCAGTCAATTTTGGCCCAAATCCTTCAGGTGTCTGCTAGAAAGCTGAAGATGAAGAGGAATTTCATCTTTCAGCACGACAATGACCCCAAAAAAGGTTTGGAACGGCCTAGCCAGAGCCCAGAGCTAAATCCAATTGAAAATCTGTGGGATGACCTGAAGAGGGCTGTGCACAAGACATGCCCTCGCAGTCTGACAGATTTGGAGCGCTTCTGCAAGGAAGAGTGGGCAAATATTGCCAAGTCTAGATGTGGCAGGCTGACAGACTCTGACCCAAAAGGACTGAATGCTGTAATTCAATCAAAAGGTGCTTCAACAAAGTATTAGTTTAAGGGTGTGCACACTTCTGCAACCAGCTTATTGTACGTTTATTTTTTATGTTTCCCCCCCAACAGATTTGTTTTTCAGTTGAATTGTACAGGTTATAGGTCACATTAAAGGTGGGAAAAGTTTTGAAATTATTTATCGTGGTCTCATTTTTTTTTTTTTTACATCAGAAAATATTTCATGATTTTTTTTTTTTTTGGGAATGAAATTAAATGCATGGAGAGCAAGTGAGACTGGAAGGCAGTATTTGCACAAAGGATCGTTATTATCTATACAAACTGGGACAAATTTGACTCTGTGATTTACATTACATTCATGGCATTTAGCAGATGCTCTTATCCAGAGTGACAAATAACATACCCAGAGCAGCCTGGGGAGCAGTTTGGGGTTAGGTGCCTTACTCAAGCATTACTTTAGCCATTTCCTGCTGATCCAGGGAATTGACCCGGCAAACTTTTGGCCCCAAAGCTGCTTCTCTGACCATTAGTCCCTGGCCCTCCCCCCCATTTAAAAGCAGCTATTAATGATTAAAAGTTAAACATTAAAAATAAAGGGGCAAAGGGGAAAAAAAAAACAAACAGGAGGAGTTTTCATCTTTGAGGGGGGTTTTTTGGCAAAAAATGTGCAAATTTTTTAGATTAGATAAAACTTTATTGATCCATTTGGGAAGGTTCCCTCAGGGAAATTAAGAAATGTAATAATTAACGTGAAAAAAATGTTTGCATTCCCCCCTACAGAGATAACAGAGTGAGCAGGTAGTATATTAAAGCTAGACGGCCTTTCGATTTCATAAAATCGGTGAAATTTTTAGTTCCCTCTGAAATGTGGTCATTGTGATGCATGTTTATTTCTGTAATATCTCAAAATATCAGGCCGTTCTGTGGCTGGGAAGTTATTTAATTTGAGCGGATTCCTGAGCAAATAATGTGCATGAAATCGCTCACTTCGCGCGGTCAAGCAGACAGACGAAGTCCGTGTGCGCATGCACAGGTTTACCTTCATCGTCTTTTTCTTCTTCTTTTGGGTTTTACAGCAATTGGCATCCAGAGTGTTGCATTACTGCCATCTACAGGTTTACCTTTGACCGTGCACTGACGGTTCCATCATTCTGTCGCTAAACGAACAGCTGATCACACCGAGGTGCTCGCTGACCGCCGATATTTATTAGTTTGGTCCTGCGTTTCCTTTCCTTCGCAACAAAGTCTTTTCTTCTCATTTTGTTACTGTAGTCGGTCTTTCACGTTTCATTCGCACGCTCACGTCCTCCATTTTTCTCTCCTGTTTCAAATTTCTATCCCACAATGCCTTGCGCAAACAGGGAAAGCCCACCATGTGATGCATGATGCATCTTGAATTGCGTCATGGTGAAGCAGGAAAAAATAGCGGAGAATTCAGGGCCACGTGGCCCTAAATTCATTAATTGTTCCATTTAAAAAAATAATAATAAAATTGGAAGTGTGTGATTCAAATTCAGTCGCTTTCAGTCCATTAAACAAAAATAATTGGGTGCCGGGGAAAATTCTTTTTATGACCTATATTTGAAAAATCTGAAAGGCAGTCTAGCTTTAATATAATATACAATTACTGCTAAAAGCACAAATCCCTTAACATATTATTTAAGCACTTCCCATCTCTGCCTATTAGAACATGTTTCACTGCTATTTTTGTACAGTACCAGTCAAAAAAGTTTGTACACCCCCTACTTGTTCATAGGTTTTTACATGTTTTGACTATTCTCTACATTGTAGAATAATACTGAAGACATCAAAGCTATGAAATAACGTCTGGAACATATATGGAATTATGTGGTCAACAAAAGCCTGTTAAAAACAAATTGTTTCATATTTTAGATCCTTCCAAATAGCCAGTGTTTACCTTGATGACGCTTTGCACACTATTGGCATTATCTTCACTAGCTTCATGAGGTAGTCACCTGGAATGCTTTTCAATTAACGGGTATGCATCGTCAGAAGTTAATGAGTGCAATTTCTTGCCTTCTTAAAGCGTCTGAGATCAAACGGTAAACAGTAAATAATAATACAGTAAATAGCCCTATTCCACAGCTATAGTAATCCATATGAGGTCAAGAACCGCTCAACTAAGTAAAGAGAAACGACACCCATCATTACTTTAAGACATGAAGTATCTGAATTAATAAAAATAAAGAAAAACCACTGAATTAGAAGGCGTCCCCAAACTGTTGACCAGTACTGTATGTAAGGTATAAAAACACAATGAGGCATGCGGTTATAGGAAAATCAATCAATCAATCAATCAATGACAGGCTGATGGAGCCCAGTGCAAAAGCTGAGTTACTGTTCTTTTCCCCCCCCAATAACTACACATTCTGTAATATTTTATTCCATTTACACCACAGCAATTTGCTAATGGCCTGCGAGCTGGCCGATTGGTTAGCGTGTCCGCATCTCGATCAGGAGATTGCGAGTTCTACTCACAGTTGAGTCATACCATTATAAAAAATGGTGCCTACTGCCATCTGGCAAGGCACACTGCAATACAGATGTGAGTAGGGAGTCAAACTCTCGCAGTTACCAGAGGACTAACCCCCCCCGCTGTATCCCTGGCTGTATAGAGATCTTGCATGTGACGTCACAGCCGATCCAGATTGTGACAGACGCCATCGTGTCGGTCAAACGCCATATTCCGCCTTCTACTTCTGGTTCTACTTCTGCTTTTACTTCTACCTTTTCTTCTGGAAAACCCTACTATATACAATTCTACTACAACGGCTGCGGCTACAAGCTCTCCCTACCTGTGCACGGTTTTTATGTTTTTTGTGTGTATTTTTGCGTGTTGTTCGTCTGTACCGGACTTCAATATCCACTACAACCGTATGGACTTACTGGACATTGGTTTCCAGCAGAAAATGACGGTTTGTAGCGATTTCCATCGCATGCACAACATTCCGGATGAGAAAAAAAAAAAAAAAAACATTCCAGACGAGACCAGATTGCGAGACCAGCGGGGTCTCCGTGGATTGTTATCGGAAGCAAAGTGAAGGAGGCAGCTCCGGGAGCCGAAGCAAAAGCGAGGCTACAGGCAGAGCCGGCCTGTTGACTAAGCTCAGAAAACAGCTACTCAAGCCTCTACCTCTCCAACGCCAGATCCATGTAAACAACACGGACGATTTGGAATTACCTTATTCTATAATCGGCTGGTCAGTGCTATACTCAATACTTAAGTGACTTACCCATCCAGTGAGGATCATTTTCTTGCTTACAAGATGCCACATCTGAGTCGCTGACAAATCCTGAATTTCTGTAAAGATAACTGTCCAGAGATTTATAAGCACGCAGTGCTTCACCACTGAACAGCGAGGGAAAGTTAATGAGGTAATCATACACGTCTGGGTATTCCGCTGGCAGTTCAAAATCCGGTCGTGAAAACTCCGTCCGGTAAGCCATAAGGGTCACAAATCTGTAGATCGTTTATTTTAGACATACATCTAGTTATCTGTTCATTAGAAAAATGAGCCGTGTAGTCCGTCGGTTGAAATTGATCCATTTTGTACACGAGTGCAGCAGTATTCAGCGGTGTTTTTGACCGACACGATGGGGGTTGTGTACTTTCCGGTCACGTGACTGCAAGATCTCTATAGGCGAGAGGCCGAGGGCTGTAGAAATAGAGATCAGCGCCACCCAATGTGCCTTAAGGGCCTCGTTAGTATTGGGACGAGAGACTGCCTGGGAAGACCAGATCCTGGAATGGGAAAGACTTTGACTTGAATTTGCTAATGATGGCATCATATGTTTACAATTATCTCATCTCATTATCTGTAGCCGCTTTATCCTGTTCTACAGGGTCGCAGGCAAGCTGGAGCCTATCCCAGCTGACTACGGGCGAAAGGCGGGGTACACCCTGGACAAGTCGCCAGGTCAGATTTGAGCTACGTGGTATAAAGACAACAACATGTGCCTATCAAGTGTTCTAGAAATAGCACCTTGAGATACGGAGACACCGAATTACAAAGCAAGAGAATCCTAATTCTGGCTTTTATGTAACACGTTACACAGCTTGCTTACTCTTCACACCTCCACTGTGGTAGTCATGAATATTATATTTAAACCTGACTGTTCTAGATATCCGAATGAGGTTTGTTCGCTGCATGTCCAGTCCATGGGCAAAGACCACCATTTCGTGTACGAATCCTGGAATTTATTTTTTCAAACGATCGATAGAGGACGAAAGGATATTCTGAGAACTCTGGAACTAAATACATAAATAAATAAACAACACAATAAAAGGCAGAGATTGAGATCGAGCCACAGGAGCCATGTCTGCTGGAAGGACTGGAAGTTAATCTTGTCAGATCATTACAACCAAATATGGAGCTCCTGTAGAGTTGGCCAGCGAGCTTGGAACAGCCGAGAAAGAAGCAGCCTGTTTACGGTACGAGGCTCCTATCAGTGGTGGAGGAGGAACACAGAAGCAGCTCAACACAACATGCTACTCACACAAACACTGAAAGGCTTAACCTCAGCTTCGCTTCAGTAATGGACTTGTGTTCAAGGATCCTGTTTACAAAAGGAGGTCAAGTGCTCTGTGGTAAACACACAAAGATGGTGCAAGTTCTTAATAGACGCTCATGTTTGATGGAGAAAAAAAATTAACAGACAGACAAAGAGGGAGGATGTGACCAAGATTAATATCACACTGCCCTGGAGAGGATTCATAATAATAATAAATAATACAGTGTCCTGCAAAAGTATTTGTCCCCCTTGGTGTTTGTCCTGTTTTGTTGCATTACAAGCTGGAATTAAAATGGATTGTTGAAGGGTGAGCACCATCTGATTTACACAACATGCCGACCACTTTAAAGGTGCACATTGTTTTATGACACAAACAATAATGAAAATGAAAAAGCAGAAATCTGGAGTGTGCACAAGTATTCACCCCCTTTCGTATGAAACCCCTAAATAAGAGCTGGTCCAACCAATTCACTTCATAAGTCACATAATTAGTTGATTAAGATCCACCTGTGTGCAATTAAAGTGTCACATGAGCTGTCACATGATGTCTGGATAAATCAACCTGTTCTGGAAGGACCCTGACTCTGCAACACTACTAAGCAAGCAACATGAAAACCAAGGAGCCTCCAAACAGGTCAGAGACAAAGTTGTGAAGGAGTATAGATCAGGGTTGGGTTATAAAAAAAAATATCCCAAACTTTGAATATCCCAGGGAGCACCATTAAATCCATTATAGCAAAACGGGGCGGCACGGTGGTGTAGTGGTTAGCGCTGTCGCCTCACAGCAAGAAGGTCCTGGGTTCGAGCCCTGGGGCCAACGAGGGCCTTTCTGTGCGGAGTTTGCATGTTCTCCGTGTCCGCGTGGGTTTCCTCCGGGTGCTCCGGTTTCCCCCACAGTCCAAAGACATGCAGGTTAGGTTAACTGGTGACTCTAAATTGACCGTAGGTGTGAATGTGAGTGTGAATGGTTGTCTGTGTCTATGTGTCAGCCCTGTGATGACCTGGCGACTTGTCCAGGGTGTACCCCGCCTTTCACCCGTAGTCAGCTGGGATAGGCTCCAGCTTGCCTGCGACCCTGTAGAAGGATAAAGCGGCTAGAGATAATGAGATGAGATAGCAAAACGGAAAGAATATGGCACCACTACAAACCTGATGAGAAGGCCGCCCACCAAAACTCACAGACCGGGCAAGGAGGGCATTAATCAGAGATGCAACAAAGACACCAAAGATAACACTGAAGGAGCTGCAAAGATCCACAGCGGAGATGGGAGTATCTGTCCATAGGACCACTTTAAGCCGTACACTCCACAGAGCGGGGCTTTATGGAAGAGTGGCCAGAAAAAAGCCATTGCTTCAGAAATCACGTTTGGAGTTTGCCCAACAGCATGTGGCAGACTCCCCAAACACATGGAAGATTCTCTGGTCAAATGAGACTAAATTTGAACTTTTTAGCCATCATGGGAAACACCATGTGTTTCACAAATCCGACACCCTGAGAATACCATTCCTAGTGAAGCATGGTGGTGGCAGCATCACGCTGTGGGGATATTTTTCATTTGCAGGGACAGGAAAGCTGGTCAGGACTGAAGGAAAGATGGATGGCACTAAATACAGGGCAATTCTGGAGGAAAACCTGTTTGAGTCGGCCAGAGGTTTGAGACTGGGACGAAGGTTCACGTTCCAGCAGGACAATGACCCTAAACATACTGCTAAAGCTACACTGGAGTGGTTTAGAGGGAAACATTTAAATCTCTTGGAATGGCCTAATCAAAGCCCAAACCTCAATCCAGTTGAGAATCTGTGGCATAACTTGAAGATTGCTGTACACCAACGCAACCCATCTAACTTGAAGCAGTTGGAGCAGTTTTGCCTTGAGGAATGGGCAAAAATCCCAGTGTCTAGATGTGCTAAGCTAATAGAGACGTACCCCAAGAGATTTGCAGCTGTAATTGCAGCAAAAGGTGGCTCTACAAAAGTATTGACTTTGGGGCGGTGAATACCTATGCACACTCCAGATTTCTGTTTTTTCATCTCAAATTATTGTTTGTGTCACAATAAAACAACAATTTTCACCTTTAAAGTGGTAGACGTGTAAATCAGATGGTGCTCACCCTCCAAATATTCATTTTAATTCCAGCTTGTAATGTGACAAAACAGGACAAACACCGAGAGGGATGAGTACTTTTGCAAGACAATGTATTATTATACTAAAAAGACAGTTTTCAGTGGGTAAGTTCCAAATCAGCAAATGTTTAAATTGTCATCTGCGTCAATGACACAGTGGGGGGGGGAAAAAAACCAGCAAGTTATAAAAAGAGTTAATTATTAATATACAGTACTGTTCAAAATGGTCAATCCTGTAAAGCAAAGGCACCTTTAAAAGTAAGGGAATTAAATAGCTCCTTATAAAAACTACTATACAGTGGAAATTGGCTGCATGTTTTTTTCTAAGCATGCTGAAGAACCTGCCACAGATCTCTTGACTTTGATTTCCACGCCTTTCAGATCTCTTAAAATGTTATAATCACGCTATCTGAGGATGGGTTCCCTTTGGAGGCTGGTTCCTCTCAAGGTTTCCTCCTCATGTCGTCTGAGGGAGTTTTTCCTTACCACTGTCGCCACCGGCTTGGTCATTGGGGATAGACTAGGGATAAAATTAGCTCATGTTTAAAGTCACTAAAATTCCATAAAGCTGCTTTGCGGCAATCCCTATTGTTAAAAGTGCCATACTGTACAAATAAACTTAACTTGATTTGACTTTCAGGCAAAACCGGACAGCCTTCACTATTGCCCCTTTTCCACCAAAGCAGTTCCAGGGCTGGTTCGGGGCCAGTGCTTAGTTTGGAACCGGGTTTTCTGTTTCCACTGACAAAGAACTGGCTCTGGGGCCAGAAAAAACGGATCCAGGCTAGCACCAACTCTCTGCTGGGCCAGAGGAAAGAACCGCTTACGTCAGCGGGGGGGGCGGAGTTGTTAAGACCAACAACAATAACAAGACCGCGAAAGATCGCCATTTTTAAGCGACGAGAAGCAGCAGCTGTACAAACGCGAAGTCAGCCATTATTATTGTTGTTGTTGCTGCTGCATCTTCCGTGTTGTTTTTGCTTTGATATTCGTGCCAAGGTTTATGTAAACGTAGCGCCGTAACTGACGTATACAGCGACGTAATGACGTAGCTCCGCTTAGCACCGCGAGCTATGGAAAAGCAAACTGGTTCTCAGCTGGCTCGCAAGTTGAACGAGTTGTGAACCAGCACCAGCACTGGCCCCGAACCAGCCCTGGAACTGATTTGGTGGAAAAGGGGTATATGTTCAAGTGGCCCGTTACGTTAATATGTTCCTTTCTTTCCTGATGTGAAAACATTTTCCTTTTAACGTTACATTTTTGTTGGGAAAGTAATATGTTTGGAAACCTGAAATGTTTTCTGACTGACTCAATAATGCAGAAGTCAAACATCTAAGGTCAAATTTGTCTTTATAAAAAAAAAAAACGAAGGTATGTTTACACCAGCGAGCGAAAATGCAACAGGTTTAGAAAACATCCTATTTCTATGTAGGCACACAGTGATGTCGGAGCGTAACTTCAGTATCAGCGACGAGTGAAAAAGTAACAGCGTGACAAGTGACCGCATGACAGTGTGACCACTGATAATGCGAGTTGAGATTTTTTGCAAATTTGCTATGACGTGGTAAAGCGACAGATCCAAACGATTGGCTCGAATGATTCCTTGGACCAATCAGATCACGCTTCCTACCAATCATAAAACTGTTTCCACATCTTATCCAGTCATATACAGTGTCTTGCAAAAGTATTCATCCCCCTTGGTGTTTGTCCTGTTTTGTCGCATTACCAGCTGGAATTAAAATAGATTTTTGGAGAGTTAGCACCATTTGATTTACACAACATGCCTACAGCTTTAAAGGCGCAATTTATTTCTTTTTTTTGGTAGCAAACAATAATTAAGATGAAAAAACAGAAATCTGGAGTGTGCATAAGTATTCACCCCTTTTCGTATGAAACCCCTAAATAAGAGCTGGTCCAACCAAGTCACGCAAGTTAAGATCCACCTGTGTGCAATCAAAGTGTCACATGGTCCGTCACATGATGTCTGTATAAATCAACCTGTTCTGGAAGGACCCTCCCTGTGTTTGAAATCACTCACTTGTTCACTACTCCCTACTCACTATACATGGAATTACTATATAGAGCACTATATATAGTGAGCTCATTGGTAAAATGAAAAAGCACTTTTGGACACTACTCTGCCGTGCCGTTATTTACGTCATTGCTGCTGGACAATTAAAACGTGCCAGATCAGTCAGCTGGTGGTGTCATAAATGAACAGACATTGTAAATTTGATGATTAAAGCAACAAAATTTACAGGACTTGTTTCTGCGGATTGATGTGCTTGGACATGGTCCAATTTTTGTTCATATTTGGGGCTAAAATATTGAATGTTGTTGACCAAAAATATACTTTAAAAAATGTTTTTGAATAGCAATATTCTTTGTGTACATATTTATGCCAATACATATCTGTGCTGTGTAAAACAAATAAAAACAAAATGCGATGATTTGCAAATCATGGAAACCCTAAACACTGATGAAAACGTACAAAGAAAACATATCAAATGTTGAAACTGAGAATTAATTTTTTTTGAAAAACATATGCTCATTTTCTCAGCAACGTTTCAAAAGTTGGGACAGAAGCAGCAAAAGACTGAAAAACTTGTGGAAAAAAAAATTAGGTTAAATTGGCAACAGGTCAGTAACATGATTGGGTATAAAAAGAGCATCCCAGGGGCGGAGTCTCTCAGAAGTAAAAATGGTGAGGGGTTCACCGCTCTGTGAAAGACTGCGTGGGCAAACAGTGCAGCAATTTAAGAATAACATTCTTCAATGTAAAATTGCAAAGAATTTGGGGATCGCATCATCTTTAGTACATATCATTAAAAGGTTCAGAGAATCTGGAGAAATCTCTGTATGCAAGAGACAAGGCTGAAAACTGACATTGGATGCCTGTGATCTTCAGGCCCTCAGGAGACACTGCATTAAAAGCAGACACGTCTCTGCAGTGGAAAAATCACTGTATGGGCTCAGGAACACTTCAGAAAACCATCGTCTGTGAAAAACAGTTTGTCCACAAAATACAAGTTAAAAACAAATCTAAAACAATATCCAGAAACACTGCTGCCTTCTCTGGGCCCGAGCTCTTTTACGATGGACTGAGGCAAAGTAGAAAACTGTTGTGTTGTCTGATGGCTCAAAATTTGAAGCTCTTTTTAGGAAGCATGGACACCATATCCTCTGTGCTAAAGAGGAGAGGGACCATCCGACTTAGCGCACAGTCCAAAAGCCAGCGTCTGTGATGGTATGAGGGTGCGTTAGTGCACATGACATGGGTAGCTTGTACATCTAGGAAGGCATCATTAATGCTGAATGATATTTACAGGTTTTGGAGCACCATCCTGCCGTCCAGACAATGTCTTTTCCGGAGAAGGCCTTCCTTCTTTCAGCAAGACAATGCCAAATGCACTCTGCACGCGTTACAACTGCATGGCTCTGTCGTAAGAGAGTCCGGGTGCTAAACTGGCCTGCCTGCAGTCCAAACCTGTCTCCCATTTAAAACATTTGACCCCGAAGAACTGTTGAGCAACTGAACTCCTACAGTACATCAGGCAAGAATGGGACAACACTTGTCTTTCAAAACTACAGCAATTGGTCTCCCCAGTTCCAAAACTTTGACAGTGCTGTTAAAAGTAAAGGTGATTCAACACAGTGGTAAACATGCCCCTGTCCCAACTTTTCTGAAATGTGTTGCTGATACCAAATTCAAAATGAGCACATCTTTTTCAAAAAACAATACAATTTCTTGGTTTCAACATTTGATGTGTTGTTTTGTGATATTTTCAATGAAATACACAGGTTTGTAAATCATCGCATTCTGTTTTTATGTACATTTTACCTAGTGTCCCAACTTTCTTGGAATTGGGGCTGTACAACAATCTAACAAAATCGTTTTTTTTAAAAAAAAAGCAAAGGTTTAATAGAGTCTGGAATAAAAATATAATTCTTTAATGTAATTTTATTTGAGACTTCATGTCGAAAGTATGTCAAGATTTGGCAAATAGTCTGGACATAAAGCCATGTTAAATTATAATAATGGTGTCAAATGTTACATTTTCCTTTAAAAAGCTGTAAATTGACCGTCAACTGGTGTGGGTGCTATGCATGAAATTAAAAATCTTTTTCCTGTTCACATGATGCATATTGTGCCAGTAAATGTCACACGTGTTCAGACTATTAAATAGGCCAGTGGACTGGTTTGGAAGACTCGTCTAATCTCATACCATCTGTCTTTCAAGCTCGTGTCTATTTGGTCAAGTACCTAATTGGTACTTTACTGTATTTAATACCACACATTCCTTTTAATTATTCGTGCTTTCAGGTCATCCACATGATTCTGTGACAAAATATTTTCCCCTCTAGTTTAACCTGTTAGGTTTTCCCCCCCAAGCTGCTGAGTGACAATCTGCCTTTGTGTTTTTCCACACCACAGATATCCTCGTGCTAAAACCACAAGGAAGGCATTCCTTGAATTTATTCATATAAGTGGTTGTAAAATGATCAGCTTTACAGCCAGAAGCACCTGGTGAAATGTGTGTGTGAGAGAGTGTGTGTGTGAGAAACAGAGCGAGACACTAAGGGCAGTATCTCACTGAGCTGCAACAAGTTGGAGACACAAAAATTGCGATAAAATATGCAAATTAGCAACAATTTTCACTTGGAATCACACCGAATTGATATTCGCTAGAGATGCACCGATTGCAATTTTTGGGGCCGATTCTGATTTCCGATTTTCCATGGAGTGTGACCTGCCGATACCGATTTTGGCCGATTCCGATTTCATTTTTTCAAACCACTTCACAGCACGCACAAAGACTATTTTCTTTTCATCTTTTCTTTAATAGAACATTCTGCCAGATTTTCAGTAATAAATTTTCAACACCTCAAAAGGTTGAAAACAAACAAAAGGACATCGTTCTTTGTAAAATCTTTCTTCATGTTTGGTATTAACATATTAATTCCTGAAATAGGAAATTCACACAAACATTTTTCTTTTCCCATCCAATATCTGGCACAAAAACAACTTCCCCCTCGTATATTATTTGCCTACTGCTATGGAACACACTTTCATAAGCCTATTTAGATCTGAAAACTTATGCCTTATGGAACAACCCATTTCTTCATTTAGTATCAAAATACAAAAATAATTTCCAGTCATACCATAGCCATTCTATCATCTTTGTCAAATGTGTATTTGTAGAGTAATTTCCAATGGAATCAAGTGCAACCAAGGTCGTAAAACAAACAAGGACATTTTTTTCTTTCTCTTTTTGTACAAATCTAACTAGATGTTTGGTAATAGGCTAACGTATTAATTCCTGTAATGGGAAATTCACACAACCACAAACATTTTCTTCTTTTCACATCCAATATCTGGCGCACAAAAAAAATTTTCACTATATTTGGATATATTGCTTTGGAACACTTTCATATTTAGGTCTGAAAACTTAACCCTTATGGAACAGCCCTTTTCTTCTTCCCACATTCAGTAACAAAAAATACAAAAATAATTTTCAGTCATACTGCCATATGCCATTATATCATATTTGACAAATGTGTATTTGTAGGGACTCCCTAAAGCAGGGCTTTTCAAAGTGTGGGGCGCGCCCCCCCTGGGAGGCACCAGAGTTCTTCAGGGGGGGCGCAACGTGAGAGACAAAATGGATCGGTTTTTAGTACCTAAAGCTACAGTGAGTGAGGAGACAAAGTCTGGGCCAAGCAAAAAAAACAGAGCCTCCAGGATGTTGCGATTCGCAACTTCAACGCAAATTCAACCAATCCCCGCGAACTCAGGGCGGTGTTGCAATTATATCCAATCACCGCAACTTTCCCGCAAATTTGACCAATCGTTGGCGTCGTCTTGAGGTGACGTCGACAAACTACCTTCCGCCTTACTTCCGTGTGTTCAAGAGAAGCAGCATGCGCGTCGTGTTGCCAGATTGGACGATTTCAAGTGCATTGTGGCGGTTTTGAACATAATTTGCACTGGAAAATGTCAGCAGTATCTGGCAACACTGAAAGTGTGTTATGTTTACAGTGAAGGACTGTGTGCACTTTACATTATTTTTTTACTTAATACAAGAAATTAATGGCTGCCAACATTTTTGCCAAAATGGTATTTTATTTTCCATTGTTTAGGCAGCTTCAGCATCATACTGTGAGATTCTGTTCAAATTGTTTTTTTCTTCTATGAAGCCTGAGCCATTTATTTTATTCGTGTATAATTGTTTAATTTAGTCTTCAGGAGAGACTGCCTGCACACAGTACTAGTATTAATAGTTTTTTTTTTCTTACATGAAAGCTGAGGCATTTATATTATATTTGAAGGTAACTTCATGTTGTGCTGTGAGGTTCTCTGCACTTTAACTTTTGAACCAACAGGTGCATTTGGATAAGTAAAGCCTATTTTTCTGCATTTTTGTAGTCCTGGTAATCTTTTATATTGGTAAAGTTGTTTACAGGACCATTTCTCAGTGTCTTTGTTTTTTTAATCAATAGTTTTTCAGTAATAACTTAATATTTAACATATCACTCAATTTTAATCACAAAGAGGGAAAATCGCAATTTCTCGCAACTTTCACTTCCTCCCGCAATGTAATCGCAACAAAAACCTAAAAAACACTGCAACTTTCAGCGCAATTTTTTTGGAAACCCCCGCAACAGCAGACATTTTAGCCCGCAACAATCACAAAAAAGGCCCGCGGAATCCTGGGGGACTGGAAAAAGAAGGAAGTATGACCACGATTATTTAAAGTTTGGATTTTCATGGACTGGATCTGAAGATGCTCCACTGCCACAGTGTGTTGTCTGCCAAGAGGTGCTAGCTAACGATGCTATGAGATGTTTAAAATGTGTAAAACAAGATGTTTTAAAAAGCACAGATGTTTAAAATGTGAAAAAGAAAAAAATAATGTGTACAACAACCATTTTTAAAAAAATACGAATGGAACATTAAGTATAGCAACAACAAAAATTGTAGGGGGGGGGGGCGCTGTTGTTTATTTGCTCTCCGGGGGGGGGCTGACTCTCCCACACTTTGAAAACCCCTGCACTAAAGTGAATGACGCATGAAATGGAATGACGAGTGACAGCTAGTGATTTGAACAATAAATGGTCCCTTGTCATTCAGATTCTTATAAATGGAATAACGATTGAAATGTAGGTGGAATGACATGCTTTCAGCTCATGAAATGGAATGACATTGTTTCTAAGTGGAATGGCATACTTTTAGGTTATGTTATCAGTGATATCACCTTTTACAAATGGAATGACAGCGTTTCCAGGTGGAATGACATACTTTAAACTAATGTTATCAGTGATATCCCCTTTTACAAATGGAATGACATACTTTGAGGCAATGTTATCAGTGATATCACCTATAACCTAACCCTAACCCTAGAAACAATGTCATTCCATTTGTTAATTTGATATCACTGATAACATTGCCTCAAAGTATGTCATTCCACCTAGAAACCTCATCATTCCATTTATAAAAGGTGATATCACTGACAACATTAGCTCAAAGTAAGTCAATACATATAGAAACCCTGTCATTCCATTTGTAAAAGCTGATATCCCACCAAGCACCCACTTATCTTATCCTAGGGAGGTCTAAAACTAAAGATTCCAATCGTTATTCCATTTGTAAGAATCTGAATGACAAGGGACCATTTATTGTTCAAATTTACTACCTGTCATTCGTCATTCCATTTCATGCGTCATTCACTTTAGGGAGTCCTGTATTTGTATGGTCTTTTTCAGTGAAAACAGGTGATACACTTGCCATATAAGGATATACAATTAAATAAAGAAAAATAAATAGGTGAAACTTAAATAAAAGTGCATGCAAGAGTGTTAATCTATTAGCCGGTGAACGCACACTTGACTATTGTACTTACTTGTGCATTAATGGCAAGTTTTTCTTTGAAAACAGCAGCATTTCTACCTTGTCACCAGAGAGTCTGTTTCTTCTGTCATCTACCACATGCCCAGCCAAGCTAAATAAGCGCTCATTGATTAAAGACAGGTGTTCTTTGTTAATGGCACGCGCGCCGGAGGTCGTTAGGCGTGCAGGACTGACACTGTTCTGTGCAAGCGCAACACAATCGCACTAGAAAGCATGTTCAAGCTGCCAGTGTAGCTGCAGTCTTTTTAGTTGCAAATTACGAGTATTTCCACTTTCGTCTCTATGTGATACACAAGTTTTGATCGGCAGAAAATCGGCATATTTTAATTTTGACCGGCCGGTCGCCGATCATGGCCGATCACGTGAAAATCGGCCGATTCCGATCGGCAATCGGTGCATAGTTGGAGACCATGAATTTATTCACATATTTTATCGCAATTGTTGTCTCTCCAACTAGTCGCAGGTTGTCGCAGCCCAGTGAGATACACTCGCACGTCCTGTCTCACGGAAACTGACTTGAGAAGGGTTCGTGACGGCTTTGCGACGCCAGCGACGCGTTTGCGGCTATTTTGAGAGAAATTTTGTCGCACGAATTTTCTGAAGACGTTCAAAATTTCAGCGACGAAGGAGCGACACTTTGCGACTTGTGCGAGGAAACTGAGAAGCCCCGCGAATGTTTCAAGACACCTTCGAAACCCTCTCGCGAATGACGTTCGCAAGCTGTCGCAGCCCAGCGAGATACTGGCTTCACCTAATTTTTTGATTGTGCAAGCAGCGAGTCATCCTCCTCTGAGACCGTGTGCTTCTGACACATAAAAATGCTTCATGATTTTGTGGTACGTTTATCAGCAAACCGTGCTGGACAAAACTGGAGTTGCTCTCATGCAAAAACGTTGCATCATAAAAGATGTGGACCATCAAATATTGTGCAAGTCACTTTCATATGGTAATTTTAATTCACCACTTTCGTATACTTTCGACAAGTGGAAATTTGCGCTTTATGTAACAGCAGGCTATGTTGGGGGAAAAAAAAAAAAAAAGTCAGTGTGACAGAGCTGGCAGGAATAGCATAAAGTCTGGCCAGGGAGAAAACAGAGAGATTATTAGTCAGTGTGATGAAGTGATAAGAGAAGAAGAGGCTTGGTATACTCACGGCTGCGAGTGTGCAGTCTCGTAGCGCTCGAAGGCGTGTGAGAGGTCGTGTTTGTTGTTCATGTAGCAATGGGTGCACAGGTCATAGTCGAAGCACACCTTGCATTTCCAACGCATTCCCATGATGCCGTGCTTCTTACAGCTGTCGCAAATGATGTTCGAGTGGCGGACACCTACAGGAGGAGGCAGATGACGATATGCACTAGGAATTAGAAACGATCGCACATCAGGGGAACTGATGAGTCTTACTGATCTGCATCACTTGCACATGATCATGGCAAGCATAAGCAGTATTTCAGCTGCTTGCTTCCTGAAGAAAGTGCTGATTTGAGCTTCATACTCATTGAATATAAAGTTGATTCCAGTTCTTCATTTACCGTGTACAGAGATCATGCTTATGCGGGTTTTGCAGTTAAAAAAAAAAAAAAGCTGAATCCTCAAACACTACAAGCACAAGGGCTCCTTTCTCATTAACTGCTCACATTTTTGAGGCTGTTTATAATACAGCCTGCAGTGTACGGGTATGTACCGAATCGGATACTTCTGTTCACATATCACGCTTCTGAATTGATCAACAAAACGGTTATGAATCAAACAGCTCCTGCCTAGTGTTGTGTTGTTCATTAATAAATAAAAATTGTAATTGTCGGAAAATTTCTGTGGAATGAAACAGCTCAGGACAAGCTCTTCGGGATGGGGACAGTAACTCCGCTTCACGTCACGCCGCTCCGTTGTGGAATATTTTCTTATAATAGCATGCCGTCTCGTGTTTTATTCCTGAATTATTTGCCGTACCTGCGTTATTGCTGAATTTCTTTGTGCAAACCGTACTGCTCCGTGTGACTCACAACTCACCGTGTGAAGATTTCAGTGCAAGGCCAGACAGGATGAGGAGTTCATTTCCCAGTTAACAAGAAAAGATGCTATAAAGGTAGAATAAAAGAACTGTACGAGGAATTAACTTGTGCTAAATTTAGACGAGCACCAAGTTGGACTAAGTTTTCCAATCAGACAGAAGGCTTACTGATGCGCATCAGGTAGTTGTTTCTCTAGGAAAACCAGTAACCAGTTGAAATTTATTCATTTTGACAAACAGGTGCAGGTTCTTTATCAGTACCAATAATTATTATTACCCCATTCCTACTCACAGTGAAAACCATAAATTTGTTATTATGCAGTAAGGTGTCCTGTGGGAATGGGAGCAAAACAATCTTCCCGCTGTTGACCGAGTAACAGTTATGGAAACCTGTTATACCTTCAGTGGGAATCAGAACGGTCAGATTTATGTTTTTTGACCGGTTGTGACGTTGCTGGCAGTGATGTAAAGATATTTCGATGGCACTATTCATACTCAAAACAAGCAGCAAACATCAGCAGATACACTGAGGACACCGTATCTGTGGGGGATGCTTTCCAAGATCTAACATGGAAAGCAAAAATCAAAAGATATAAGTGAACCATATATCAAGCTTGTTGTTCCATGTACATGCATACCCATGATAAGTTTCATTTCTCAACTACACAACGTGGGACCAACAACAAGAACTAATAATAAAATAAACCAATACTGTAATAAGTTATTCAAATGTTTTCTCTCTCCCCGTCTGTCTCTCTCTCTCTCTCTCCCTCCCCGTCTGTCTGTCTCCCTGTCCGTCTGTCTTCCTATCTCCCTCTTTCCCTGTCGGTCAGTCTCTGTCTCACCATCCTTCCGTCCGTCTCTCTCTCCCCGTCTCCCTGTCCTTCCGTCCGCCTCCCTGCCTCTCCCCCACTCGGTCTCCGTCCAGCCGCCTCCCTGTCTCCCTCCCTGTCCATTCATCTCCATCTCCATCAGTCTGTCTCTCGCTCTTTGTCCGCCCCCCTCCCTGTCAGTCCCCCTCCCTGTCCGTCTGTCTCTTTCTCTGTCTCCCTGTCCGTCAGGATTCTAACATTTCTCCTTAATACTTTTATCATGGTTGAGGCGCAGAGACAGACGCAAGTTCAGAAACATTTTATATACACAGGATGGTCAAAGCAACAAAAGGCATGAAAACACGACATTTGAAGTGAGGAACACGATGTGCATCAGCATGGAAAATAAAAACAAAGATACAGTGCCTTGAAAAAGTATTCATACCCCTTCACATTTTCCCACCTTACAACCACGAACTTAAGTGTTTTATTGAGATTTTATGTGATAGACCAACACAGAGTAGCACATAATTGTGAAGTGAAACGAAAATGATAAATGGTCTTCAAAATTTTAAACAAATAAAAATCTGAAAAATGTGATGTGCATTAGTATTCAGCCCCCCTGTGTCAATACTTTGTAGAGCCACCTTTTGCTGCAATTACAGCTGCAAGTCTTTTGTGGTATGTCTCTACCAGCTTTGCACATCTAGACACTGAAATTTTTGCCCATTCTTCTTTGCAAAATAGCTCAACTAGATTGGATGGAGAGCGTCTGTGAACAGCAATTTTCAAGTCTTGCCACAGATGCTCAATGGGATTTAGGTCTGGACTTTGACTGGGACATTCTAACACATGAATATTCTTTGATCTAAACCATTCCATTGTAGCTCTGGCTGTATATTTAGGGTCATTGTCTTGCTGGAAGGTGAATCTCCTTCCCAGTCTCAAGTCTTTTGCAGCCTCCAACAGGTTTTCTTCCAGGATTGCCCTGTATTTAGCTCCATCCATCTTCCCATCAACTCTGACCAGCTTCCCTGTCCCTGCTGAAGAAAAGCATCTCCATAGCATGATGCTGCCACCACCATGTTTCACAGCGGGGATGGTGCGTGCAGGGTGATGAGCAGTGTTAGTTTTCCGCCACACACAGCGCTTTGCATTTAGGCCAAAAAGTTCAACTTTGGTCTCATCTGACCAAAGCACCTTCTTCCACATGTTTGCTGTGTCCCCTGCATGGCTTCTTATGCCTGTCTTTCAACAATGGCTTTCTTCTTGCCCCTCTTCCAAAAAGGCCAGATTTGTGGAGTGTACGACTTATAGTTGTCCTGTGCACAGATTCTCCCACCTGAGCTGTGGATTTCTGCAGCTCCTCCAGAGTGATCATGGGCCTCTTGGCTGCTTCTCTGACCAGTGCTCTTCTTGCTCGCTGTCAGTTTAGGTGGACGGCCATGTCTTGGTAGGTTTGCAGTTGTGCCATACTTTTTCCATTTTTGAATGATGGATTGAACAGTGCTTCTTGAGATGTTCAGAGCTTGGGATATTTTTTTAGAACCTAACCCTGCTTTAAACTTCTCCAGAACTTTATCCCTGACCTGTCTGGTGAGTTCTTTGGTCTTCATGATGCTGTTTGTTCTTCAGTGTTCTCTAACAAACCACTGAGGCCTTCACAGAACAAGTGTATTTATGCTGAGAGTAAATTACACACAGTAGGACTCTATTAACTAATTAGATGACTTCTGAAGGCAATTGATTGCACTGGATTGTATTTAGAGGTATCAGAGGACAGGGGGCTGAATACTAATGCACACCACATTTTTCAGATTTTTATTTGTTTAAAATTTTGAAGACCATTTATCATTTTCGTTTCACTTCACAATTATGTGCTACTCTGTGTTGGTCTATCACATAAAATCTCAATAAAAAAAAAAACTTCTAAAGTTCGTGGTTGTAAGGTGGGAAAATGTGAAAAAGTTCAAGGGGTATGAATAGTTTTTCAAGGCACTGTAAGACAAACTAACAGAAGCCAGGGTTTAAATAAAGCAATAAGTGAAAAAAAAATTGAAAGCAGGTGTGTGTCATGGTGCACTGCATCTTGGGTGTGTGGTTCGAGAGGTAATGCTTATTTACTTGAGCAAGTCAGCAGATATGGCGGTCCCACTCCAGGCAGGAATGTTATAAACAGCCTTCACTTAAACACAACAAATGTTCAACACTGTGAAACAGGAAAACAACTCTCTCAGAGACGTAACGCAGCTTGACTCATGCCATGCTGCTAACTAGTTAATGTCTCAGCTTCTGGTCTGGGCTTTTCACAACAATGGACTCGCCACCTTGTCAATTATACCTTATATCCGGTCTCGGATGGTTGGCGCTCCGTAGCATTCTGTTAAATACGGTCAAGTGGGAATACATGAGATCCATAACTTTTCCATTTCAGGGGGCAAATGTGTTTCCTACAGATCCACCCAGCTCAGAATTTACACAGATCCAATATGATTTACTTGATGTACACGTCATCATGAACATAAAAATAAATAAAAAGTCACATGAAACGTAACAAGCTAAAGAGTACAGTTACATAAATAAATAAAAATAAATAAATGAGCTCATGCATAATCTGGAACACACAGACTAATATTACACGTTGGTACAGTATATTCATTGTTGTTATTAATAATAATATTTTAAAAGTAATGCCCTCTGACGTCCCATCCAAGGTATATTCCTGCCCTTCACCCACCTTCCTCAGAATAGAACAAGAAGCCTTTATCTAATCACACGTATACTCAAGCACAGACTTGAGCACAATGAAATGCTTCCTCTGTATTTAACCCATCTGAAGCAGTGAAAACACACACACGAGAGCAATGAGCACACATACCCAGAGCAGTGGGCAGCTATGCCACAGCACCCAGGGAGCAGTTGTGGGTTAGGTGCCCCATGTTAATCTATTCTAACCTATCATGTCTTTGGACTGTGGGGGAAACCAGAGCACCCAGAGGAAACCCACGCAGAGAACATGCAAACTTCACACAGAAGGGCCCCCGTCGGCCACCGGGCTCAAACCCGGAACCTTCTTGTTGTAAGGAGACAGTGCTAACCACTACCACCATGACCCTGACCAGAATAAAGCGGTTACTAAAGACGAACGAATGACTCGATTAATTTCCAAGTGACTACATTCCCTTTATTAAAGTAATGCACAAAAAGCCGAATAATAAAGAGACGGTCTCATATACGAGTCGTTTGAAACTTTAAAACACTTAAAGTCCGGATAAATCTACAACGTAGAGCCCATGAGAGGACAGAAGTGAAAACTAGGCTCACACAGTTCTCCGATCATTTTAAGGCAGTGGGTAATGAGCACACAGAGCTGGTGCCCTTTTCCATGTAGAACGCTTCTCACGTACTCTGTCTCTCTCTCACTCTTTATTTCGCATGCTCGTTCGCTCCATTACTCTGAATCATTCAAGGCAGAAGAATGCTGATTTTAATGGTGCAGGAAAGAGGCATGCAAAAGGAGTGCGATGGAGTGAGACACACACACGGGACAGGCAGACAGACAGCGACTTTGCAGCTAGAGGAACCTGCATGTGTACACCACTTTATATAGAGCTGCACCACTGGAGGGAATGAGAATTCTATATACTCTATTCACATACACCATTCTAGAAGGGTGTGGGACCAGGAGTAGGATGGTTGTCCTAGTCTGGTCACCGGGTTTGGATAATTTTTAGTCTGGCCTCTACCCTTTGACCAATCCGGTTTGGGTGGCCCTACTGGGAGGTCAGTCTCCCACCGGCATAGCTCTCATGGTTATCGAGACATGCAAGCCCCCCGGACCTGTGACAAGGTAATGATCCTTACAATCCTAAATAATCCTAAATAATAGAAGCAGCACCTACCATCTCAAGATTAAAAATCAAGAAAACCCTTCTAGAAGGCCAAGAAGGAAAACCTCAACATCAAAACTTCCAGGAGAGAGGAATGGAACCAAAATGTTCCCAGAGGTGGGGAACTACCAGAGGACCCCACCAATCCACTACCTGGCTTCCTCAACCAAACAAGAAGACAGTGGACTCTAGCAAACAGGCTTAGATCAAGACATGCCAGAACAGCCACCAGTTTGCATTGTTGGGGCTATACAGAGTCCTCAATATGCCCCAAATGTCAGGAATCCCCACAAGACACTGACCATCTAAGTGTTGCATTGCCCAGTAACAGCAGTGCCAGGGGTCTACGCCACTATACATGAAGGAGGCAAGATCTTTAACAACCAGCTTACAGATGCTCATCTGGAGGTGTGACACCATACGAAACTACTACTACCACCACCATTTTAGGATAACATGGGTATAGGAATGTGGTGGACAGGTTTTTGGAGTGGTACAGACTAAACCACCTGCAACTCAATGATGTAAAGACTAAGGAGTTGGTGGTGGACTTTAGGAAGCAAAGGACCAGTCTGAGCCCAGTCAATGTCGGGGGAACGGAGATTGACAGTGTGGAGGATTACAGGTACCTAGGCATCCATATAGATAGCAAACTGGACTGGACAAAAAACACAAAATGCACTCTACAAGAAAGTCAGAGCTGCCTGTATTTCCTCAGGAGACTCAGGTCTTTAAATGTCTGCAGAACCATGCTGCAGATATTTTAAATCACACTGTGGTGGCCAGTGTCATTTTCTATGCTGTGGTGTGCTGGGGCAGCAGGGTGAAAGCAGCTGATACCAACAGACTCAACAAGCTCATCAGGAAAGCTGGATCTGTCCTGAGGGTGGAACTTGAGTCGTTGGTGGTGGTGTCGGAGAAGAGGATGCTGAGGAAACTTCTCGGTATTATGAACAATCCCTCCCACTCCCTGCATGACACGGTGGTGTCACATCAGAGCAGCTTCAGTGGGAGAACCGTAGGTGCTAAAAGAAGGCAACTGGACTTGCTTGAAATTCTTCAAGACGTTTCACCTCTCATTCGAAAGGCTTCTTCAGTTCCGTCTGACTAGTGGGGAGTTCCAAGTTTTTATCCTCTAGTGGACCAAAAGGAGAGTTGTTCAGGTCACCTGGGTCATTGAGTCTGCAAACACCATTTGCACCCGGCCCCCAGTGACCTACACTTACAGGATGACTCAATGACCCAGGTGGAAGGTGGCTGTGGAAATTTACCAATTCAGCAACAAGAGCATTAGTGAGGTCAGAAATCGCACACAGGGGATTTCAATAATATGAATAAGCTGCCCAGAAAAATACAGTTAAGCACCTAGCATGAGACTATGCCATCAGATATTGATGAGTTTTTTTTTTTTTTTTAACTTGCTGACTTGATCGCCAGATGACCTGCAATCCTAAAATCAGGGGCGCTCAAGCACCCCCAAAAACGAGCTCAGCACCCCCTAGCTCAGCACCCTCAAAAACACTGCTTTTGGACGTAATTTTCAGAAACAAGTGCCCTTGCGCACTGCGCAATGAATGTGTGCGCGGCCGTGTGTGTGTTCTTGAATTCACCTATTACGTGAGAGTTCTATGAGCAGTAAAATACCTCTCCTCCTTGCGTCCCCTCTGATTGGGTTGCCTGTCCGCGCGAGCGCTTGCTATGACATGGTGTTTTTTTTAACTGGATTCCACGCCGATGAGGAACTCGAAATAGCACCTGAGTTTTACTGGCATAGCGAGATGTGAAGGTACGGACTGGAGTTACAGTTGTTAAACACAATACAATAATATGCATAATGCAATATCGATGTTCCCTGGTCTATGAACAGAATGATAAAAACGACATTTATCATCCATATCGAGATACTTTTGTGCAGAGCTGTACAAGTGCTACGGTGCTAGACCACCGTGTGTTACTCAATTTTAGTTAATGTAACATAGCGTTTACGTTTGCTTATCATTTATATATTTATATTTATATATTTATCATAAATATCATAATAATTAGCAAATTAATCAAAACAGACACTGAAACGTACATGCACGAAGCAAACAATTAAACAAATGACTATCAAAAGAACACGACCAAAATATAACAAAAAATATAAACTAATGTAAACTAATGTAAAATCATAATAATACACACTATTATTACACAATAACACATTAATTAACAATTACCACTGTTCAAAATGAATAGCTCCAACATTACAAATGCAGTAGTAGGTCTTGTTTAGTTAAAAATATAACGTAAATATTTGTGTCAGTGGTCGTAAATGTGTAGATATCATAGTTTATTGGGTCAGCTTCTGTTAAAACATTGCATAAGTCTAGTCTTCTTGTCTAGTTAAGTCTAGTCTAAATGCGGAATAAACGTGGAAACACTGTCGTTCAAGCCAGGTGCCTCTGTCAGCTCTGGGGGCTAAGCACCCTCAAAGATCAGATGCTAGAATCGCCCCTGCCTAAAATTCAAAACGCATCAAATGAACAACTATATGAACAAGGCCTTAGCCTAAATTTACATTTAAACTATCATTCAGTGGCTCATGTTCATTAACAATTATTCGCCAAAGGCGAGGTGAATAATTACCGAGACGAAGTTGAAGTTATTATTCATTGATATTAACTGAGCCTGAGGCGGATAATTGTTTTAGTGTAAATACACAGGTGATCGTTTTTAAAAAATAAATCATTTTTAAAAAGTTCATTTATTTCAAACTTGAAAAACCGCATGCAAATATAATAAAGGAGCATGCAGACTTGTGTCACTTATCCATGCCAAGTCACATGAAATACTAGACTGGACGATGCCGGTCACCCTCTGCACACCGTCATCAGCAACCAGAGGAGCCTGTTCAGTGACAGAATGCTCCTTCCCAAGTGCACGACTAAACAGACTTAAAAACTCCTTTGTCCCTCACGCCATCAGACTGTACAACTCCTCTCGGCCGGGGGTAAACAGGAGGACAGAGGACGGGAAGGAGCAGTAGCCTCGCCTGACAAAAAGCAATACTGGACAATGTGCAACACCTCTCCTGCTGGACTTTTTTTTTTTCCCCTCCCCATATCTTATTCTTTTTTCTATTTGTATCTGTAAATACTTAGTTTAATTTATCGACAAGTTTTCTCCATTTTCTATTCTGTTTATCCTGTAATGATGCTGCTGGAATTTTAATTTCCCTGAGGGAACCCTCCCAAAGGGATCAATAAAGTTCTATCTAATCTAGATAAAAATAAATCACAATTCCGCCTTACCTTTGAATAGTTTTAGACCAAACTTCATAGCATCTTTAGTGTTTTTAGGAACAGAATTTTCTTTCGTAATTTGTAATTCTTCCTCACTTACGGTAACAAAGCCGCCATTTTGCTGAGGTCACTCGAGGTGATTATCGAGAAATCGTCAGTGTCTCTCAACCAATCAGCGTGCGTCATCTCCTATAATCACCTCCATATTTATACTATTGCATATTATTCGGTAACTAGAAATGAATTACTTAGTAAGTTGAAAGTACAATGAAATTCACAGTGCACTGAAACATTATAATAAGGATATGTGGGTTAAGATTTGCATATCTACATGCACATTCTTGATGCATAATATTCTTGGCTGTCCAAGATCCTATTCTTGCAGCTGTAACCAGAGACGCTTACCGATCTGAGCGTTGTCATAAAGCAGCAGGTCATAGGCACCCTGGTAACCGGTGCGGTAGTTGGTGCGAGTGCCGCTGTCCCATTGCACTACTACGGTCTTGTCAGGTGTGCTGGTGCTGCCCTGGCGCCCCACTTCCACCACTGTGCCCAAATGGCCTTCACCATCATCCTGGTTGCCCCACTTCCAGTCAATGCCACGCACCACACGCATACCCACCTCCATTGCGCCACGGACAGGTGGGCTAGCACTGCCACTTCCGGCCTCGCCGCTGCGCTTCCGGTGGGGTCGCACAGGCGGCTCGGCAGGGGGATGGGTGTTGGCGCCGCTGCTGGGGCCACCGGTACGTGAGCGAGCTGGTGGCAGCGGGAGGGTGCCGAGTAGGGGGCTCTCCGGGGACAGGTCAGGGGTGACTGAGGACAGAAAGCAAGAATCAGAATCACTTTTATTGCCAGGTATGTGGACACACACGAGGAATTTGACTCCGGTTTCACTTAGCTCTCATAGTACAAAAACAAAAAGCGTATAGAGGTTTTTCACCCACGTGACCAAGTCATGTGAGGCTGCCATTTTGGAGGTCACGGCTCGAATCAGTTTGAATGCGAGAAAGGCGACAAACGAAAAACAAAAGAAAAAGGAGCAAGATGCAGAAAACACCTTCACTATCCAGCGACGTAGGGCATTTACAGGGCGAGCAGAGGGAGAGGTATTTGCAAAAATTGAGGTTAGCAGGCTTAGAGAATGACGTTTACCTGCTTCCACCAGGATCGTTCACTGATGTACGGAAGTACACGAAGCCCTCGTCTTTACCTGACTTTGGCCCACATGATCTGTATACCTATGTCGTTAAAAACCCATCGCCATACACAGGTATTGATCTGAAAGCGTATAAGAGTTTGGATGCCTACAAATATTTTGTGTCAGGCTGGGTAACATGCCTACATCAGCGGGTCGTCCCTGGAGCCGGTGGTCGCCATCTTATTACAGCTAAGGTTTGTTCACATTTTCATTTACTTTCGGTCCTCAGGATAAACAAAATGTTATTAAATGTCATTGAAATAACTTCTTAGTCTGTTGAGACATGGCCCGTTATAAATTTGCTGTTACCAGGCAATGACCAAGAACTGTATTATTAGGGTCGGTGTAGTTGTAGCAGTGTACTAGCAGCTAGCTGTTAGCACTAGCTAATGTCAACAACATAGTAGCTAGTATGTTACTGTAGCAATGTTTACGTTCAGTCATTTGGATGAGTGTTAAAACCTTTCAGTCTCAAGTTTTTCCTTTACTGTATTTACTAGTTTACTGAGCTAGTGCGCTCGGGCAGGCTGGGAGCGAGCGCGCTAGCTCCCGGGCAGGCTGGGAGCGAGCGCGCCTGCCTGAGCGCACTAGCTCAGTAAACTAGTAAATACAGTAAAGGAAAAACTTGAGACTGAAAGGTTTTAACAGTCATCCAAATGACTGAACGTAAACATTGCTACAGTAACATACTAGCTACTATGTTGTTGACATTAGCTAGCTTGACCTTCAAAATGGCAGACACCGGGGCGTCACGTGACCCTGTGACGTCAGGTGAAAAACCTCTATACATAAAACAAAAACAGAAAAAAAAAAGACAATTGTTATTGTAAATAAATTTCTATTGTTGCATTGGCAAAGCACTTCAGGCTGAGGTGAACAAATAATGCTCATCAACTAAAGAAATCTACCTCCAAGACTTGACCAATCTGTACAACAGTGATGTCATTTTTTCCCCCTCGCATATGCAGTTCAAAAAATACTACACAAAGCCAGTGTTGTGTTTTTTTTAACTGCACCAATTTAGAATGCAAAAGAGCAACATGTCACATGGATCCAGGCCAGCGAAATCTCTTGAATACTGAAGGAGACATGGGCCTGTGGATTGTATAAAGAGGGCAAGTTGACCTTCTAATGAAATCAGCCCCGTCCGTTATTCTTCCACATGAATAAACATACTGCTGTGTACACGACAGAATTTCCCTTCTGGATATAAATCAGTTCTTGTGGTCAGACTGCATTGGATGACCTAGTAAGCGCTTGGTCCACAAGCAAATGTGTCATGAAGCCTGTGGCCAAAACTGTAAACTGCTGGACACACTCCGTTTCTCTCACAAAAACACATACGGTTTTAAAAACACCTTATCAAATAATCTCCCAAACCAGCCATTACTGCTGCATTCATTGTTAGTCTATTTTGTCTTTTGTGATTACTGCAGTTATAGTCAGTCAATAATACTGACATCCCTGACATGAAAAAGTCTACTGCACTGTAATTCAGCGGAGAGCCTGACTGACGTATTAGGTTGCGTGTGTGTATTGCTACTGAGAGAAAATCACATTGCTAAAAGCACTGATAATGTTTCTTTAAATTTTCTCTATTATTGTTTATTCACATGTATAAGGACCAGGGCTTTGAACCGGTTCAAGGAACGAAAACCGGGAACTTTTTCTATTTCACATGGAACAGAAACGAAACCAGAAACTTTATTATTTGTTATGTTCCGGAACAGAAACGCTTATTAAAAATAATGGTAACCGGTTAATACCGGTTTTTATTTCGTTCCTCAAAGTTTCCGTAGCCTACAAATAAAAAAGTCATTCTTCTCCTGCGCAAGTTTCTATGACCTGCTGGGGTTCACTTCCTGTGTGACGTTCGCTGACTGAATGGAGAGCGCGGGAGGGTGGACTACTATCACGTCTCCACATCTTAAATAAGAGGTAAATATTGCAGTCTATCGTTATTCAAAAACGTCAATTTCAAACACGATATCAATATATTTGTCCACGTTAATGAGAGGCTCGCGAACATTAAATGACGTTAACCTCTGTTAGCCTATCAATGCATAGGGCCTGACTAGCCTTTGGTAACACACTAAACGAATTATCTTTCATTTTTGGCACTTTTTCTGTTTGTGTAGATGGGAAGACATACTGAGAATCCAAATCGCCAACATTTGAAATAATAATTGTTTTGAATTATTTCTTGTCCTATTTAATGAAGGTTGTAATAGAATTAGCCTACATTTGGCTTAAGCTGGATGAGACAGAGACATAATTTTATAGCCATTTGTTAAACAGCTGACAGGGAACGTAATTAACCGTTCCGGGAACGAAATTTTTTTGTTCTAACCGGTTCGGGAACGTCTATTTAATGGTGGAACCCAAAACCGGAAACGTTAAAATTCCGTTTCTGTTCGGAACGAACCAATAGGAAAAAAAATTCTGGTTCAAAGCCCTGATAAGGACATTAAATCTCATAATAATAGCAATAAAAAATACATTTAAAAAAAAAAAAAACACATTACACACACACACATGCAGGAGAGGCCAGAAACCTACTATATGGTTTTTCGTGGGCTTCCCCCAAAACTTAAAAATATGAGAATGCTAGCGTTGTAATTAAGGTATACATACCGTAAAATACCAAATAATAGCCCGGGCGATTATTTGTCTCAATCACGTAAGAGACCCGGCGCGTATTAGAGACTAGGCGGCTATTTGGAACAGGCGATTAATTCCTTCTTCACAAATACCTTCCCCAAAATCTACCTCAAAACGGGGAAAAAAAATCAATCATTCTCAGATAGGCCTACTTTTAACCAGTATAACTTACAGTTTGTTTAGAGTTAGATTACAGATAGCACGGTGCCGACTTCGGGGAATTTTGAAGACGCAGAATGCATCTTCGCATGGCACAGTCGGGGTGGATAAAGGATAAATCACACACCTTTTCCTGTTAATGACTAGTTAAGTGCATGCTTTACAAAATAATCAAGAAACCACACCATTGTCTGTGCGCAGCACTGTGATTTAATTACTCTGCAAAGTTATGGTCACTTGCTCTCACCCTCACCCATGCAGCCTCCACCCTTTGCGCTTCGCGATGTCTGTCAATCTGAAATTGCATGGAGGGCGCGACGTTGAAGCAACATAATTAGGGTGCGAAGTGTCAAACCAAAGGGTTTTTTCTTATGCTGAAAAATAAGTGACCTGCAGTGGCTACATACTGTCATCTTGCATTCTCACGTTTCTCTCCAAGACGTCTCCCTATTTGGCGGATATGAGCCTATTCCCCGAGTGAGTTGGTACGGTGGCTCGACCCCGTAGAAAACTTAAAGTTCGGATGAAAGTTAGTTGAATAGGTTACTGACTTGTAGGCCTACATGTTGCCTGCCTGACGCGTGCTTCTGCCCAACTTGCACGACAGATTACTTGTTGAAAAGGCCGCTTGGATTAGATTGGCCGCGAGCAGACTGAAATGCATGTTAGAACGCTCTCACCTTTTTTGTAAAGCGTCTTCCAGATCCGAATGGGTAAGGGCAAGTGAAATGGTATAAGGTCTTTAATAAAACTCAGTGTGTGCTTTGACGCATGCATTCGGCAATTTAGGTCGTTTAACAGAAGCAGCAGTCCAACCTTGGAAACCCGCAGTCCTCAATGTCACCACACACGCTGGCTTTCGTTGGGTATACCCAAAGGGGTGGCTAAGACATCTGTCAAAAGTTACGGACTTGCATTCCTCAAGAAATATTACGGTAGACCAAGATTATAACATTGAAATGGCATGTTTATTATCACGTAACAAAATGTTGTAAACAGTATTATAGAAATAATTTCATTCATTCATTCATTCATTCATTCATTCATATTGTTTCGGTAGAAAACTATGCAATGCAAAATCGTTTAAACACCAGAAAACCAGAAAAGTGCTGGGCCTCAAGATTCTAGATAGAACGTTCGGACGCTTTTTTTTTTTTTTTTTAAGACCCCGGCGAGTATTCGGAACCGGCCTTTATTTGTCACAACACACGCGTACACCCGGCCGTTAAAGGGAACTCGGCGGTTAATTGGAACTCGGCTATTATTTGGTATTTTACGGTACATAAGCAAACAAAGTTAACTAATGAAAGAAAAATCAAAATTATATAATAAAATATCTATATACATCGGAAGCTTACACATATGAAAAGGAGTCTAAGTTATTAAACAAAAGGAAAAGCGGATAACTAAAACAAGGAAAACAAATCAGGTGGAAGTAGCGCTTGAGTGTTCTATAAAATCCATCTTTAGAAGTTTTTTGAAACTGCGTAATAACAGACAAGTTTGCTGTAGTTGGCTTAAATTGCTCCATATGGTGGGGCCTCTAAACATTACTGTAAATTGGTTTTGACTAGATTTTGTCATAACTGGTCTTAAAAGATTCTGCTGTCTTGTACTGTGGTGGTGGATATCGGAGCTGAAATTGAAAAAACCTTTGTATTGATCAGGTAAACAAGAGCTATTATAGACAATTTTATGAACAAATAAGGCAATTTGTAGGATATGAAAAGCACATTAATGAAATGTCATGCTAAATATACTGTAAAGTGCTTGGGTGCTAATGACTGGCTTTGAGAATACATATGAATGTTTGTCTGATGGGGGAAATACTCATTGTTTTTATGCAAGTAGATGTAACAAAGTGAAGGAGACAGATGGCAGTGGAAGGAAGCGGGAGTTGTACAAGGTGAAGGAGACGGGCGGCAGTGGAAGGAAGTGGGAGTCGTACGAGGTGGAGGAGACGGGCGGCAGTGGAAGGAAGTGGGAGTCGTACGAGGTGAAGGAGACGGGCGGCAGTGGAAGGAAGTGGGAGTCGTACGAGGTGGAGGAGACGGGCGGCAGTGGAAGGAAGTGGGAGTCGTACGAGGTGGAGGAGACGGGCGGCAGTGGAAGGAAGTGGGAGTCGTACGAGGTGGAGGAGACGGGCGGCAGTGGAAGGAAGTGGGAGTCGTACGAGGTGGAGGAGACGGGCGGCAGTGGAAGGAAGTGGGAGTCGTACAAGGTGGAGGAGACAGGCCATAGTGAAAGTGGGAGTCGTACGAGGTGGAGGAGACGAGCGGCAGTGCAAGGAAGCAGGAGTTGTATGAGGTGGAGGAGACGGGTGGCAGTGGAAGGAAGTGAGAGTCATACAAGGTGGAGGAGACAGGCCATAGTGAAAGCAAGTGGGAGTTGTACGAGGTGGAGGAGACGGGCGGCAGTGGAAGGAAGTGGGAGTCGTACGAGGTGGAGGAGACAGGCCATAGTGAAAGTAAGTGGGAGTCGTACGAGGTGGAGGAGACGGGCGGCAGTGGAAAGAAGTGGGAGTCGTACGAGGTGGAGGAGACGGGCGGCAGTGGAAGGAAGTGGGAGTCGTACGAGGTGCAGGAGACGGGCGGCAGTGGAAGGAAGTGGGAGTCGTACGAGGTGGAGGAAATGGGCCGCAGTGGAAGTGGGAGTCGTGCACGGTGAAAGAGACAGGCCTCAGTGGAAGGAAGCGGGAGTCATACAAGGTGGAAGAGACGGGCTGCAGTGGAAGGAAGCGGGAGTCATACAAGGTGGAAGAGAAGGGCTGCAGTGGAAGGAAGCGGGAGTCATACAAGGTGGAAGAGACGGGCTGCAGTGGAAGGAAGTGGGAGTAGCTTAAGGTGGAGGAGACAGGCCGCAGTGGAAAGTGGAAGTGAGCGGGAGTCGTACAAGATCCAGGAGACAGGCCGCAGTGAAAGGAAGTGGGAGTCGTACAAGGTGGAGGAGACAGGCCACATGGGAAGGAAGTGGGACTCGCTTAAGGTGGAAGATGGAAGGAAACGGGAGTCATAGGAGGTGGAGGAGACGGGCTGCAGTGGAAGGAAGTGGGAGCCATACAAGGTGGAGGAGATGGGCTACAGTGGAAGGAAGTAGAATTGTAGTGGTTAGCACGGTCGCCTCACAGCAAGAAGGTTCTGGGTTTGAACCCAGTAGCCGGCGAGGGCCTTTCTGTGTGGAGTTTGCATGTTCTCCCCGTGTCTGCGTGGGTTTCCTCCGGGTGCTCCGGTTTCCCCCACCATCCAAAGACACGCGGTTAGGTTAATATGGGATGGCCTTGCGCTGAGGTGCCCTTGAGCGAGGCATCTAACTCCCAACTGCTCCCCGGGCTCTGTTAGCATGGCTGCCCACTGTTCTGGGTATGTGTGTGCTCATTGCTCACGTGTGTGTTCATTGCTTCAGCTGGGTTAAATGCAGAGAGGAAATTTCACAAGCGTGTGATGAATAAAGTTGTGCTTTCTTTCTTTCTTAAAGTGGAGGAGACAGGCCGCAGTGGAAGATGGAGGAGAGTGGGTACAGTACGTAGTGGAAGTAACACACTGCAGAGGGATGTAGAGGGGATAAGGCAAAGCAACTGTTATCCGTTTTCATGCCAGTCAGTCAGTCAGTCAGTCAGACACGTCTCATAAGAAGCATCCACATAATGTGGTAGTGTCATTATCAAGTACAGCATGTTGCTCCCTTTTTAACAAATGTTGGATCTGGCCAGTTGGGGCCACTATCATCATATTCACACCTGAGGCTCATACTTAGCATTGTACAGCCTTTATTTCCATCCTCAGGTGTTCTCGAATAAGAAAACAAAACAAAAAATATGTGCATAGACTGCTCTGAGAATCTTGTAGGTCCTGATCACACACCTTTTCTGGGTGTGCAATTAATAGTTCTATAAGAATGTCTGGCAGTTCTTTAATAAGCAAGCTTAACTAATTTAATATGACAATGGCTTTAAAATAGATGAGCTTGTAATCATGTTCATGACTAATAAATAAACTGAAACTAGGTCAATTCATCCACCAATCAAAACATACCCTTTTGTATGTACGGGTCATATTTTACTAATCCTTCACTATTCATACTCTGTTTCTCTGAAGAATGCCTCAATCAATGCCTGTTATCTGAACTATGCCGCAAAGAATGCAAAAAAAAGTACAACTGGCCTTTTCAGACCTGCTGACCTTCACACACTTTGCACAGGAGTATTGCAATTTAACAGAAGAATGCAAAAAATATGCCAAAAAAAGAGCAGTCTTGTCCCCCCCGGGATTAAAAAAAAAAGTTGATGAATCAATATGTGAATTTGAACTGTTTAACAGTTGTGCAGGTGTTTTGAACTCTCTGCTTTAAAATGTGCCCCGATACAGCGCTCCTGTATTCCGTTACAATAATTTTAAGTTTGTGAATGTGAAATAAAAATCAATGCGTGTTTAACTTCACCATTGTTAAATAAGTACATAACATCAGTTAGCTATATTTATAAAGGATGCCACCAAAATATTTCAGGCAAAAGTAGTTAAAAACAGCACTTTTGGTTTTCATCCAAAAGAGGAAAAAAAAAAAAAAAACCTGAAAATTGACAAAAAAAAAAAAGCACATTAAATATGAATGCTTCTGCAGCAAAAGGCCATTATTAAAAAATGTTCTGTTTCCGGTCCACCGGCCGGGTGAATGCCGTTTGTGCGGTTGAAATTTTGTTTTTTTTACCGCCGGTTTTTCGACATTTTTTTTCGGGTTCGTAAATCTAAAATCGAACTTGACATTTCCGCATTCCCAGGGCTTTCCACTAAAGGCCTTTGCATGCTCGTGCGACAAGGCTTTCGCAGATAGCTTTTCGCAGACAGTTGTAATTTATTGTTGAGCGGGGATAATAGGCGTGCGCGATGTTATTCACCGGCACAACGCAAGGGGGCGCGAAGTCGCTAGGAGTAGTTGGTGGGTGTGGTTAGTGGAGTGTTTATCCTCCGGTTACTTATAATGACTAGAACTTTTTTTTTTTTTATAATGACTAGAACTGGAGTCGTATAGATGTACGTACTTCCTCAATCAACCGCTCTTCATGCTGCTCCATCTTCGCTCGTGTTTTTAAAAATGCCGGTCGTGAAAACAAACCAAACTGGGAAAGTAGAGAAGCGGAAGTGCGTGTACAGCAGACCAATCAGAGCCCTCTTGTCTGCGGCGCTGCCTGCGAGGCTTCTGCGGTGGTCACAATTTTTGGGAGGTGCGCGCAGAGCGTCTGCGAAGGTGGGGGGGCTACGCAGACACTGTCTGCGACACCGTCTGCGAGGACTGGGTTGTCAGCATAAATTGGCCTTAAGGCTCATACTAGCCAGCCATGACAAATAAGTAGCCAGCCGGGGGGGAGGAAACACAAAAACTCCTGTGCACGCAGTTCCCAGGATTAAATGTATTTTCCACAGACCATTTATTTATTCACTTTACTCAAATACAAAATAAAATGGCAGTAAATCTTTTCTTTTCTTGTGTATTGCATCGTGAGGCGTTCCTGGCTTGTAAATCTCTTATTTTCGGTGCATGACACATTCACGCAACTGAGCATGCTATGAATTAACAACGACAACGGTCTGCAGTGGGGCTACACAATTAAACACTCAGCGAACATTTCTCCATTTGTGTATGAAAATACACTCCAACGACTCAGTTTGGTTTCATTTACAACCAACGGTGTCTTTTGATGCCAGCACGTAATTGAACGAGAGAAGACTGGTTTACCGGAGACAAAATAAGCGTCATCTCTGCTTCTGTTCCCTCCGACGGCCCCGACACACTACTGCCTCCGCCGAGTGCGTGCACACACCGCATGTCGGGGCCGCGGATGAGTTACTCTCCCTTAATCAACGAGTCGGCGGGGAATTTGTGATTATTATCGGTACAAACAGCGCGAATCACAACTTAAATGAGTGCGGTTCAGTTTGACATTATTGTCAGTCCGTTAGATAAACATTTAATTTTATTAAAATTGAAAATTAATATTTAGAGCCTGTGGACTACAAAAATAATAGTCATTAAAGTAGCCGGCTGGACTTATGTAGTCGGCTGTATGGCCGGCAGCCGGCTCTTGTGGAAAGCCCTGTCGAATCAGCTCTGCGCATGCGCCGTGCGGCACAAAAAAAACGTCAGCCACCATGAAGGAAGCAGATCCGGAGTTTTCAAACATTTGCTTAAGTGTGAAATCGCAAAATGGTATTCTAGCGAACAACAAAATAGTAAAGATTCAGAAAAACAAATAATTCAGTGATCATTTTAATAGTGTAATTTCATCCGAACTAGGCCTAACGGTCGATTTAGAACTACAAAAAGTCCATGTGTCGGACATTTTAAGTACCTTTGTAAAAGTTTTGCAAATGTTGCAGTCAGCATTTAAAATGCTAACTTAAAGTTTTTGTACAAGTTTCAGTTGATTAAACGGTCATATTTTATTAAATGTGTCTGCTTTTGTAATAAAAAAAGTACTGAAAGAAAAAGCAAACAGCATTGCGATTTCTTATCCATCCATAAAAAAAAAAAAAAAAAAAAAAAATCCCTCCCTCCCGACTGAATTTTTTTTGCTCACCCGGTGGACAGGAAACGGATTTTTTTTTTTTTAAGGATGGCCAAATGTAAAATTTAACACTACAGATAACGTTGATAGTAATTATAATTGGACAGTGATTTAAAACACGGTCTACTGGCTTTGCTTTTGCTAAGAATTAAAAGGTAAAAGAATTATAGTTGCCCCTCAGAAACTGTTAGAACTGAACTGAAACAATCCTTATTGCACAGAAAAAGTCCAAACATGACAGTAAATCAAAATTCATTCATCATAAATATTTATTAAAAATCACATTAAATCCAAAAGATTAATCAAGAAGACTTCATGTGCACAGGACCTGACTTTCATACTTCACTATTGATTAATAATTCTGTTCTACATCATGTTCTGTTACATAATTTACATAAAATTATACATCTGCTTTCCCCCCAAAGTGCAGGTCGCATGACCGCAGTTCTGCAATGGTCAGGAACCATTCAGGGTTTGAGGAAGGAAGTGGTTTAAGGGGGAGGTGCAGGAAGTGGGACTTATGAGGAAAATAGCTTGGATTTAGAGGATTAAATGCAGCATTCATACACGGTTTGCACCTCAGAGCCAAAAATATTCCTGTCCGTCAGGTTTCCAAGCCGGACTGCAAAACTTTTTGCAATTTGCATGAATGTTAATTGGAGCGACGAGCTCCAACAAAGACACGGATGAGCTCTGTTTCTCTGAAAAAAAATCTCTGCTGTCGCAGTGATTACTGTAATCAGATTACTGTGTCTCAAATTGTACATTACAAAGCGTTTACTAATTTAGAAGATGAAGAAAACCGGTATGCAAAACAGACCATGCGCTGAAGGCGACATGAGAGGTGGTTAAAATTCAAATGCCAACCATATTAGGAAAACCATTTAGGGTTCGTACGCCATAATGGCCTCGAAGAGTACACAAGTATGCAATTTGAGATAGACTGTTAGTTTGTGGAAAAGGAGAAATTATTTTTGTTGAAATATAAATAAACACACACACTTTTATTGTGTACCTGGCTATATGAGCTAAAATAACTTCATCAGTGGCCAAATACTTAAAATACATATACAGAAGCGGCTCATATCAGTGGGCTAGCAGGCCTCAGCCCTGACCATTTTCCAAAAGAAAGGTACAAGAAAAATATGGATTTCATTTTGGGCATCCACATCATCTTATCTGTGGTTAACAAACATTTTAAACCGTAAACGACTCGCACCTGCACAGGATTAAGGCGCAATCAACGCGCGTACATAAAAACTGAAAACACACTTAATTAGCGAAGTATTGAGTTGCATTGCTGACATTACCAAGCCTTATTTCCTTGTTTGGTTTTTTTGATCCCTGATTTCCTGTTTCTCGTCTTTGATTCTGCCGAGTCTACAATAGCCTGTCTGTGCCTCACTTAACCTATTGCCAGTTTCACCGTTTTATGATTTTGCCTGCCGTTCTGGATTGTTTACCCTCTTCACTTGTATTAATAAACACACCTTCTGCACTTACATCCGTCTCCCAACCATCTCTGACAGAATACTTCACACTCCCTGACAAAGAGAAGCACATTCACCTGTTCATACGTCATGTTCAGGAACAAACTAATGTTAATGGTGCTAAAACAGCCACCGTCAAATGGTGCTGTTAGAGTCTTGTTCTCAGGGCCCGTTTATACGAGGACGCTGTCGGGTAAAAACGACTAAATATTTTATCGGAAGTGCCTTTCGTCTACACGGGGACGGCGTTTCCGAGGCTGAAAAACAGAAAAAATTGAAAACGCCTTCCAGAGTGGATAAGTTAAAAACAGCCCCTGTTGCATATCCGTCTAAACTACCCAATACGCGAAACTCTGCTCGGATCTGCTCACGTCGGGTACGCGTTTACGTCATACATATGTCATATACTGTACATGCCAGCCCGGGAAGTAAGAAAGTAAGTAAAAAAGTAAGAGCATGTCTGATTACATCGATCCAACGGACCTTCAAGCTGCTCTGGCAGCTTTAATAAACGTCCAGGAGTCCTTCGAACATCTATACTGAATCTGCACATATACCGTTAATGAACAGAGGCGGGTATAGCATGCTCTTACTTTTTTACTTACTTTCTTACTTACCATAGCCAGAGTAGTCAAAGTTTTCGCGGCGCAGATGTGCAGATCAGACAAGACGGAAGACGTTGCGCATGCGTGCAGACATAGCGGATGTCTTTCACAGCACCACCTAGCCGCCTGGCATGCACATCCAATTGAATTCTACACATTTATGCGTCACCGTATAGACACAGATTTCCTCCTTGAAAACGGTCGTGTAGACGCGGAAAAAAGTGAGAACAAAAACAGACTTTTGCGGTTTTGTTTCAGACTGTCCCCGTGTAAAGTGGGCCTCAGACTCGACTCTGATCAATAGTGGACTCGACTCAATTTTTTTTTTTTTAAATGACTTGGACTTGACTCGGACTCGAGGTTTAGTGAATCAACACCACCACTGATATGAAGCAAGGTTGTAGGCTAACTGTAAAGAGCCCAGTGCTGTCGGTTCATGCAGCCAATCAGCAACAGTCATGTCACATGAGTACACAGCATGAGAACCCTCCCATTTGGAGCTCCAGTTGGTGAATATATTCTAGCCCATTTTGGTGACATTTTCGTAATGTGTCACCAGTAGGCTTGTTACGGACTCAGTCGCAGGTCTAATGAATACGAACGAAGCAGAGTGTTTACTCTAGCATTGTTTTTACATTACAAATTACACAATAGGACAGATGACAAGATTAAGTTTAGTCTTTTTTGGTTTGAAAATGGTTACAACTTGTTATTCGGACAAAATGCACTTCAGAGTCAAATGCCAAAAAACGTTTAAATTACAAATTTGTCAAGCTGAAACTTGCAAAGGGACGTTTAACTAAATATTAGACACGCTATATGCATACATTTTGACCCTGTGTTGATTTCAGAAAACCCAAAATAAATTCTAACTTGTGCACCAAATTTTTTTTTTTGGTCTATTAAAGATGCATGTTATACAATCATTCTGCCACAGAAAAAGAACAGTTCAAAGAAATCTTCGAAAGCCCAGTATTGCCATAACATTCATGTCCGTGCATGTAAACTTCTGACCATAACTCTGTGTATTACATAGATACAGTACTGTGCAAAAGTCTTAGGCACATGTAAAGAAATGCTGCAGACCAAAAAAAAAAGACTTAAAAAAATGAAAATGTTTCAACATTTATATATTAAAAAAAACCCTGTAAACAGCAGTAAGCCATAATAAATGAAAGAGTCAATATTTGGTGTGGGACGACCCTTTGCTTAAAAAAAAAAAAAAAAGAGTTGGGTAAAACGAGTACAGTTTTATAAGGAAATGAGCTGTAGGTTTTACTAAGCGTCTTACAGAACCAGCCACGGTTCTTCTGGACACTTTGTCACACTTGCATCTTCATTTTGCACCAAAACCCAGCAGCCTTCATTATGTTTTCTTTTTTAATCTGAAAAGTGCTCTCTTAAGCCTAGGTCACAACCGGACGTACGATTTTTTGGCCGTGCAATTTTTGGCGTTTCCTAAATCGCTGCATTTTTTTTGTTCGTGGAGAAATACGCACGTTGGCCGTAAGTTTGTCTTGCAACCTGAAAAAAAATGTAAGCGCCCGTAGAGTTTGTTTGACATGACAAAGAACCTCTGCGGCCAGTCTGCGGCTCGAAAATCAGCACGTCACACGCGCGCCCTCCGTGCGTTTCTTGCACGCAGACCGGCTGTAGGAGCACGTACGGCCGGTTGTGACCGAGGCATTATGTAATACGCTGCTCAGATAAACATTTTTTTTTTGGTAACGTAATTTTGTGCTGTAAAACGAATAATTTGGACTCAAACAGTTTTGTAAATGACTCGAAAATATAGAAGTCATACAACAGAGCTCTATAAAGTTTGTATTTGAAAAAAATGGGGGCGCTAAGACTTTTGCACAGTACTGTATATTTTATTCATTTATTTACACTCACTCTCACACACACACACAGAGACAAATATTTGGAGAGTTAAGAGTACAGTCCTATTTGCCCTTTCTGGGTTTAATTCCCCTTGAATGCTCATCTGCCCTGATTACCAGTAGCTTCGTACTGTTTGATTTTATTTGAACAGGCTGCAAGTTGTTTTCTTAAGAAATGGCTTGCTAGCGATGCTAAGGGACTTTTTACAGCACTATAATTTACAGCACTGCAGAAGCCATCTGTATCTATCCGTCCGTAACCTTTATCCCTGCTGCCTTACAGGAATGCAGTGCTCCTTCCAAACACTGCTAGTTTCGATCTTTTGTAAAATGAAGGTCAAGCTTGGTCTCCTATAAATCAGACTTCAAATGCATTCAGACACTGAAAATGTGAAAACCATGGTTGTTTTTCAGTTGCATTTAGCAAAACAAGCAAACTCCAGATCGAAAGTAATTGTCTGAACTCGCTTTAAAGGACCCATGGCATGGTGGTTTGTTGATGCTTTAAACGGGCTCGTGGAGGTTTCCGGATGTTATATCCGCAGCCTTTCTCGAAATGAACCCTCGGCACGTAGATATAGCCTCCTGGGAGAAAGCCCCATTTCAGCCCTTTTCCCAGTGCATCGTTTTGCTAATGAGAAGCAGGAGGCGGGGAAGGGTAGAGGGTAGGGGCGGGTCTTATTAATATTCATGACATGTAAACGTGTTACCTCTGATTGGCTAACAGCACTGTGACGCTACCTCCAGTGGGTCAGAACAAGCGGATGTGGGTGTCTTACTATGGCGAGAGAGAAGGAACAAACCGCGAAGGGAAAAATACCGCGTGCTGACGTCATTAAGGTGCGACGCGAGGAAATGAAATAAATTCAACAAATGTTTGGGTTTTTACTGAACAAACAAACAAATAAAATGAACGAGTGACTTAAAAATGTGGGTGTCTTTGTAAAAACTGTTTTGATTGGCTATTATAACAGAGCATGCTGCATGCTTTTTGGTTTTGTAGCGCAGAGTACCTGGCTAACTGCAGGAAGCGGTTAGCTGCACAGCTAATGTAGCCATTGCAAGGCTAACGTGGCACCGATTTTTACCGAAACACGGCAAAACGACTTAACAGTTATACACTTACTTGTTCGGTGTTTGTGGCTGATGCGGCAGGGATGCTTGGTACGGACCCAGGCTTCAGTGACAGTTGATGTGCAAAACCTGCCCTGTACTGTCCCAAGTTGTGGAAACATTCCTCAGGAAAATGCTTCCGACAAACATACACCGTCTTAGGTAGACTCGGCAGCGTATTATTGAAGTAAATAAAATTAAGCCACTGCGTCTTCAGGGGCTCTCCCGTCGGCAGTAAAAACAGACTCTTTTCTGTGTTGTCACATCCATGTACAGCGCAATTTCCATGTTTTGCTCGCTTAGGTGATGCCATGTTGTTGTGTCCTCTATGGTCTCCTCACTACAACTGGGCGGGGCAATCCATACAGTGGGTGGGAATCCAGAGGGGGGGGCGTGGGGATCACCTCCCTTGCTGACGTAGTAAAGGGAAGAGCTTATCAACGCGCCGTTTTGACGCGCCATTCTCAAATGTTGGGCATAGTTTGGTTTACACATTATGAAATTTCTAGCCACTGGGGTGACTTAAGAAGGTCAGAGGAACTCATTTTAACGTTAAAAAACCTCAGAAAGTGAAAATTTCATGCCATGGGACCTTTAAAAACACCAGAAACCATAATGGAAAGTTGTTATTCTTCCTTGAAAAATTAGAACTTCGATTCCAAAAACTTCCTACATACTTCAGTCTTGCAGTTTGGCAGAAAAACAGTAGTCTCACATTAAACAACTTTTTAAAAATTAAATGCCCCCCCCCCCAGCTCCTTTAAAAAAAAAAAAAAGCTAAAATGGTTAGTTGGGGTGGAAAAGCTAGTTATGTATGCATCTGCCATGGTTAACCACGAAGGACACGGAGAAATTTGCGTGCATGCGCAAGTGTACTAAGTCATGATGTAGATACAGCATTTGCAATAAATCCTGCCATTACACAGCCGTGTATCCATGGAACTTTCTCGGCAAGACAGCAATGGTTCTGAATTCCGAGAAACCCTTGTGGTTATCCAAGATTCACAGAACCACAGTTACATACGTGGCTGGCATTCTACTTCACCCCTTCTAACCAACAGAGGTGGGGAGAAAACACACATGCAAACATCAAGAGAAACCGAACCTCACTAAGACTAACAGGAAATAAGGTGTTTAGAGATCACCGTCAGCCCCATGCTGACAGAGGCATTATCAACCTTGTAGAATTTGAAGAAAAGTACGTTGTAATGCCCAGGTTGTAGCAATACAGACATCCTGAAACAGTAATGTTTAAAAAAGGCCAATGAGAAAGAGATGCTCCTCATAGAGTGGCACGTCACAGTAGGAGCTGAGAGTCCAGCTCATTTATCCACCACCCAGTGGCATAGCTTCTGGCTAGAAGAAGCAGCCACCTTTATTTGGTCACATGTACACTCAAGCACATTGAAATTCCTCCTCCTTAACCCATCAGAAGCAGTGAACATAAGTGAGCAATGAGCACACCCACATACCCAGAGTAGTGGGCGGCTATGCTACAGCACCCAGGGAGCAGTTGAGGGTTAAGGCCAATTTATGCTGACAACCCAGTCCTCGCAGATGGCGCCGCAGATGGCGTCTGCGAAGCCCCCCCCCCTTCGCAGACGCTCTGCGCGCACCTCCCAAAAATTGTGACCACCGCAGACAGCCTCGCAGACAGCGTCGCAGACAAGAGGGCTCTGATTGGTCCACTCTACATCCGCTGTACACGCACTTCCGCTTCCCTACTTTCCCGGTTTGGTTTGTTTTCACGACCGCCATTTTTAAAAACACGAGCGAAGATGGAGCAGCACGAAGAGCAGTTGATCGAGGAAGTACGTACATCTATACGACTCCAGTTCTAGTCATTATAAGTAACCGGAGGATAAACACTCCACTAACCACACCCACCAACTACTCCTAGCGATTTCGCGACTTCGCGCCCCCTTGCGTTGTGGCGGTGAATAACATTGCGCACGCCTATTACTCCCCGCTCAACGATAAATTACAACTGTCTGCGAAAAGCTATCTGCGAAAGCCTTGTCGCAAGAGCATGCAAAGGCCCTTAGGTGCCGTGCTCAAGGGCACTTCAGGTCATGATATAGAGGGAGGGGTAAGTGCTGTTCATTCACTCAACTCCTCTCACATTTTTCCTGCTGTTCCCAGGAATCGAACCAGCGACTCTTTGGGCCCAAGGCTGCTTCTCCAACCTTCAGGCCATGGCTGCCCCATGACAAGGGAGCCCCCCGTGTTCTTCCTCTGTGGCAGATGAACGTCTGAGCCTCGGATAGCTGCCGTCTGGTCTAAACAAGATCAACTGTGAGCTGCTGCTCACTTACGTATACCCCCGTTCTCGCTTATATCAGAATGCAAGCAATAGGACACTTATTATGAATGTTGACTTCAACAAATAATTCACCCTGAAACAAGTAAGAGCAGCGTCTCTCCCCAGGGATTTCAAATAGCATCCTGGTAAACTGTCAATTTGAAATAGCATTTTGCTTCTTGAAATAGCATCAAAATCCACCCTATACGTTTCATAAATACATTCAGTCGATAAACAGGAAGGCAACGTGCGACATACCTGAAAATGGTATACACGGTACAGAACCCCAAGCTGAAGTTTGGTACCAAGTGGCTATGATTTGGGGTTGCTGAGAAAAAGGGTGTGTTTCAGACAGACTGAAATACCAACATACAGAGGTAAACCAGTATACCCCCCCTCCTTTGGAGCAGGGGTATAATAATTCTATAGGGTGCTTACTGGCACAGCAAGGAATTCTCAGTAGACTCACTCTCACTAAAGACTGCTGGGTCACCAAATTCGGCAATATGACCATAAGCAGACATCCTGGATTTAACTACAAGGTCACCATAGAGTCCTCTGGCCACCAAAGCATTTTAGGAAAGCTTCTTGCCAGAGTATGCAACTCCCCAACTCTTTAGTTGAGAGTGAGAAAGGCAGTTTTCAGATATCCATTCCAAGTAAGCATCCTCATAAGGGGAGGACTTAAGGGACTCCAGCACAAGGGAGATCTCATGCAGAGCTCCTAGAGGACTGTGGTGAATGGAAACACCTTGCCTTTTTTAGAATGACAGTAAGAAGTCTGAAACACCAAAAGAGATACCATCCATCATGTTGTGGTGCACTGCAAGGGCTGCCACATAAACCTTTACTGCCATACAAAGGCAAACTGCAGTATCTGCATATTGTGTCGGTGGCAAAAAGGACAGTCCAATAGTGTCCCCTATTTGCTACTGGACCGTCTTTTGCCACCAACACAATATGTAGATACTGCAGTTTGCCTTTGCACAGCAGTTTAGATACCGATTAACCATTGTTTAACAAAATAAGTTGGAATCAAGGGGATCAGGTCGAGTCGATGAGATGGCCTGCGTACTTGCATTCAGAAGGATTTCCTGGACTGCTAGGTCATTGCACTCGGTGATTCAATCTGCATGGCCAGATCCACAGGCAACACTATCGTGCCCCCCACAGAGGAGTTGCTCTTAGTGATACCAGTCTTGAAAAGATTCCATGCATTGCAGAAAGAGCCACTTGACCTTTTGCCACCTTGATTATCTCTCTCCCCAACGAGGTGCTGCTGTCTCACGTTTTCTTAGATGCCCTGCTTCTTGGTAGGAGCACATGGGGTCGGTCATCCAAGCATGACGGTATCTTGATACCATTGGCCTCCCTACATGGTAGAGAAGAGGCACTCTAATGCTAACCAGGTGTCCGAGAGCATGGCTCTGCATGAATAAGATTTTTGCAAGGCAGGCCTGCCCCATGTGGCAGGTTGTGGGGATCTGAAAATGCCAAGTGAACAGCCCACTTGCCAGTATTGCCAATGGTTTAGAGGGGTGAAACAGGACTGTTGACTTTTTACTGAGAGTTGTTGCTCACAGTACTTTCAGCATTTTAACTGCACAATATGTTCAAACAATGCATCGATTTCATACTGCCATAATCGCACAGTCTGAATAATAAAAGTTGCAGAATTCAACATAAAATACTGCCATTGTGTTTCTCAAACGCATTTGAATACCCAAAGATTTCTGGAACCCACTGCAACTTAAATCTAGAACTTGACTGTAATACAGAGGACGCTTGAAACGCATTACATCAGCCTTTACCTCACTGTGACAAACTGTTTGTGGGTAATGGTCACTTGATTTTACAACTCTATCAAATAGCAAATGACCTTGCATAATTATCTGGTTCCAAAATTAAATGCACCCATCTGTAAAAGATAAAAATCTTGCAGCGTCTTTCCACACCAGCGCACCAAACTCTGCAAGTAGGAATAGGCCCAAATGAGAAAGCACGGCAAGGATTCAAATTCTTTCAGCAATACCAATCAAGTTAACTTGTTCCACTCTATGGTCTTTTTTTTTTTTTTTACCCCATGGATATATTTCGAGAGCTGCACGACTACCACAGAGCTCCTCTTGCCACACACTCTGACTTTTGGAGAAGGCTTTCACAGGCAAGTTCTGTGCCAAGCACACAGTGTGATTCAGCAAACCTGCAGGGTCAAAGAAGTGGGTATCTGGACCAGAGTCCTTTCTTCTGCTATACGCTTCCAGCATTATTGGAAAATGCTTCTTATTAACAGACACGCGCGCACAGCAAAATATAAAAGCTGTCGGCTGCATCACCCAGCTCATCAATGTTAAGAAGTCAGATCACAGTTCACTAATCGGAGTTAGCTCGGACGATCTACTAGCTGGTCAGACCCTGATTCATATAAATAACGAGCACTAATTTGCATGTACAATCTGTAGGCATGGTTTGGGTCGTTTATTAAGGAGAACTGTGTAAGTAAAGTCATGTGCAAGGTAGGAAGAGGAAACGCTATTTGAATGAGGTTTTTGTACGTGCTAAAATGTTATAGATTGCTGTAGTGGGATCAGATCTCAAAAAGAATCCCAGAGGAGTGAGACTGAAACCTGGCACATGTCTGTGCAAAAGGGAAAAAAAATGATTTAAGGGGATTTTCGAGTAAAGCGTTTAATTTGTTTGGGAAGCAGGTGAAGGAAACACAAATGACTTATCCTCATTGTGGAATTTGCATCATTACCCAGTTGTGAAGCTGTTTATCTTGCACGTTTGTATGCTTTGCTCCATTTTATATAGTATTTCAGTTCCACCAGCTGTTACATCTGCTTGGCCTTGGTGCGTTCCATATTTATTGCTCTGTGCTTTGGCTAGCGTGCATAACACTATCTGGTTTGTGCCTAAAGTGTTTTGACAGGGTGGAGAACAAAACGCACAGATTAGATAATAAAATATATGGAGAACACAGATTGGGTAATTTAAAAAATATATATATTATATAAATATATATTACACACATCAGAAGCCACTAGGTGTCTTTTGGCCTTATTCGTGGTTGGGCCACCTCCAATGCAAATAGATGCAAACCACAATGCAAGCACTGTGCTGTGAGATTACAGCAGAGAACAAAAGGTTTAGATCTTTCACCCGATAACTGATTGTCACATTGACATGCATGATAAAGCTTTTATATTCTCAATGGTTCTGGAATACTGAAGAAGTTGAATACGGTATATCCTCAAACCGCATACTACCATACCAAATATTTTGTCAGTACACCATAAGTGTTATTACTAATTAGGCATACTCAGTAGTGTACATGATGCGGTTTAGGACACAGTCCTGAACGTGTGCACTTGCAGCCATGAGATTCATCTGTGCAGCAGAGAATGACCACACGACGACATTACAAAGTGTCCTTCCACAAGTAGCTCGAAAGGGCATTTTTCCAACAGTATCTCAAAAATCCAGTAACTAAGATAAACGTGCTTTAAAAAAAAAAAAAAAAAAAAGGTCATGCTATTCTGATCATCTCCCATGTAGAGGATTTAAATAAATGAGCTTGAAAGTTTATTTGCACAGAACTCTCATTGCAAAGGGTCACTGTCATGTGCCCGGTTTTATTTCGAATTATAAGAAGGTTAGCAGAGCAACATGAACAACAAAACAAACAAGATCAACTGTGAGCTGCTGCTCACTTACGTATCCCCCCGCTCTCGCTTATATCAGAATGTAAGCAATCGAAGGAATAGGACACTTATTATGAATGTTGACTTCAACAAATAATTCACCCTGAAACAAGTAAGTAAAGAGCAGTGTCTCTCCCCAGGGATTTCAAACAGCATCCTGGTAAACTGTCATTTTGAAATAGCATTTTGCTTCTTGAAATAGCGTCAAAATACACCCTATATGGGTTTTGTAAATACATTCAGGTCAGTAAACAGGAAGTCGATGTGCGACAGACCTCAAAATAGTATACACGGTATAGAACCCCAAGCTGAAGCTCAGTACCAAATATCAAGAACTTGTGATTTGTAGTTGCTGAGAAAAGTGTTCGGAAAATTTTGTAACTCCACCCTATATGTTGTTTCGTAAATGCACGGTCAGTAAACAAGACGTCGATGCGCGACAGACCTGAAAATGGTATACACGGTATAGAACCCCAAGCTGAATTTTGGTACCAAGTGGCTATGATTTGGGCTTGCTGAGAAAAGGAGTGTTTCGGACAGACAGAAATACAGACAGACAGATGTTTAAAAAAAAAAAAAAAAAAACAGTATATCCCCCTTCCTTCGGAGCGGCGGTATAATAAATAAATAAATAAATAAATAAATAAATAAATAAAGCATTTTGCTTCTTGAAATAGCGTGAAAATCCACCCGATGTATGCTTCGTAAATAGACCCCTTCGCATGTTTGTAAATAAACCAACCGTTGCCAGGATGCGCGCGCAGCCTGAACCCAGAAACAATGGCGCTGCCCATAGACCGGCATTATGAGCTGTCAGATTATGCCAAACAATTGTCGTTACAAGATCGAGAATGCTACATAAATAAGTTAACTCTAACAAGTGGACATCGCCTACCGGATCCGCATTTAATTAAAGAGTGGACGGACGATGTTAGTAAGTTCCCTGGTATACAATGGCCAGATATATACTCATACCTTATTGACAAGACTTCAGTGTACACCCACGAAAAACTTCGTGCCTACAAGTCTTTAGACGCATATGATTATGTTATGTGTGGGCATGTACAACTTGATTAACAATGGGACATTCATATTCATTTTGTTTTAATCAAATTATGCCAGTGATGTGATGGCAATGTGGCTTTAGCTGCAACAGCAAATACCAACACTAAACAGCAATTTGCAGGAGGTAATGGCATGAAAGGAATGATACTGTAAAGAGTGCAGCTAAGAGAAATCAGAGCTGCGTACAAAGCGAGAGGCAGAGAGCAGAAATGAAACTGAACGGGGCGGGAGCTAGGTTAGAGCACTCAACGTACCGTAAGTTGGCATTTAGAGTGAGGGCACACAATTTTACCTTTCCATCCTTGCTTTAAAATTGTGATTTTCGGCATACACAAATAATGACGGCACAAAATCTGGACTGCTTGAGTCAAGCGAGACCTCTCCTACAATTGCATGCAAAGCTAAGTTAACATGCTAACAATCGTCATTACATTGTGTAACTATGACCCAGCTAATCAGACAAACGTTACCAAAGTATTTTGCTACATCAATAAACAAAGACTAGAAAGAATAAAAAAAGAAAGATTTAATAAATAGCCTGATCTTACCTGTGATGAAGTGGGCACTGCAAACCTGCGCATTTTTGATGGTGTTTTCATCCCAGTCTACACGTTTGATGGCTTGTAGCCATAGACGTCAGCGATTTTTTTGGAATGGGTGAGATCCTGCTGGAATTCTGAACATTTTAACCCCATCACTGCTACGATTCTGACACCCAACACCACAACAACTAGGCATTTCTGAGTCTTTTTTGGGTCCAGGCTGCGCGCGCAATTTCCGCTTACGTATGAATGACGTTTACAGCGAAGGGGTCTATACATTCAGTCAGTGAACAGGAAGTTGATGTGCAACAGACCTGAAAACGGTACACATGGTATAGAACCCCAAGTTGAAGTTTGGTACCAAGTGGCAATGATTTGTGGTTGCTGAGAAAAAGGGTGTTTCGGACAGACGGACGGACAGAGGTAAACCAGTGCCCCCACCCCCCACCCCCTTCGGCATGGGGGTATAATAAAAAAGAAATAAATACACACAAGGAAAAATAGCATGAGAATGGGGAAAACATTGCAAGATGGAGCAAGGCTTTTGGTCAAATATGATAATAGGCGTCAAGGTTATATTAAAAAAGTTAAATAGGCTTGCAAGTATGGGCAAACAGGGGACTCCAGAACAAGCGGAGATCCCATGCCAAGCTTGTATGGAAGCGTGTGCTCTTTTAAAAAACACTGTGAAAGGCTTATGAGACAAGAGAGAGTCCATTGACAGCGCTGAGGTTTATTGATATGGCTGCCAAATACACCTTTCGCATCAAAACAAGTCATGTAAAAGGTTAGCATATTGGAAACTGAGCAGTGCCCAATGGGGTGGTGCCACTCTGCTCCTCATCCATCCATGAGAAAAGACTTCTGCATCTCCAGCAAGCTAGAACCTGAGCCCCGCTCACCAAGACCAGTACATGCATCAATTTGTTGAGTCTCTAAAATGCCTGCAGCTTCAGCATGCTTAGGAGAATTACTCTTGTGGCTGCCATCAGTCCTCGTTTCCTCAACAGAAGCCACATAGCATCTTGGCTAAATATAATTGGCAATCACTGGTCACTGTACAAAAAAAAAAAAATGATCAGAGACTGGACTGGGGGAAAAAAAAAAAAACACCTTGAACGATATAGAAGGAATGTGGGTGAACTTGAGGAAATAAGAAGGGGTAATGAAAGGGGGAAGAAAAAAAAAATTCAGGAGATACTTTTCTTGGGGCAAATTTGATCGGATATGACGGTTTAACACAAGCCAAATACACGCGATGTGAGTGGCAAGATGGCGGCCAGATGGCTTCACTCGTCTCTACAGTGGGGAATAGGCTATGAGCTCTCCAGATTTTATATAGAGCTCAGTGCTACCAACCCACAAACTCCGAAATAAGATATCCCAGTCAGTTTCTTTTGGGCTGCCCATTTCAGAAAATATGCGCTTCAACAAGCCGTTCAGTTTTGGTTCCTCTTTCCATGTCACAAAGGAAACTCATTAGAATTAGTCTCTCCACTATGGCTTGAGGGCGGCACGGTGGTGTAGTGGTTAGCACCGTCGCCTCACAGCAAGAAGGTCCTGGGTTTGAGCCCAGCGGCCAACGGAGTGCTTTCTGTGTGGAGTTTGCATGTCTGAGAGTTTCCTCTGGGTGCTCCGGTTTCCCCCCACAGTCCAAAGACACGCAGTTTAGGCCAGTGATTCCCAACCACTATGCCGTGGTACATTAGGTGTGCCGTGAGAGATCATCAGGTGTACCGTGGGAAATTATCTAATTTCACTTAATTGTTCCAAAAATTTATTTACTGCAAATAATTTGTCTTCGCTCGTCTATGCTAGCAACGTATCGTGACAGGCAGAACAATTATATACCCTTACACTGCATGGCAGCAGGTAGCTAATTAATCTGTGTATCTGCCTGTTGCCACTCAAACAATAGATTTAGTAATGCTTCAGGTGTGATCGCGGTGATGGCAAGGGATTAATATTTGAAAAAGTACACAATCCAAACTGGGTCCTGGAGAAAATTCTGACCCAGATGAAGGCCCTAGTATGAGTAAAGGTCAGAAGAATGCCAAAAAGGTGATTTTCCACAACCTATCTATGCGAGCTGTGCTTTTCAAGCAGGACTGCTATAAAAACTAAAAAAGGAGAGTGACTCAGAGCTGTTGAGGAAGCTCTTCGTGTGTGTCTTTCTTCAATTCCTGCGAGTATATCAGCTTTGTGTTCAACTAAACAGGCCCAGGTCTCTCACTGAGTAAGTAAATTGTAAGTTGAGACTAGATGATCATTGAATTTCATGATACATACTTTATGACATTTTTGTTTGGTGGTGTGCCGTGGGATTTTTCGAATATAAAATATGTGCCGTGGCTCAAGAAAGGTTGGGAAACACTGGTTTAGGCTAATTGGTGGCTCTAAACTGACCGTAGGTGTGAATGAGTGTGAATAGTTGTCAGTCAGCCCTGTGATGACCTGGCGACTTGTCCAGGGTGTACCCCACCTTTTGCCCATAGTCAGCTGGGATAGGCTCCAGCTTGCCCGTGACCCTGCACAGGATAAGCGGCTACATATGATGGATAGATGGATTGTATTTTGATCAAAGGATGTCAGAGATATTTCATTAAGACCTCAGGTCTACGAAAGCACTAGCTCCTATTTTGAGGAGCAACCACAGGTTTGAAGATGCCTCCAAATCTTTTAAGGTCTGATGGGAGCACTTTGGTGTGAGTGATGGACCGAGAACATTACAATGTGTTGAATCTGCCAAATATGCACATAACATGCTAGCATGAATACCGTAAACATACGGCTAATATGGCGTGTGCGCACACGTGCAGCAAAGCCTCTGCTACATTCATGCAGCATTCCATCGCTGACTCAGTCCTGGCTAAAGAGATCACGGTGGCAATTGACCCGCCACGCCTACTTAGATCAAAAGGTGCAGGCTATCTGCTGGTACCTCGTATAGTGAAGGTTACATCAGGGGGCAGAGCCTTTTCTTACAAAGCTCCACAGTTATGGAACAGCCTTCCAAGTAATGTTCGGGAATCAGACACAGTCTCAGCATTTAAGTCTAGGCTGAAAACATATCTGTTTAGTCAAGCCTTTTGTTAATGGTGTTGAGTTACATGTTGGTCCTGGGATTGAGATGCTGGCCTCTTCTGCCCCTCGGACCTGCTTGATCCATCCTGGTGCCCTGTGTCTGGTCGGAGTTTTATCGCATCGCTCCTGTGGAGGACGGCCCCATGAGGACAGTTGAGGGTTACACCTGGAGGACGCTCTGGACTCTTACAGTAATGCTTTTATGGCTGAGGACTACAGTTGACTTGCTAACTTTAGGACTGCAGTTGTCATGAACAGTTTTGCACTCAAGTTTCCATCAATGAAGAGTTACATCAACAAAACTGTCTTCATGTTAAAACTGCTAATGTTATATAGTCATGCTGTCTGTTGTTGCCCAAATGAGGATGGGTTCCCTTTTGAGTCTGGTTCCTCTCGAGGTTTCTTCCTCATGTCGCCTGAGGGAGGTTTTCCTTGCCACCGTCGCCACAGGCGTGCTCATTGGGGATAGATTAGGGACAAAATTAGCTCATGTCTTAAGCCGTTCAAATTCTGTAAAGCTGCTTTGCGACAATTTTTATTGTTAAAAGCGCTATACAAATAGACTTGACTTGGCAATTGGGAAGTTCATATTCAGTAATGGAGAGCAAAGGACTCAGGCATGACACAGAGCTGCGTGACAGAGAATAAGAAAAGGACTTCTGCTTCAAACAGACTACATTATGAGTCATGCCATAACAGCTAGACATTGTTTTTTTAATATACACACACTGGTACATTCTAATAAATCCACAGATTTTGTTTTGCGTCATTACTATCTTCAATATTTTCAACACGTCGAATGTTTTAATTAACTGGAAACGGAACTCTAAAGGGACATATTCAGGCAATTCTTATTCTCGCTCGATTGAAGACATGTTGTATCAAGGTTGTTTCGCTACACCTCTAGATAGCATCTCACCAACTTCAGGAACTCACCGTTCAATCTCACTTGTGAATTCTGCCACTTGGGGAAAACGTTCCCAAACTTACAAAATAAGGCGCTTTCCCCCCCCATACAAACTTTGTTCTAGATTTCTATTTTATGACTTCCACATTATCAAGTCAGTACAAAAACATTTTATAGAGTCCAATTGTTCGTCTTCCAGCACAAAATTAAATGTTACGGGGGGGACAAATGCATCTGAGCAGCATATTACATAAGAGAGCACTTTTCAGATTAAAAAAAGAAAAGAGAATGAAGGCGACTGGGTTTTGGTGCAAAATGAAGAGGCGAGTGTGACAGTCAGTCAAAGTGTCCAGAAGAACTGTGTGACTGGTTCTGCAAGACACTCAGTAAAACCTGCAGCTCATTTCCTTATCAAACTGCACTCACTGTAACAGAGACTACTAGTTTTGTTTTTAAAGCAAAAGGGTCGTCTCACACCCAATGTTGACTTTGTTTCATTTATTATGGCATACTGCTTATAGTATTTTTTTTTTCATGTTGAAACATTTCATTTCATTATTTTTAAGTCATTTTTGGTCTACAGCATTTCTTTACATGTGCCCAAGACTTTTGCACAGTACTGCATTTCTACTCATGTCTGGAATAAGCATTCATTAATGCAAGCGTCCATTATTTGGCTTATTAAATTCATTATTTCAAAAACGTTACAAGTGTTAAAGGTTTTTTTTTTTTCGCAGTCCGGTTTCCATCAAATCCTGCGCTCTGATTGGCTGGCGAGCCGGTTATGGACTTCTGGCGACTCGCTCGTTCACAACAAACATAGTAGAATTTTTTGTCAACATTTTTTTTTTTTTATAAGATTTACTTATAAGATTATCAAAAATCTTATAAATTTTTGCCAGCATTTCTCAGGAGAATAGCATTAATTTTACATCATGGATAGCGATAACGACAGTGTTCACAGCGAAAGCGAGTTTTATTATCCTGAGGAAGAAGAAATAAAAGAAAACATTTGAGGAGAAAGCTAAAAACATCTGTTGCCAACACTGAGCAAAAACATGGCTGAATCCTGAATGACTCCTATCTGTATAAATAGGGGACTACATAGGCGGCAAAATGTAGTTTTTTTTTCCTGCCATGGAAGTGCACTTGTATACCGAGGAGGAAGCAATTTGCATTACAGCCGTGAATGAGGATTCAAAATGGCGGCTCGGCTCGGTTTTCCCTTTTGGGCGCTCTCGTTTTCTGTTAGAATTTGGTAAAGAAAAAATTAAATACATTATTTACCAGCTTAAGGTCGGTCTGTATGGTGAAATACCGTGACCTCGGCCCAGAGGGCTTCGGTCAGTACTTTAAGACCTCGGTCACGGTATTTCATGATACGGACCTCCCAGCTGGTAAATAACATATGTATTGGATCTCTCGGAAAATTTTTGCAAATGATATCCTGAACATTTATAATCAACAGAATGTAAAACCACTCACGGTGTTGCTGATACTGAGGCTCCGAGTTGGAATAATCATTTTGGATGCGTTCCTCGAGGAGCTATTCTAAAGTTTGAACTTAGTGTCGTAGAAAACATGCCCTGTGTCCGAAGTCAAATCACTCACTAGTCACTATACAGTGGACTATAGAGATCTTGCAGTCACGTGACCGGAAAGTACACAACCGCCATCTTGTCGGTCAAAAACACCGCTGAATACTGCTGCACTCGTGTACAGAATGGATCAATTTCAACCGACGGACTACACGGCTCATTTTTCTAATGAACAGATAACTCATATATATATATATATATATATATATATATATATATATATATATATATATATATATATATATATATATATATATATATGTCTAAAACGATCTACAGATTTGTGACCCTTATGGCTTACCGGACGGAGTTTTCACGACCGGATTTTGAACTGCCAGCGGAATACCCGGACGTGTATGATTACCTCATTAACTTTCCCTCGCTGTTCAGTGGTGAAGCACTGCGTGCTGAAATCTCTGGACAGTTATCTTTACAGAAATTCAGGATTTGTCAGCGACTCAGATGTGGCATCTTGTAAACAAGAAAATAATCCTCACTGGATGGGTAAGTCACTTAAGTATTGAGTATAGCACTGACCAGCCGATTATAGAATAGAATAAGGTAATTCCAAATCGTCCGTGTTGTTTACATGGATCTGGCGTTGGAGAGGTAGAGGCTTAGCAGTGGAGATTTGAGTGGCTGTTTTCTGAGCTTAGTCAACAGGCCGGCTCTGCAGCCTCGCTTTTGCTCCTGGCGCCGCCTCCTTCGCTTTGCTTCCGATAACAATCCACGGAGACCCCACTGGTCTCGCCCGGAATGTTTTTTTTTTTTCCTCGTCCGGAATGTTGTGCATGCGATGGAAATCGCTACAAACCATCATTTTCTGCTGGAAACCAATGTCCAGTAAGTCCATACGGTTGTAGTGGATATTGAAGTCCGGTACAGACGAACAACACGCAAAAATACACACAAAAAACAAAAAACGTGCACAGGTAGGGAGAGCTTGTAGCCGCAGCCGTTGTAGTAGAATTGTATATAGTAGGGTTTTCCAGAAGAAAAGGTAGAAGTAGAACCAGAAGTAGAAGGCGGAATATGGCGTTTGACCGACACGATGGCGTCTGTCACAATCTGGATCGGCTGTGACGTCACATGCAAGTGCTCCATATAGAGAGTTCGTCATTTTGTAGTGCTGTCCGAATGTATAGTGAGAATTATTACACCCTATATAGTGCACTTAAAGTATCCCACAATGCATCGAGAAAAGTAATGTACAACCGATTGTCCCTAATTAAGCAAAATACACCATCATGCATTGTGGCCGTACTGGAACAAGAAAGAAAAAAAAAAAAAAGTGTTGGTGATGTATGGCTTGGAGACGGTACCCTTAACGAAGAGACAGGAAGCAAAAGTTGGAGGTGGCGGAGTTGAGGATGTTAAGGTTTGCGATGGGAGGTTGGACAGGATAAGGAACGAGCACATCAGAGGGACAGCACATGTGGAGAGCTTGGGAATTAAGCTAAGAGAGATGAGACTGAGATGGTATGGGCACATCCTGAGAAGAGATGCAGAGCATGTTGGAAGGAGAATGTTGAGGATGGAGCTGCCAGGCAAACGAAAACGAGGAAGGCCAAAGAGGAGTTACATGGATGTGGTGAGAGAGGACATGAAAGTGGCAGGTGTGGTAGAGAAGGACGCGGAAGACAGGGAGCAATGGAGACGAAAGATCCGCTGTGGCGACCCCTAATCGGGAGCAGCCAAAAGACGTAATAGTTGGGGTGAATGGACGAAGGAAGAAACGCATTATAAACGAACATTCAAGTACAATTAAAAATAGTAAGAGAATAGAAAATAATCGAAATAAGACAGATAAAATACAAGAATAAAAGTTCCAGTGCGGAGCAAGGAATTAACCAAAAGCCTCAAATTTGATGGAATAAAAAGCAGCAGCAAAGAAAGCATTCAGCCTTGATTTAAAAGAACTGAAAGATGCAGCAGATGCAAAGTACTTTGTATTTATCAATGTAGGAAAGACACTCAGTATAATATGTATTTCACACAAAAACACATGCATGTATTTATTATTTTGAAAACCCACCAGCCGATAGCCTGGCAAGCCAGACTAAATGTGAATATTTAGTCTGGCCTTGCTCGTAGACATTTCCGAAGGGTGTGGGAGGAACAACCCGCTGTCTTTCAAACTGTCTCTGTGCGTATAGGCCAACGCTCTGACCAATCAGCGCAACAGTGACTGTGACGTAGTCAGAGCGACAGAAAGCAGTGGGGGCGGCCTTGAAATAAATAATTTTTCAAAATGCGTATTAATTAACAGGTTCTAGATATTAAGAAGTTTGGAGATAATGACCACAAGTTTGGAGTCTGTACCACATACTTAACATACACTTTTTTTTTTTTCCAAGTGTTTTTCAAGGGTTTGCTTAAACTGTTTGAGAGTTTTTATTTAGTGGTGTTTGGTGAAATAATTTCCCTTAAATGTAAAATAACGGGAAAATAAGAAACAATCAAAAAGTAATGTTTCAAAGCTGTTTATTAATTCTTCGTACTGCACAAACTAGCCCCATCCTTTTGGCTACGAGCGGAGCCAGCTGGTAGATCAGACTTTTGCCATAGCCGGTCGGCAAAACAGCGAAAACGTCCTTCTTGAAAAGGAATGAGCGGAGAGTCTCTTCCTGCTCATGTTTCAACGAAAACTCCAAGTCTAATTCTTCTAAAACTGATTCCAAAGCGGAGTCAAACGTGCGCTGTTCACTAGCGGTAGCCATCTTTCCTGTTGCGCTTTCTCCAGCGTCGCGCAGCTTTGTCATCACTCCTGCAAAAGCCCGCCCAAAGAATCCAAACAAAAACCTTGCGTTGTGATTGGCGGGCATGATTTGATGCCCGGGGTGTTTTGTTGATCTGGTGCGAGGCTAGACCCACTCGTAGGCAAAAATATT